>NW_022900938.1:31252647-31294942 GCF_012274545.1 Fukomys damarensis | reverse complement strand
AAAAAAAAAAAAAAAAAAAAAAGAAGTGAACTGGTTTGGTTTGAACACAGATTCATATAAACTGCTACCAATATAAGTCATTTGGAGAACTGGAGTGACATATTTAAATTAGTCTAAACTTACTAATTTAATAGGCTTTCAATGTTTGGAATAGTGTCTAATATATTGTAGCTACTAATTAATAAGTATGTTTCAGACAAAAGCTGTCCCAATTTTATTTTATTGCACATATATCTCTTCTTTTAGGAACAAATTATAACAAAAAAGAGAGTACTTTGTAGATCATTTCCATCTGACTGTGGTCAATAACACCAAAAATATCTGAAGAAGCTTTTCCATTATTAGAAGCTAAAGTCAGAAGGTGAGGGAAGTTTCCCAAAGCAATCATGATTTTTTTAAAAAAAGCACAAACTATTGTTAGGAGTATGGATTATAACAAAATAAAATATTTACTACAAAAATGAATATGCAAATATTTCTAAATTAATGTCCTTTCACTACTTCCTTATTATAATTTTTCTTAACTATATAATTGCTGTTTTGTTGTTATCTAGTATGATATACCCATGAAGGCAAAAAGGTTTTCTTGAGTGAGTACTGGGTTTAGTATTTAGTTTCATGATGCTTAAATGGTTCCATCCTAGATCACTGCTACCATTTTGTGCCAGGATTCAGTTCTTGGATAAAATTATATGTTTGGAATACACAAAGCACACCGCAATTTTGTGGGAAGGGTATGCAATAGATAATATGGAGTTTATGTTGGACTCTTTTTTATTAGGACTATTTCAGTGATTCCAATAACATCATTAGAATGATGTAATGAAATAGGAGACAGCTTGGACATTAGATTCTTTTTCTTTGACCTCTCTCTTCCTACTTAGTAAGCAAAATAAATAAATAACCTTATATTTTGTCAAAAGGCATTATATGGAGTAAAAATTGGTATAATCAAAAGATATAGAATAAGTGGAAAGAATTTTAAACGTCCATGTCTGAAACACACTAGAGCTGTGTTAGAAATGCAAGTCCTGAGTTCAATTTTAATAGCCTCCAATTGGAGTAAGGTCCATTACATTAACTCCTACTTGTTACACTTTTAAAGTTCTGAAAAAGGGTAATAGAAATGCAATAGAAACCAGGAATAAGTCGGAGAAAGATAAATAAGGGTGATGGTTCTATAAACCTGAGTCTGGATTTGGACACATCTGTCCTCCTGTCTAAGAAAACAGAATTCTGGCCGCTGGCAGCTAACATTAATGTTCGGGGATATATTCGTGCATCCCCTGAATTTGAAGGTAGAGCACAAAGGAACACTGTGAATGTCCTCAGTCACCACTTCGCACTATGGGAAGAGACAACCAGAAGACGCGGTGGGTGGGAACAGATGCTACTTAAGTAGAATTCCACTTGGGTTATTTTAAGATTTAAATCCTCTACAATCTGAATTTATGATTAATTTTCTATTCATGTGGTGTGATATTGTTGTAGCTGAGAATCAGGAGTTTGGCCAACAAATGTTCTGAGCAAAATATAGATCATTTCATAATTTGGCATTTATTAAAGGGCCTTTGATAAATTGCCAATTTGCTAACTCTCATTTCTCTTCATTGGAGATGGAGGTGCTTCCTTCCGTATTTCTTTATATCATAGCATAAGAACTAAAAATGTATCTGCTATTCCATGCTTTTGAACTTTTATTCAAACATTTTGATTATAGCCCTAGCTGTAAAAAGTGAAGTATAAAGATCAAGATTATCTTGAGTCCCTTAAAAGAAATCACTGCATTAATTGGTTAAGGTACATAATCATGAGTTGAAAAAAACTATTTACTTTTATTAGTATCATTATGAAGCCATAGAGCTAAGTAAATTTTGATCACTAACACAAAATAGTAACTTTTTGAAAGGTTATTGAATCTCAAATATCGAAGAAGGAAATCCTGCTGTTCAGAATGAACAGTGTTCAGGATGAGCTAAATTAAAAAACAACAAGAAAAGAACCAATTTCAAGCCTTCCTAATAAAAACATTTTACATTAATAACAGCAAATGTCAAGAATTTAATTAATTCTAATTCATGTTTTTAAAATAGATTATTCTTTCACAGCAATACGGAGTTCATAGCAAAATAAAGTGGGAGCTACAAAGATTTTTTTTCCATACACCCCAACTGCGACATATGCATAGCTTTTTCTCTCCCTTATGAGTTTCTCCCTCTGTGATGGATAACAATGATCATCAGTTTGACTGGATAAAGAAATGCCTAGCACACTTAATAAAGCAACTTCTGGGCATGTCTGTGAAGGTGTTTTCAGAGATGATTGGCCTGTACACCAATAAACTGAGCTAGAAAGATCCTCCTTTTTGTGAGTGGCAACATCAAATAGGCCTACAGCCAAAACGAAATAAAAAGAATAGAAAAAGGAAATCAGCCTACGTTTACCAAGCTCCAATCTGTTTGAGTTGGTGCGTCTTTTGCTATTTTTACCATGGGTGAACACCAGAGTCCAGCTTTTTTAGCTTGTCAACATAGAGTTGCTCCAGTAACTTTTCAGGGAACTTCCAGGCCCTTAGCCTCAGACTGGCGCTGCATCTCCGATCCCTCCTGTTATCTGGCTTCTAGCTTCGTGGACTGAGCAGCTACTAGATCCTCTGGATCTCCTGCATGCAGACAATCATTCTAGACTACTTTGTTTCTGATTGTGAGCCTATGTAATAAGTCCCCTTATGCAATTTTATAGAAAGATAACAGATGGATAGGTACATACATACATACATAGATTTTGTTCCTCTAGAAAATTCTAACCAATACAATGTCCAAAGTGGTGATTTGTTACAAGTAATGAGCCTATAGTGAACACTGACATGGAATTAGTACATCCCATTGTCTCTATTATAATTCACTCTTATATTCTATGGGTTTAGAATAAGTTGATGTATATACATTATTATAGTATTATAGAGAGTAGTTTTCCTGCTGAAAAATTTTCTGTGCTCTACCTATTTATTATGTGGCAAACACTGATCATTTTATTGTCTAAAGAGTTTTGCCCTCTCCAGAATGTCATAAAGTTGAAATCACATAGTGCATAGCATTTCTCCTTGACTTTTTTCACTTAGTGGCATGTACTGAAGGATCCTCCATGTCTTTTCAAGATTCGGCACCTCATTTTTTTAGCCCTCAACAATATTTCATTGAGCAGATATTCCATAGATTTTTTTTTTAACCTAACAAACGACATCCTAGTATCTTCCAAGTTTGAACACTGCCAAGTGCAATCATAACTGTGGCTATAGCTAATGAATGATCTGTTCTTGGCTGATGCCTAAGGAATTATAATACTTGAATTATAAGATTCAAGACATTACAGATATGTCTCAACTGGGGCATTAAACACATGCTATGCTATAATTAAAGGGATAAACAAGGAATCAGTAATGAGAATCAATTTATCTAGGTGAAGTAAAAGAAGCACATTTGATTTGAAACTTAAATTTTAAGTTTGGGACAAGAAATAGAAATAAAAGTTTCAGAAAAAATAATTATAAATTCAGTGATCTCTTTAGTGTCTTACAAACCCTGAAATTGGCAACACAGAAATTCTACAGAGAAACCCAATCACCTACTTGTGTTAACTCTAATTTTGTGTATTTACTAAATATTTATCTTGTAACTACTTCATACCACAACAAACAGCAGTCTAGGATACAACTTGAACATATTCTTTTCAATCCTTTTACCTTTCCTTAGGCTGTTCTTGCCTGGAATGTCTGTCACAATAGAAGATCAAGTTTTATGATTATTTAGAATGTGCATTTTATTCTATAGATTCATGCTGGCCAGAATTATATTTTATTTCTATAATTCACAACAATCTGTAAGGATATTAAATTTCCATAGTCATTTTGAGTCCCACACCCATGTCCTGGAGTTTTGTGCCAATTCTTGGAATCAGTGCACAGTTCAAAGGCATAAGGGAGGGGGTGGAATTGAAAATCTCATTACTGACAACACCAAACTAACTTATATTTGAATAATATGATAAAACTAAACTTAAAATGCATATTAAACAGGTCATAGTGAGAAGTCTATTTTTATTTCAAGAATGTTGGTTTTACAGCTGGTAACACAGAAGAAAGAGTAAGCTACTAAACTTAGCTACGTTGGTATATAAATAAAAATGAAGTCTACAGATCAAAATAGATCCAACCAAGGAGCTTTGTGAATATTTTTTCTGTTGCTGAAAGTAAGTGCTGTTTCATACTTCATGTTATATTGTGCATTATATATTTTGAAAATTTGAAATTACTTTGTGGTTTAATCATTCTTCGCATTTTCATGGTTTAAGTTCCTTGAGTTTAAACTGTCACATTAATAAATGTGTATATTTATATTAATATAAAGTAATGTATCTGATTGTGCATATTTTATATGTGTTTGATCCCAGGCATCTCTATAAGATGAATGAAATTTATGCATCATGCAAAGAAGGGTTAGCTCACTAGAGTTAAAGGAACTTGTAATCCACATTTAGCCAATATTTATTTAGTATACTGAAGATGTTATATAAGCTAAAACACTCTAAATTTTTGAGAACAGCAAACACATTTTTATAAACTGCAATATTTACATTCTTAAATGCAAATTCTGCATATGTCAAATAGTATAAAAAACATCACTGTTGATTTATATTTGTTGGACCATTTTCCCTTGAAATCTGAGAAGAAAATCTTTATTTTATTTAAAATAACAAACCACAAGATCCCTCCCACATATTCATAAAACAATGTGCAAATATAAATTATTTAGGAGGATTCTTCTATTTTTCTAATAGATTCTAAAGTACATTCAGAATTAAATATTAAAGATGTCTTTATTTCAGCATGTTTTATTGTAATTATCAACATCTGAAAATACATTTACCAAATCTCTAGCTAATTATGGTAGTGCTTACAGATAAGTATCAGAGTGAAATTTTTAAAAAGGAACAAAAATATAAAAGTGAACATATTTAGGAATATTATATGAATGATACTGTGTAAAATGTTTTAGAAAATAGTGACACTGATGACCTTACCTGTTAGTAAAATAATAAAGGGTTCAAGGGCAAGAAGAAAATATACTCAGGCCTTTCGATTGTAGTGGACACACACACACACACACACATATATACACACACACTCACACACACATCTACTACATATTTGGTTACTCAAAATACTCCACAAGATAACTGTCCATTACTTTTTCAGTAGAGACAGACTTCTTTATTCTTCTTTCTTTTTTCTTTTTTTGTTTTCCAGAATAGGAGATTGAACTCAGGACCTTTGCACTGAGGTAGCTCATTTTATCTTTTATTTTGAGACAAGATCTTTTTAAATTGCTCAGATTGGGCTGAAATTTGTAATCCACCTGCATCAGCCTACTGGACTGCAGGGATTACAGCTGCGCAGCAGCACACTTGGCTGTAGGATTCTTATATTAAGGATATTGTTAACAATACTGAACCAAAATTAAAATGTAAACTTAGTAAAAGAGAGAAGAAAGTAAATCAATATTACTTGTGAACATAAGTACAAAGATCTTGGATGAAATGTTCTAAACAAATACGTAAAATTTCTTCCATGAATGCAAAGGTAACTAAATGTTAGGGAACTATAAATAATTAAGTTTTTTCAAGGAGGAAACTAAAATATGTAAAATTTCTCCCATGAATGCAAAGGTAACTAAATGTTAGGGAACTATAAATAATTAAGTTTTTTCAAGGAGAAAACTAACACATGAAATTTAAAATATTTTTAAGAAGAGAGAGTTATGAATTGAAATAAATTATTTTGAAAACATGTCATAGAAAATTGGAGGGGCCCATATTCTTAATGTGAAAGCAAAATTGCTTACATTTGAATATAGATGTAATAAACATAAGGGATTTTTGTTAATTTTATAAAACAATCAAAAGTTAATTCACATAACTAAGATGAGACAACTATAAGTAATTATTCCACCCTAAAAATTAATATTTGCTACAACAAAGGAAGTAAAAGGATGTTAGTCACTGATTACATCAGCTCGAATGCAGATTTTATTCTTCCCTTGTGCTGAAGCAAAGATGATCAACAGAAATCATTCATAAATTTAAAAACTTCAGAGTAGAAAACGTTTGTGTCCTACTTCATGCCTAGAAACCTAAAAGAAGGCAAGTGCTCTCAATGTTTCCATGTAAGTGTGGCACAGGAGAACTAAACTATCTAGGAGTTTCAAGGCCAGTGAACCCATTAGAAATCTCAGTGCCTGCATGAGTCCCAATGAAGAATCAGGAGTAAAATGAAAACTCGAAGTGACTGAGAGGAAGCTAATTAGAAACAGCAATGAAAACCAGCACTCCTGAATATGATCTAATAATATCCAGTATCTTTGCAATTATTGTGTAGGGAAGTAATGACCAAGATCGTAGTCCACCTGCTGATGTCGTAACCTTATATAAGACACTAGAACTGAAAGGTATCATTGAATCAATTGAGGCATGTCTGAACTGACTAGGATTTGCTATGAACTGGAAAAAGTAAACTTACATTACTGGAAAAAATGAAGACATAATGTAGAGGTCAAGTATAAAAAGTAAAAAAGATATTTTTCTTCCCCGGGAAATTGTATAACCCATTTTATATCTTTTCATACTATTTACGCACATTTCCATTTCAATACGTAGATTATCGATATATATCTGAACTACATGCAAACACATAGAAAAAGAGAAGTATCTGAAGCAGTGTATCACAAATGAGCTCTGAGGACAGATAACATATCCTTGTAGTAGGTAGCATGCAGAGAATCTACTTTATTATTTAAAATAGTGCATATTTTGAATTGACAAGCCGCTTTCAAAATTTGTAGATTTTCCAAGTGCACCTAACAATAATCATAGATATTTCTCATTGTTATGTATATAATAGCTATGAGAAAAAAAACTCTACTTCAACCAGCAAAAGAAGATTTCTGGTTCACGCACACTTTCCAAACTACAGTAGTAACAATCCAGGTGCCCTTAAACCAGTATTCATGATATGTATGGTATACTGTGTCTGATTTACTGCCTTCAGTATTTTAGGATTTCACATAAAATTCCACTGTTTCATATTTAATTACTTAAAATGTCTAAACCAAATTTACAATAATTTTAGATCTTTGCTTAAAGCACTGAGGATTTAGGTAAAACAATATTATCTGCAGATTTTATTTATTGATTTACTTATAATTTATTTGTGTGTATATTTTGCCAAATTTTTTAAAAACTCCTCTCAATGTTTGGTAGGTTTTAAGAATTATTTACAAAAGAAAAGTCAATGTATTATGTTCTTTTAAAAAGTATTTATTTTGGAAAGAAATAGATTTTTATTTCATCCTACATTCTCTCTCAGATTAGATTTTACTCTTCTTCTTCTTCTTTTTTTTTTTTTTTTTTTGCAGTACCTGAGATTGAACTCAGGACCTTGGGCTTGCAATGCAGGCGTTAACCCCCTGAGCTAAATCCCAGGCACAGATTAGATTATACTCATACAGCAAAATTAAGCTACAACATTCTCTTTTTCTAATAGTACTGTGTTTTCAAATGGCTATTTTAACATAGATTACTACCTTATCTTTCATTTCATCTCTTTTCACATGGCAAAATTTCACAAAAGATTCTAATTGCTATTTTATGGACATTATTGACACTATCAAGTTATTTTACAAGTACTAAAGATATATGCAAATTAGTTGCATAAATATATACTTTGGTCTCAGGGATATACCCACATGTGCTGATCTTGTCCGTTGTTCATTGTAAATCTATGTCCTTAATACATTGTCTATAAAATAAATAATATATTAAACAAATCCTAAAAACGTTTAATCTTGGTCAGCAACTTTATGAAAGTTTTCATAATTTATAGGGTGTATATATAAAAATATATATTTTTTAATTTTTACAAAAATATTTTTAATTTACCAATAATAAATGAAAGTATATGAGTTATGAAGTATAAAGAATGTATAGTTCTGTTATGTTTTGTAAAGATGTAGTACTAAATTAAAAATCACTAGTATTACAATTTTGTGGGCAGGGGATTTAGCTCGGCGGTTAGGTGGTCTGCCTTGCAAGCGCAAGGACCTGAGTTCGATCCCCGGTACCAAAAAAAAAGAAAAAAGCAATTTTGTTGTCAGGATTGATTTCCAATTATCAATAACAAATTAAGTACCAATAGTTAAGTATGAACCAAGTGTATCTGTGACATAAGACAAAGAAATAAGAGCTTCAGTTGATTTTCTTTTTTTTCCTCTTTGAGTTTATGGTACATTTTAGGTATAGAGTACAATTACATTCATTATTGGGACCTTGTACATTTACATGACAGGTCTTGGTTCTCATTGCTTCCCCTTATCCCTGCCCTCCCTTCACCCCCTCCTCTCCTCCCATTTACAAACATTTTAATTTGATTTTTTCATTTTCTCCTATTTTTTCTTTCCCTTATTCCCCTTCCCTACCCTTCCCATTTTCCTTACACTTTTACCCTTTTCTTCCTATTTCACACTGTCAATTATCTCATTAGCATCTTAAGTACTATCATATCACAATGATATATGCACACCTATGTTTATAGCAGCACAGTTTGTAATAGCTAAAACTTGGAAACAGTCCATTTGTCCATCAGTTGGAAACTGGATAAAGAAGATGTGGTTTTTCTATAAAATGGAATACTACTCAGCCATAAAGAATGAGAAATTAGATTCATTCATAGGAAAATGAATACATATTGAGAATATATTCCTAAATGAAATAAGTCACACATGTGTAAATATCAGTTGATTTTCTTATTGAGTTTTGACTCGTGCACACCTGCTTCTCATTACCCAGCAGGAAAATTATAGCAACTCTGAAGGACAGAAAGATTAAATGCTAAAGGAAGGCTGGAGCAGTCTAAACACTTTAGAAAATACCTTCTGGTTGTAACAGAGGTAGCATCTGTTTAGACTGTTTCCAGTTATCAATATAGCTATGACATGAAAAATTAGAAGCATTGTGCTTGAAAGCATTAAATATCTTTTTAAAATCTTGTCAGTGAATAAACATAAAATGCTTTTCAAAAGCTTTCAGCCAAAAAAGTGTACAATAATCCAGCATAAATTTTTCTAGTGTCATTTCAGCGGGTTTTAGGAGCCTTTTCACAAATATATTTAATTACTTAAATTACATCCTAAATTACATATTAGTCATTTTTCCTTAGCTACTGAATTTACCAAGAGAGCATTACATTTAAGGAACATAAACTGTTTTAGCCAGAAAAGTTGAGTATTCAAATACTCTCCTTACTTTTGAATGGTATTATAATTTTACAAAACATTATTTGTTGAATTCCTATCATTTGCCATCCAGTTACAAGTACTTAACAGGCGTTATCTAATTTACATTTACAGTAGTATTATAAGGTAACTGCAATTATTTATATTTTACAAATAAAAAAAGTAATGGATCAAATTGTCCAAGGTTTCAGAGCTATCAAGCAATACAACCTGAGTAGTAATTCAAATTTGTTAATTCTAGGAATAACAACGTTAAGAAATGTACTCTATGAAGCAGTATTTATTCAATTGATTATTACACATTTCAAGAATGTACTCTGAAATATTATTTGCAGAAAATACTTCTCATGGTTATTGCAATTATTTATCTGTTTTTGAGAAAAACTCAATTTTATTTCCTGAAACTATTAAAAGGAGTAATAATGTCTGCTTTGCTTATCCTTTACACTGTCACAGGAAATAAGTTATTACATATGAGATTATGTTGAATGCTATTTAGTGTTATGAAAATTCATTGCATGTAATTCCCACGTATTAAATACCCCTATGGCATGGAGAGTAATTAGTTTAAAGTCATTATGGCTTGGATATTAGCAAAAAATAATTTCTGCCTGTTGGAGGAGACAAACTATAATATGGACAGATCATTATATATGCTAATCCCAGAAACAATTTCTTGAAATCCAGAGGCTTATCTGAAAGTCAGGTTACAGAGATGTATATGGAAGTCTTAAGAGTTTATGGTGATAATTGCAGAGTCACAGAGCTTCAGTCTCTCTTGAGTACGGGCTCTGAAATACTATGTTATGTCAGTTTTTTCCATGGCACCTACTTCTGGGCTTGTTATATACAGATACAGAAATAAAATTCAATGATTTAAAAATGGCCATCACCTAGAAGTTGCTATATTCCATTCGGAGCCTCCAGAAGACATCCAAAAACAGATTTTTAATTCTCAAGAATCCCTTAAAACAAGATTTTCAAACTCAAATGCCCAAGTGATATACCAAGTAGATCAGGTATAGGGATTACAGCAATGTGATCTTCAGCTCATTTTTCATATTAAGGAATATGGGCCCACTATTTCCAGATCTTTTGATTTTTTTTTTTTTTAGCATGGCAGAATGAAACTTTTGAGTGAAACTTTTCAGTTTTTTTTTTCAGCTTTAATTGAGTTTATTGGTACATTTTAGGTATACAGTACAGTTACATTCATTGTTGGGATCTTGTACCTCTACATGACAAGTCTTGGTTCTCATTTTTTCCCCTTGTCCCTGCTCTCCTCTCACTCCCTCCTCCCCTCCCCATTTATAACCACTTTATTTCCATTTTTTCATTATCTCACATTTTTTTCTTTGCCCTTTTTACCCTTCCCCTACCCATCCCACTTTCCCTACCCCTTTAGCTCCTTTCTTCCCATTTCTCAATGTCAGTTATCTTATTAGGATCTTCTGTATTATTGCAGATTATTCACACCAGAGAGACTATTCGGTATTTACACATGTGTGCCTTATTTATTTCACTTAGGAGTATATCTTCAAAATGTTAGAAACTAATTTTTCAAAAAGGCAAACTTGCTGAATGAAATAATTCTACTCACGGGAGTAGTATATAGTCTGTTGCTCATAATCTCTAAATCAGATATTTATGGTGCAGTCTGTGCATTTCTTTCTATAAAATAGTGTCACATTGTCATTTGATACTTAACTAATACCATGTATTTCTTTCCATTTAAGATAAATTCGAAGCACATTTTCAAGGGGACATTTCAAAGCAGTTATTTCCAGTTAATCTTGTCAGAGAAATCCCTTATTTCTACCTGAAACGGAAGCACCAACTCTTAGGTTAGTACTGAGAACAATGGAATTTAGAGATGGTCTATCTGCTGCAACCTGATTACTGTGTAAAGACAGAGCAAAATTTTTCATGTTGAAGAAACAGGTAGGTGCTTGGGCATTGTTATGGTGGAGGGTAACACTTATTTTCATAAGCTTCTAAAATAAAGCCAGGACCTTTCTGGAAATTATGTAGACCAATTGTCTGTGCACAGTGGGATATTCTTGCTAATTTGGAATGGCACAGGACCAACTTCTCTCTAAACTCAGGTTGTAAGATGACCTCTCTGACAAAAGAATGAATCCCATATGCCTCTATTAAAATGACATTGGGAAGAAAGGAGCAAAAGGAAATGAAACACTTGAAGCACATTTTTAATAGGTATAAAACAGTGAAATAAATCCAGTTAGTATCAAATGATAAAAAATAAAATTCTACTTTTTGCTTCAGCTCTAAGAGAGCCATGCTTACTTTTATTTGGTCTTTAAACTGAATATCTTAGATTCAACTTTTCATTTATAAGTCATCATAAAAAGATTGAAACAAGGCCCAGTGGAATTCTGATTAACATCTCTGTGTGTGATTTCCCAGAAGGAGCTGAAAGAGGAGCACAAAAGAAAACAGAAATACAGTCTCTTGCACTCATGGTAACCTCTATTAATTTTCTAATTTCCACCTAGGAAGCTCTTCATGCATTTTATCATAACGTCCTTTTCCAGAGAGTTTGATGCTATATTAATTACAAAGATGTCACTGTTGTTGCTGAATTTTGAAAAATTAGGTCAGCATACCAACATTTACTATGCCTAGTGTTTCTTTCGAAAGGTTAAGATGACTTAATCAGTTTGGAAAGTGTCAGTTTTAATGTAGGTTGACAATGCTAAGAAGTAAAATTATGAGCAGAACTCCAATATTAAGAGCTTTAAACCATTTTGCAATCTTACAAATTTTGAATATGGCATATTACTTAAAAATTTGTTTCACTTTTACAAATACACAACCTGAGTTAGTAGGTGGAGAACCATAATTTTCTTTAGAAGATGAGTAAAACTAAATAACCACCAGAGTGTATACAAGTAAATGCATGTTATCATCAGTAATATATAAATTACAAAATCAGTATGTTCAAAATGAACATGAGCTTTCTGACTTTTCAATTTACCTTACAAAGCCCCCCTTTGGCATGAATAACTTCCTATGCATACTGTCTTTCCGGAACATGACAAAGAGATTTTGTCCTAATCTTTGTACATATCTTTGCATGATTCTATTTAAATTGAGAACCTATCATGGTTAAATTTTTAACTCTGTTTTGGGTAAAAGATATCAGGTGTCTTACTGATAACTAGCAAACTTTCAGACTCAGATATCCAATGTATTAATTGATCACTGTTGAAGATTTAATATATAAATTAAAAGAAATTTCAAATCTTTACCAAGTAAAATTTCTATTCAAGGTATTTTGGAAAAATGGGTATGGACCATGTTTTGGTTGTTTGTTTGTTTTTTGTTGTTTTTTTTGTTTGTGTTTTGGGTTTTTTTGGTACCAGGGATTAAACTGGGGTCCTTGCGCTTGCAAGGAAGGCCACCGAACCACTGAGATAAATCCCCGGCTGGAACATTTTAAATTCTATTTCTGCTTAGTGTGTCAGGTCTGGTTATAACTCAAATCTATATTTTAACTCTTAATACATAAACCAAAGGAGCATGAAATCTAGAATAGATTCTCCAAGTTATTTCTGAGTCATAACAGAATTTCAATATCAGTTCTTTGCATGATTTGTAATTTTCTTTTTGGGCATTGCTTGATTATAATTTTTTGTTCTTATTATACAAGGAAAATAAAATATATATTGTTTTTAGAGGCATCTGTTTTATTACATAAATTATATAAAAATGTAAGGGAATGAAGTGGTATTTCCCAAAGTATGCTTTTTGGGTACTAGTTCTATAGTGACATACTATATAAAAATAAAATGTGTATTAAAGAGAATTCACACCACATAATCTCACATTAAAATCTCTGAAAATCACTACAATAACTCAATCTTATTCTTTCTTTACTGATTACATAACAAATTATTGACTGTTTTGTGAATGTGTTAGTTAGCTTTTTGTTACTATTACAAAATACTTGAGGCAATAAACTTAGCGGAGAAGTTTATTCTAGTAACAGTTTGGAGGTTTAAACCCATCGCTTGTTAGTCTTACTGCTTTGGGGGCCTGTGACAAGGCAGTGAGTCATGGCAAAAGTTCAGAATGGAGAAAGCTGCTCATCTCAGGGTAGAAAGAGAGAGAGAAGAGAGGGGAGAGGGGAGAGGAAAAGAGAGGAGAGGGAAGGGAGGGGAGGGGAAAGGAGGGAAGGAGATCGGGTTTCACCATCCCCTTCAACAACAGGCCCACAGGTATCTGAAGGTCTCCTGCTCGTCCCTCTCAAAGTTCCTATCACCTATCAGTAGTGTTACGTTTGGAAGTAAATTATAACAGAGGCTTTGGGGGAGCATTTAAGATTCAGACTGTAACAGTGAATATGTGGTCAGTACAAACTGGAACAAGTGACTCATACCTGGGAAGAAATTTAACGTCAAATTATTTAAGAGAAAAGATAACATATCATTCTCCTAAACTTTTGAAATAGGAAGATAAATTAAAAATGAATATTTAAGGTATTTTTGAAGAAAGGGAATACTGCTTTTTTGCACGCATGCATTTATTTGTCTAAGAATCCTCAAGTATATACTATAAAGAAGTTTGAGAGGGAGTAAGAATCATTTTTCTGTGTAAGGAATTGAAAAACTGCAAAAAGGGGACATGGGACTGCTGAGCAAAAAATGCTCCATGACAAACCCGTGTATATTTATAATAATTTAAGGGAGGTGGGAATGTAACAGGGAATTAGTGGCTGCTTTTGCCAACAACAGAGACCTTTCCGCGCATCTGCAGAAATCCAGTGGGTAACTCACAACAGGATAAAAACTAAGCATCTCTGCCTCCGTTTTGTATCTACCTCTGTTTCTTGAAGTCGTTCCTTCTTTCAGTTACCTTGGATTTTAGGAATAACACGTCTGATGGATAAACAACTTATGACAAGACTCAAAACTACCCTTTATCCCAGGCAACAGCAACTATCTTGTCAAGAACAACTCTCTCAAAGTTTGACAAAGACTGGTTATGTGTACTTCTTGCTAACTACTTTTGGTTTCTACTTACTTGAAACTCAAGTCTTCATTAGTATCCTCAAAGAAAGGGCTTAGGCCGCTCAATCCCCCTTATTTTTCCAGCATAGCCATATTAAATCAATTCTTTCCTGATTTTACCATTTGCTTTCTGAAGTAAATAGCCAGTCCTGATCTGATTAAGTCAGGCCACTCTTTGGCCTAAGACTCTAATAATAGAAGGTATGTGTGGGGATATTTAAAAGTTTAAAAATGAAGAACATTGAATATTTTCAATAAATAAATTATATTTGAACTACACTAAGAATACATATGAACATCACATTTCCTTGGCGTATGAGTAGGATAAAATGTAAGGAAGATAGAGGTTATATGGTGAAAAGAATGTGAGAGACAGAAATTTGAAAGGTTAGGAAAATAAGGGAAAGGTATATAGAAGGAGAGCATGGAGTCCCACAAAAATAAGTGGAAATACATAGGCTGAGAAATCTCTTTATTTCTAAAATGGACAATATAAATACACTTCTGTGATTCTGGTCACAGGACATATAACAGTTGAGCTATGAATTTTAGAAAAATTTTTTTAAAAAATCATCCCATCTTATTCTTCCTTTTAAATGGTAATTAGCCAGTCAACTATTGTCTGCAGCTCTTCAGTTGTCCTTTGTCCTTAATGAAATTCTCAAAAAAAAAAAAATCTCTAAATGAGCCAGGCATGGTGGCTCATGACTGTAATCCCAGCACACGGGAGGCTGAGGCAGGAGGATCACTGTGAGTTTGAGACCAGCCTGGACTACATAGAGAGTTCAGGTCAGTCTCAACTACATAGTGAGACCCTGTCTCAAAAAACAAACAAACAAATAAAATCTCTAAATGAAACAGACACTAAAAGCTCAGGAGCAGAAAAATGTGCTTTGTTTCTCCTAGACGGTGCTCAGACAACTCAAAAATTAAGAATGAGAATTTTATTTTGAGAAAATTGAGACAGAAAAATAAAATGCAAAGGGATGAAAGGCGGAAGCCAGAAGGAAAGTCTATGAAGCAACAGGAATGAGTTGGAGCAATGTGTATCCAGACAAAGCCCTGCCCTTCCTAGCCATATTTATACATATCCCTTCCAGAGAAAACATCCGGCTCCTCCGTGGTGAAGCAGTTTGTGTCTGTATTTGAAATTCACGCAGTACCATTTATCAGATGTGCTGTCTTAGAAAATCCCCATGTTCTTTGTGTCTCCACTTGCCCTGTTAAAACAGAACATTAATATATACTGTAGGAATTGGTCTCTTTTGGCTAAATTATATTTGCTCCACGCCATTCACTTGACTATTGAGACCTTTCCCTATCTGTTCTAGAAGTTAGCAGTTTGTCTCTGCCATCACAATGTAACTTCCTTTCACTTTTTCCAAACTGCAGAAATCATTTTCCTTTTCCTCACTTACATAGGTACTCACAACCCAGCGCAGACAGAACATATGTCTTAATGATTTCAATTTGGCTCCATGGTGTACGTCTCCTTTTATCAACACTGTGGAAATGGCTTAACTTTCCGCACAAGTGCTGCCTGTTCCTTTACATATGCAGTACTGGTGAGGAGAGGAAATAACTGAAAGAAATCTTCCTAAACCTGCTGTTTCCCATCAAGAGTTATTAAGGGGAAATGTAAGCACTTTCTGTTTCTTTTTATTTACTAGGACTCAGTTAAATTCAAAAAGATACATATAGCTGAAAGGGTATTAAAAGATTGCAGCTTTGGTTGAATTCCAATAAAGCTATTATTTTAGTTTTTTTAGCAAATTTGAAACATGAAAGCAAGAACTTCAAACTCTTTTCAGAAAAAGAAATAGAGAAAAACTACTGTCTGAGAATACTGCTGAGGGATTTGGTTTCAGATTGTATGTTTGCAGATAGGGCTTTAAGCATACAGTGATGGTTGCATTCCACCAATTTTTAAGAATTTCTTCTCTATTTTCACAACAGCACCAGTAATCACCACTTTTTCTGATTTGCCTTCTAACACCTAAATAAATAAATAAATAAATAAATAAATAAATAAATAAATAAATAAAATCTGTGTTAAGGTTTAATTTTCATGTTAGTTTTATAAAATATTTCTTCCTTGATTCTCCCGAAGGAGGAGATATTAAAAAGCAAACTCCAGAAGTGTCCACATGACCACTGTGTAGTAATATTACTTTATTATACTTTACTTTATAATTATTAGGATCCTGAGAGTATATGCAACTCTGAAATAAATGATTAGTTTGTAATAGCAGAGCATCTAATTAAGTAGAAGGGAATTATTAAATGTATTTTTCTCTTTCTGTTGTTTTATTTTCTCTCTTCTCATGAGAAATAAGTTAAAGATAATAAGGGAGAGGAAAAAAATATGAGAAACTGAAAAAATGGAAATAAAGTGTTTGTAAATGTGGAGGGGAGGAGGGGGTGAAGGAAGGGCAGGGACAAGGGGAAAAAATGAGAATCAAGACCTATTATGTAAAGGTACAGAATCCCAAATATGAATGTAACTGTATTGTATACCTAGATTGTAACAATAAACTTAATAAAAAGAAAAAAAAATTTTTAAAAAGAAAGAAGTTAAAGAAAACATTATATCAAGTGCAAGGCTTCTACCCATGAGATAAACCTTATGGAAGGCCATGTTCTCTCTCTTTTAGCTAAAGTAGAAAGCACTAGAACTGAAATCATAATTTTCTTTCTATAGCCAACAAATCTAATTTCTGAGAAAATCCTCTATCCTAGAGTTATTTTGGTCCTGAGAAGTGCTATTTCGCCCCCAAGCGAGAGTGCTGTGTCACCTCTTGGACTAATTGTTGGCTGGTATTAGGATCCACGATGAGGCTATTATTTCATGTCTTTTTCATCCCTGTGCTGATAGGTTTCAAAGCAGTAATGAGTTATCACCTATCTAAGCCTAGGCTACAAACTCTGTCTTAGTGTACTTTTTCCTCCCTCATACTGTACATGATTTTTTAATGGTTGCCAAAGAGCAGCCATCCAGTTCTCTAACACATTAATGAAGCAGGGAAACTCTCACTGAGTTCTGGCACATTGATCTCACCTTTTAATACCCTGTCTACTTTGCTTCTAAACAGCTAGCCTGCTCCCAGTGTGTTTAATATTTAATCCAAGACTCTAAAGTTATCAGGATTCCCTAGAACATTTTTCTTCCTATTATTTCATGCAAAGATGCTTATTCTTGTCTGAGCAAAAATAAAATCCATTGCAGACACTTTAGTTTTCTTGTCTACTCAATTGTATGCAAAAGTATTTGAGAAAAACAATCAGAAATAGTACAATAATTAGTGGTGAGAGAATATTCACTCACAGCCTGGAGTATAGATTACTGAATAGATTCCAAAAACAATTGTGGACATTAGCAAAATTCAGTATTCAAATTTGTTGTTTTCTGTGTTTCTTTAACTGAGTTAAAAAAACTTATTGAAAATTCTTAATGAAGTCTTTTTTCGGGGGGGTACTGAGTATCGAACATGGATCCTTGCTCTGGTGAGGCAGATGGCAGAACCACTGAAATAACTTCCCAGCCCTTAATGAAGTCTTTAAAAATATCTCAGGAACATTTAATGATGTTTTGAAAATAAATTCAACTCAGTGATAATATAAGCTTGATTTGAGTACAAAAATAATATGTCAATATTGAGTATTTATGTAACAACAATTAAAGTTGAACTCATGACATTTGAGAAATCTAGACTGGGAATTTAGTTCAGTGGCACTGTGCCTGCATCACAAGCACAAAGTCCCAAGTTTAATCACTGGTACCAAGAAAGAAAGAAAGAAAGAAAGAAAGAAAGAAAGAAAGAAAGAAAGAAAGAAAGGAAAGAAAGGAAAAGGAAAGAGAAATCAGCAACTACTGGCTTTTTATCATGTGGGACTTTTTGCTATTTCATCATCAGATAATGCACATTATTTCATTCAGTAGCCATTCTTTCAACGATATCTCAATATACGGCTCATTTCAAAATGAAGACATATTATTTTCTTTTCATTTGAAGAGAATGTTCTCTTGTGATGTTCTTGATATGAAAAATATTCAAATGGCTAATTTGGAATAATATTATTATGAAATAGTCATCATAGACTAAAACTGGGTTTTATAATGTTCAACAAGGGAAGTGTAAGGTTTTCAAAAATGTTATCTCAAAATATTAGCATGGTAAAAATTTAACTATATTTTCCTAACATAATCCCAAGTCAATTCTTACAACAAACCAAATAAACTGTCAGATTCCTAATATGTGGTAATAGTTTTGACATTTTTAAACAAAATAACTTTGTTGTATACAGTTTAATGGTTAAAATATTTGTTTCAGAGTAGCCTGGACTAATGTTTTCTGTAGTAATAAAAAAAAATTTATATCAAAGCCTAAATTTGCTTGTAATCTAAACTGATCTTCCAAAAGTAAGAAATTATGAGTTAGCACTAACATCATATATATGAGTTTATCGGTACATTTTAGGTATACTGTAGTTATATTCATTATTGGGATCTTGTACCTTTACATAACAGGTCTTGGTTCTCATTTTTTCCCCTTTTGCCTGCCCTCCCTTCACCCCTCCTCCCCTCCCCATTTACAAACACTTTATTTCCATTTTTTCATTTTCTCATATTTTTTACTCACCCTTATTACCTTTCCCCTACCCTTCCCACTTTCCTACACCTTTAGCCCTTTTCTCCCTATTTCACAATGTCAATTATCTCATTAAGATCTTATGTACTATTACAGTTTTTTACACCAGAGAAACTATTCAGTATTTACACATGTGTGACTTATAGCACTAACATCTTTAAATCCATTTTAATATCCAGTCTCCTTAACAATCATATAAATATTGTCTCCACTTTATTCTATAAATAAGGTTTCAGCCTGAAAAAACACAATAATTTAGTTTTAGGTGTGAGTTTTATGTAAGTTTCTTATAGAACTGTAAGTTTTATATTTGTATTAATAATCTATTAAACTTTTTATACCCATCCTTACCATGGAGATAGATTAGTCTTCCTAATAACTACTTGTTTTCTTTCAACTTTTATAATAATTTTCAAAACTATTTTTAGTGGATCTTTCATTCAAGTGGTGATAATGAATAGAAATATTCTGAATCACTGAACATTAGCAAAGTAACTTAGAGGAGACATCTCTCTTAGTTAGATCCTTAGGAACTAGAGAAAAGGATGCAGGAAGTGGGAACAGGTAGAACAGAGGAAAGAAAGGTGCTAGAAAATGAGCAAAATAAGATATTCGTACGTACTAATTTCCAAAACAAATGTAACTATCATGTATCTCAGACACATACCAATAAAAATAATTGTAATAGGAAGAATTTATAAGTGATGGTCTTTAATCATTGTACAGACTACAATATCAATTATTTCTTATGAAATGATCCTACTTCCTATTTCCTAAAATACAATATTTGCTAAAAATTTGCCCAAAAATGAAAATAAGTATCTTATGATTTAAATATTCATGGGTAAATGGTGTATCTAAAATTCTGTTCTTGATTGTTCAATGTTTTACTTCTACTTTTCTTTTTTGAGATATGCTCTCTCTTGATGGCATAGGCTGATCTTCAATTCACAATCCTCCTTCCTGAACATCCCTTATGCTAGTATTATGGGATTACAGGAATGTGCCATCATGCCTGATGCTGCTATAAATATAACATTATTTCCCCTCTAAAACAATGATACATTTATATCTATATGTCAATATAATTTTACATATAGTGAAGAATATATTAACAGTCAAAAGCATTACACTGTATTGTTTATTTCAAACATTTTCTAATTTGTATTTATTTATTTATTTTTGGTTCCCAGGATCAAACTCGGGACCTTACGCTTGTGAGGCAGGCAATGGCACCACTGAGCTTAATCCCTGTCCCTCCAACCTTTTTAAACAGGATGCAAAAGTAAAAGTTCTAATTCAGCTTTCAAAATGGCCGTAGGACATCTATAGGCAAATAGGTTGCCAGGTGATGTTGATGTGATTTAACAAAAAATTTAATTATCCTAATTTATTCCTTGGCTGAATTTTAATTTTATTGTTATGGCTTCACAAATAGTTTGGGTTGTGATACCAACTGCTTATAATCAAATTTATTTGCCTTAATTAGGTAAATCATCATTTTTTAAAGCCTTGGTTATAGTTTGAGCCCTTTATATACAGATATATTCGACCCCAACATTTCACCATGAGTCTCATAAGTATACTCCTTATAACTAAGGATGCATGCTGAGGACATTGTGAAGATAAGGACAAATTCATAGTTATGGATGGAATAGAAGCTCACATTGTGAGTTTATCCTCCTTGTTTTCTGAATATGTTCTTTAACATCTATGTTTGCATTGCATATATGTGATTATTATTTACTTGTTAATTCCTTTAAATTGGCTCACTTTATAAATTTAGATACATAAGCATATTTATTATGATAAAGGAAATGGTATCATTGCCAAACATAGAAGAGAACTCTACAGTAAATGCAATAGCATAGAATTAATATTGCTTTTAAACCCAGATAGATAATTGCTATCTGACAATTAGGCTTTTAAATCCTGGACTAGATTTATTTTAAAAGAAAGATGTGCAAGCAATGAGAAGAGTCAAGTGTATGCTAACAAAAAATGAGTGACAAAAAGTATACCTGAAATGATTCATAGTGATGGTCACATGAGCAGTTCTTTGGATATTAAAGTGTTTCAGAATCTAGATCACAGAAAACAGAATATATTCACCATGTGGAAAGTTAAATTCAAGGTAAAAACATATTTTAACTGTTCATGAACA
Organism: Fukomys damarensis; assembly: GCF_012274545.1. Taxonomy (NCBI): domain Eukaryota; kingdom Metazoa; phylum Chordata; class Mammalia; order Rodentia; family Bathyergidae; genus Fukomys; species Fukomys damarensis. The sequence goes on along the minus strand of NW_022900938.1, from coordinate 31,273,752 downwards.
TGACAGTTCAGAGTACAAGTGACAAATATGGAATTATAATCCACCCTTAGAATGTTTACTACAATTAGAAAAATGGTCACTTTAGAAAATAAATGCATAATATAACCTTAAATTTCTGTCTACAAAGGTGAGTTACAAAGCCTGAAAAAAATCCCTGCTAAAACAAAAGAAAACAAAATGTAGAAATTTTTGGTAAAATCTGGCAAATATTGTTTCAAATAACTAGCTGGACTTTTGGCAAATAAAAACAAAATTCTAAGAGATACAAAAGTGAAAGTAATATAAATAAGTAAACTAAAATCAAAGCAGAGATTTTTCTCATGATAGAAAGGAAATATGCCTGTGCCATAAAATAAGCTGAATTAGAACTGAGACATTTCCATGAAATTAAGAACACCCCAAACTATTCCCACGCTGAAAATTAAAGATGAGAAGAAAATGTATCCGTCTTCCCATTATAGGCAAGAGAAAAAATGTCTCTACTGGGAAGACACCTCATGGCCAAAGGTGTCTTTACACAGTCTTAGGTCTGAATTTATTTGTAAATTGAAGGACACCACAAGCAGAGGAAATATTATGGTTCTAAGTATCCAGCAGCATCAAATACAAATCATGCTTAGAAGGATGTACCAGGCTTTACAGAATTTCAATAAAGATAACTGAATAGGAGTTCATAATGCAAAAGTATCAATCTCATTAAACAATGAATCACATGAGCAAACAGCTAGCAGAAACGCTACCCGCACAATTACGTTCACAAATATTTCTGATTTTATGCAAATAAAATGGAGCATATACTGTTTAAAATATGTATTATACATGTTTGTGATACAGAAAGAACTCGATCACTGTGGAGAGTTGCTATGCAGACATATAGTATTTTCATCTTTTTCTTTTTTATTGAGTTTATTGGTACATTTTAGGTATACAGTACAGTTACATTCACCATTGGGATCCTGTACCTTTACAGGACAGGTCTTGGTTCTCATTTTTTCCCCATTCCCCTGCCCTCCCCTCACCTCCTCCACCCTCCCCTATTTACAAAGACTTTGTTTCCATTCTTTCCCTTTTTCGTAGTTGTTCTTCTCCCTTATTTCCTTTCCCACTTCCCCTACACCTTTAGCCCTCTTTTCTTCCTATTCATCTTTTTCATCTCCATTTCCTCTTTCCTCTTCCTTCTTCCTTCATCCTCACATCCCCGTTATATCTGTAAAAGTTCTGCTTCCGTGTTTCCCATTATCTTTTACTTTCATTTTTAGATTATATATACTTTTGGTTTCTCATGTAAGAGAAATCATAAGATATTTAACCCTTTGTATTTGAATTACTTGACGTAGAATTAGGGTCACAAGATGCATTAATTTTCCTACAGATGACTCAAATGTATCTGCGTTTAGATCAAAGTAGTACTCCATTATTCCATTATCTTCATCTGTACTTCGGTTGCTGGGGTACACAGGCTATTTCCAAGATTTAGCTATTGTTGAGTTGTGCTGTTATAACCATGGGTGTGCATGTATCACTATAATATGATGTCTTTTAACACTTTGGGAAAGATACCCAAAAATACAGTTGGGTTAAATAGAATTTCCATTTTTAATTTTTGAGGTATCTCTATACAGATTTTTTAGAGTGGTTTCACCAGTTCACATTATCACCAATAATGGTAATAATTATCACCTTTTCCCCAACATCCCTGCCAGAATTTGCTGTTTTTTCAGTTCCTAATGATAGCTGTTCTTTCAGGAGTAACATAGAATCTCAGTGGCTTCCGTTTTTGTTTCTGTTTTGGCTTTGTTTTTGCTTTTTGAGTTAATCTCATGCTCAAAGATGCTGAACATTTTTTATATACTTACTACCAAATTATACTATTTTCTTTAAAAAGTGTCTATTTATTTCAATATACCATTTTTAGTGAGATTTTTATTTTGGTGAATCTGATTATTTTATATTTTATATGTGCTTCATATTCATCCTCTGTCCAAGCAGTATCTAGCAAAAAATAAATAAAATTTCACATTCTATGGGTTGTCTCTTTGCTCTATTGTTTATTTTCTTTCTGCATAGAAGCTTTTTTTTTTTTTTCTTTTGTGTCCGGACTCAAACTCAGGACCTTGTGCTTTTGAGGCAGGCACAGTGCCACTGAGCTAAATCCCCAGCCCTGTAGACGCATTTAATACAATAAGAGCCAATTCTTTTTTATTCTTTCATTTCCTGTGCAATTCAGGTTCCGTTAATAAAGTCCTTGCCTATAACTGTGTGCTCATGAATTTTGCCTGTTTCATCTTCCAGTAGATTCAGAGTATTTGTTTTAATATTTAGAACTTCAATACATCTTTATTTTATTATAGGATAAGAAATTGTATTAGTGTCTATCTATCCTTTTATGTCCTCTAGTTTTTATTTTATGGAGGGTGCCAACATTTGATACAAAGATATTTATAGTTTTTTCTCTCTCATTGAGTTTATTGGTACATTTTAGGGATACAGTATAGTTACCTTCATCATTGGGATCTTGTACCTTTACATGACAGGTCTTGATTCTCATTTTTTCCCCTTGTCCTTGCTCCCTTTCACCCCCTCCTCCCTACCCATTTACAAACACTTTATTTCCATTTTTTCATTTTCTCATAGTTTTTCTGTTTCCTTAATACCTTGCCTCTACCCTTCCCACTTTCCCTACACCTTTAGCCCTTTTCTTCCTATTTCACATTGTCAATCATATCATTAAGATCTTATGTATTATTATAGTTTTTCACACCAGAGAAACTATTCGGTATTTACACATTTGTTACTTATTTATTTCACTTAGGAGTATACCCTCAATATGTGTCCATTTTCCTATGAATGAACCTAATTTCTCATTCTTTATGGCTGAATAGTATTCCATTTTATATTTATTCTTGTTGGATTGTTCCAGTTATCAGCATTAGTGACCATCTTTGTCTGTTCTGATCAGTTTTAACTTGAAGTCTTTTGTGTCTGAAAATAAGATAACCATTTCTGTTTTCTGGGGTTCTGGATCATGGAATATCATTTTCTAAACTTTCACCTTTTGTCTATGAAATTCGTTTTAGGTGAAGTGTGTCTGCTATTGAACATATATGGAGGCATTCTGCTTTTTGATCTAGTTTACTACCAGCCTGTGTCTTTGATTGGGGAGTTATAAAGGCTTATTATCATCAGTGAATTCTATCATTGTGCTATTTTTAAGTGCTTATTTATTTGGCTTTATTTCCTCTTTTGTTTACTCTCCCAGTTAGATGTGTACTTTCATTGGTGCTCTTTGGTGCTGATAGCCTCCTTGTCTATCTAAGATTACTCTGAGTATTTTCTCAAATGCTGGTCATACATTTCTTTAGGGTTACTTTGTCATGGAAAGGTTTTCAGATTAAAATCCACACTGCACTTGCAGTTTGCAACAACCATGGAATTTCCTTGTTGCTACAGCTGCCAGACCATTATTTCGCTGAGGTGCGGCCAACCTTCTCTTTGCCTGGGGAGTTCCCAGTGACAGGTCTCCCAAGCCTGGGAGCCTGGGTTAGCATTCCAGGGTGCTGTGTCATTTCCTCTGCATTGTCTTCTTTTTCTCATTTCTCTTTGATTTTTCTTTCTCATTTCTCTTTGATTCCTGGAGCTCTTTTTTCTCTTTTTTTCCATCACTAAATTATTACCAGGGGTCTGGACTCTAGGTCCTGGACTTCACTCTACCATTTTTTCTTCTTCTGTTTAAAATTTAATAAGACCAGAAAGCGTGAGCAATGAACTAGAGACTTAAAAAGTAATCAGCTTTTAAAACTAAATAAAACAAAAACCAAAGCAAAACTACAAACATAATATCTACAATAGACATATAATAGCTGTTTAAATGTTTCAAAACATTGAACATCACTTTTAAATACTTTGAAGATAATTAGGAAAAGGAGATATTAATCTAAAGTCTGGGCAGCAAAGTAACAGAAAATAATTAAATAAAAATTGAAGAGTTTAACTTCAATGGCATGCCATCAAAGGAACTGTAAAAGTTGTATTTCCCTTCTTTCCTAAAGAAGGGAATGGAATTAATTTGAGAAAATGAAAAATGATACAAAGTCTTCATAAAGAGGGAGAGAGGTGCTGAATGGAGGGCAAGGGAATGGGGAAAAAAATAAGAACCAAGATTGATTATGTAAAGGAACAAATTTCCAACAGTGAATGTTATTATATTTTATACATTAAATGTACCAATAAAATTAATTTTTTAAAAATTATACTTCAAGAGAAAAGGAAAAAATATTTTAAAAGGAAAGCTTGGGATGAAAGAAAAATACACAGATACTTTGGTGAACACACGCATAAATTGATATTATCATTGATGCTACAAAAAACAATAATTTATTTATGGTGTTAAAAATAGTAAAAGGAAATCCATAAATACCAAAGAAAATAGCAATAAGATGAAAAAGAATGGTCAGCTTCAATAATTTTATATTCTTGTGCTATTTGGTAAATAGGGTAGAAATAATGCTGAACTATAACTGATTCCAACATATCTGTTAAAATGGAGAGAGCAAGACAAAGGAGCTCACTTCAACTCAGACCATCCAAACATGTATGAAGGCTAAAATTTCCAATGATGTTTTCTTAATTGGACTTCCTGGGTGTGCTCAGATGAGTGGAATGACTCTGAACTGTATGCTAAAGAAAGAAACCTCCTGCTTTCATTGGCTACATCTCATGGTTCTAAGAACATTTCTTTGTGGTCATTAATAGTTCATTGAGTAGAACTGGAACTTTCAGGTGTTCAGAGTGCTACAGCATATTTGATGGGAAATTCTCTTCCTGGCAAAGTCTAGCAATAGATAACAGGAAAGGAGAGTGTTTAGCTACTTTCGCTTTTCTTGGGTGATAGCCAACTCAAATTAACAAAATTATTTTTAATCTTAAATATTTGGTCCCTCTTCGTGATTGCTTTATAGAGAAGAGCTGCAAAACCAATGAGTATATCTACCTATGTATTCTTAATTCTTTTTCACTAAAAATCAGTGACAGTGGATATAAACCTTCTGATCCCAAAGTTACTAATCTTTTACTTTAGTGTTTATTCTTCAAACTAAGGAAGACTTGGGAAAAAATGAAGTGTGAGAATCTGTTTTGTTGTCAAAATTTATGAAATTGCTTAAATTAAATAAGCTTTTAGCGGTAGAGAAAATAGTATTTTCAAAGAACTTGAAAAATTCTTTCCCTTATTATTCTACTCCAAGAAAGCCTAAAATAATTCCTATTTCCTAGATGTATATAATCAATTTGACAATTCTTTTTCAGTAATTCTGAAGATCTTCCTAATTTTATGAACTGCATTGGCATTAGAGTCTGGAGTCTGGCAAGAATTTTTTTTTCAGCTATCAAAACTACATTGTTGTTGTATAATGAAAACATACAAAGCCAAAATCATATAATTTTGAGTATAGACATGTTCAAACAGAAATCTATTCAATAAGGTTTTGACCTTTAATGCCAATGGAAATAACACAAATTGAAAAATGCTTCTTTACCAGCTGCTATATAAATATTTGGCACAGGAAGAGGACTAGTCATCCCAAGGACTCGGGGTTTCTTTTTTTCTCTCTCTCTAAATGGCTTTCTTTTTAGCCATTAGCCTTTCTTTCCTAATTTGCTACAAGGTGAGGAAAACCATAACTGCTGACAGGGCACAAAAAGGGACCCGCTAAAAATAAAGTTGCGTGAAATACCTAAAACACATGTGATGCCCAGCATCTCATAAAGGCAATTTTCTTGCAGGAATATAGATGACAGTATCATAAGCAGCTAATGAGAAAGTGAGAAGGGCCAAGGAGAAGGAAGACTGCTCTTTGGCAAACAGCCGGCTATCACCACGGTGCACCTCCAGAGCTGTCAAAAATCATACAGTAATAATTAATGGGGTCAATTTCATGGGCCAGAACTGGTTACCACTGTGTCATAGGTGTGTGTAAAATACACAAGTGTGTGTGTGTGTGTGTGTCTGAATTTGGTTTTGTGGCTGCCTGAAGATTAATAAACAGGCTTATCTACGTTTCTTGTGTGATAAAAGCAAATCATTTTCACACACATACAGAAAATAGGTTTTAATATTCAAGTAGTTTCAAAGTAAACATATTAAGTATATAGTAAACATAAGGTCTTATTTTAAAGCATCGTGGAATATTTTAGAGGGATTCTCTTACTTTTTATTGTTTTGCAAATTATAAATCTAAAATAGAATCGATAATTTGTAATTTTGCATATATAAAATCAACTGTCTCCCTAAACTCACTACTTTTTAAAAAATTCAAAGTGTCAAAATAGTCATTTAAACATTTCCTTCTAATAGATATTTGGAAAAGATAGGTTTTCCTTAAAAGGGTAAGCTTCTTTGTTTGCATCAGTCACCTCTGATGAATATTCGAACTGTGTGGTAGTCAAACACAATCCAGAATAAAAATAAAAACATACCAACATTTACCATTGATTTTTATATCTCCATTTGGATTTACATCTACAATCAGTTTTAAAACTTTTCGTTCGATCAGAGCATTTGTGTTTAAGAAATTTCACAAATATATTTTAGAAATTAATTCAATCTTGTCATTTTGTCCATGTCCCTATTTCTTTAATTCACTTTTTATTTGGGAAAGAAAAACAATCAGGTGAGTTTTATTAAGAGACTGGATATTTTCAAATGTTAAATTATGTAGTTTTTATTTTTAACCAAATGACACAATTTTGTGATGCATTTAACCCCACAACTTTGTTATTGGAGTTTCTGGTCCCAGGGTCCCTCAAAGCCTCTCTTTCCTCCTTCAGAAAAGGTCAGTGTGGATGCTCTTATTCCTATATGTATAGGCCTTCAATAAACAGAGATTATTTTCCACCTAACCATGGGAGAAATAATAATCTGAGGTACTATAATATATAGGAATACACTGTAAATAGAGTATATGTTGTTTCTATTGAGGAAGCTATAGACTATGAATCAAGAAAGATAAATTTGTGATAATATCATTAAATGCATATAATGCCACTAATTTCTGGTCTACAATGTACACGTCTGAGAGTTGTGATGGATTAAATATCTTCTAAATATGAAATTTCATTATTCTGTTATTTCTAGCCTTCCTGAGCAACTTCTCTTTACACACTTCTGTTCTTAATGCTATCTGACCTGACTCAACCAGCCATTCTTCCTAAATTCATAAATTCAATATTGTTCCTCACTAAAACTCTTTTCCCCTGAGTCCCTAAAAAGGCCACAGAAATACTTGGATAATGTACACAGATTACTGAACACCAAAACAGTTTACATTTTGCTCACAACACTTTATGCATTGCTTATAAACTACTGCTGTAGTCTGTTCGGTTTGCTGTACAAAGCCTGACATTCTAGACAGCTTCATGGAATGGAATTTATTTATTACAAATTTGGGAGCCAGGAGTGGAGCCAGTTGTCATAGATGGTGATTTCTTGCCATGTCCACAGTGTGAATGAGCAAGGCAATTATTTGTAGTCTCTTATACAAGGGAATTAATTATATGAGTATTGAAGAGAACTCTACATTCATGACTTAATCATCTCCCAAAGATCCTCCCTCCTCATTTTACTTTGAAGAATAGGATTACAGCATATAAGTTTTATAGGGACAGAAATATTTAGACCACAAAAACTGAATAACTTTTATAGAACTAACTTTTACAAGGTACTTAGAAAGTGTTGGTAGTTCTGGTTTAGAGTGTGTAAGTGTGTCTGAGTGTGCATCTGAAGGCAGAGATTCTATTGCATAATAGAATCTCAGAGAGATTCTCTGATGAAGTCTCTCACTTACCTTCAGGGCTGACAGATTGTGTGCAGCCTGCCTCACTAAAACTGTAGAGGTAGAACGTTGCCACCAGCTTAGTACATTTCCTAGAATAAATATAGTGAAGCAATAGTACAGTTAACATGTTTGTCATTTTGATTGGCTTGGAAGAAGCTCAGGGCAATATTAAAGCTCACTTTGGGTGTTTTGGGGTTGGTCATGGAGGAATGACCTTGTCACCTGTATCTGCTCCCTCACTCCTTCCTCTCTGCCATTGATCCCCCGCTCTACTTTCCAGCTGCCATGAACTAAGCATCTATGTTCCACAACACACTTCTTCCATGATATTTCTTCTTTGAAGCCATCAGACCATAGACTGTATCCCCTGAAAACATAAGCCAAATTGAACCACTCCTTTAAATTGTGAGTGCCATGGTACTGTGGCTCAGTGATAGGAAAGTGACTAATAAAATCAAATAATCCTTCTATTCTACATAATTTTACATTATACAAAATTCTACAGAATTTTAGGGACACTTTTCTTCTACTGAAAGAAGGTTCTTGGCCATTCTGTCCACCAGTTTAAAGTGATCCTTTTTATATTATCTTATACTCAGCCTTTATCTTTGAAAAATGCCCAACAGTAAACATTTTTGGATAATAATACCTAAGTGAATTCACTGTTCTAATTACCAAAAGGCAACTTTCTATAACCTTATCAGAGCATATAGCAATAGAAGAACCATTTAACTAGATGATGTCTAGAGCCCTTTAAGTCCATTACAGCTGACTACATTCGTATGCATATATCTTTCTTACTCTTTGAAAAGAAATTAAATTTATAAATTCTGAAACATACCTATACTGAACTCTGTCAATTTAACTGGATGACTTTCTTTACTACCCTCTACACCTTTTCCAAAAAAAAAAAACACCCCCAAAGCTAAGAAAATTTCAATTTTAACTTGGTTATCCATTAACTCTCCATTTTGTGTACTTGTAAGGTCAAGAACAGAAGTTCTAATGTTAATTTAAATTGACCTGATTTTCAGTACAACTAGATTTGTAGAAATCATATATCTGAAAGCTTATTTCTTAGTTTAACTTAGTTATAATGTATGTACATATATATATACACATATGAATATATAATATATCTATATGTATCTATATTGAAATGTGGCTTTATGAGAAAGATTTAAAATCTAGGAATATGGTTTCCTAGTAACAAGAATCGTGTATGCATTCTTCAAGAAACTCCCTCTTTACTATCATATGCCTCCAACTTATTAATAAGGTGATCGTTTCTGGGCTGCGGATGTAGCTCAGTGTTTCTGCCATTTGCCTCTTGAGCTCAAGGTTCCAAGTTCGATCCCCAGTACAAAAAAAAAAAAAAAAAAAAAAAAAAGACAGGTGAGAGCTTTTCAGAAGTAGCTTCAAATTACGTACAAGAATTCTAACAATCAAAGTATTGGTATAATTTTACTATAAAAGAGAGAGATGCCAATTAGACACGACCAGAAGATTTCTTTAGATCTGACTCACTCCCTAAAAAAAGATACATGAAAGAGTATTCCCATGATAGTCAATACTAATATACTATTTATCATAAATAACAACTAAAATAGTGTATGTTACATAGAATGAAGAGTCCGAATTCTTATATGCAAAGCTAGATGTTTCAAAAGAACAGTTTAATTTAAAAATGAGGTTAAATGCTTAAGACTTAGAGACAAAACATTAAATGTTATACATCTCCCATTTTTCTCCACAGGATGAATAGCACTTTAGTTCTAAGTTACAAAGAAAGAAAACATTTGGAAAATATATTTTTTAGCTTGTTCTTAGACCATATATAAAACACTGTAGGCTAAAAGAAACAAATTTTAGTCTAACATTTGCTTTAAATTTTTAAGTTACTGCTTTTTTTCCTAAAAAATTTATTTAGTAAAAATTCGTCTCTTCCTAAGAATTTTAGTGTTGCCACAAATGATTAATTATATGTAAGCACTTTATATTACAGAGTTAAAATGAAAAGTGGTATCAGTAAACACTTGAAAACATGCTAGTAAATAATTGGATAAACACAACTTGAAATTCTTGATTGCCATCTTACAAATGTCTATAAATTTTAGTGTACTCATTACTTAATGACTGTTATAGCACTTGAATATAATGATATCTAATTTCTAAGGTTCAAATTCATTTGTTGTGTCAAAATTTGCATAATTAAGAAGTACTTTGCATTTAAATGACTTTAATATTAATAAAACATTCAAGGGCTCTTAACAGTTTGCAAATCAAGCAAATAAAGCTAATGGGGGTTTGTAGATTCTGGTATTGAACAAAAACTTTATAAATGAATAACTCAACTGCTGAAAGCAACTATCAACTATGGAAAAAAATTTTAAATACAGATGTTTAAGGAAACTGAAGTATAACAAAAACCAACATAAACCTGAGGAAGTGTAGCCTTAGAAGAATAAAGACATTCTAGGTAAGATCTCCATTTATGTGGTTTTCACCATAGTGGAATACGAAGTCCAAGTGGCACATGCTCTAAAGAACTCAAGAAAACATCCACATCTTATTGATCTAAGGAATCATTCATGAGCTTAAGAATGGATAGAATTTGAGGGTCGAACCAAGAATGAAGACAATCACAGAGACTCTTCACGTAGATCTCTCTCAACTCATTGGCGGATCCCTGAATTATACATGCACAGAACAAAATATTGATGAGTCCCTGTTGCAGAAAGCAATGTCTGGAAGTGGTGCTTTTCAGAAATATTAGCAGGTCCTCATTGCTTGGGAAACATATTGGAATATGACTGTCAATATTTTGAGAAAATGGTAAAAATAGTTGGTTCTCCATTGGAAAATAAGAATCACACCTTAAAACTAAAGCCTGGTCTCAACACTATAAAGTTCATTATTATATTCAAAACACAGTCACACACACACACACACACACACACACACACACACACACATACACACACACACACACACAAACACAAAAAGTTAACTGCTCTAAGAAAGCCTAAAATTAGTAATACAAAAAATCAAATAAATTGCTATTATTTTAACATGCTTTTATAAAACACAGGACTCCTAAGAAGAAGATAGCAGGTTTCTGACTTTCCACAATGCATCACATCAACTTTTATTTATTTGCTTGTTTGCCTGTTTGTTTGAAACTGGGTCCTTCCATGTATTCCATGGCTATCCTTGAATTCACTATGTAACTGAGTCTGGCCTTAAAGTTACAGGGATCTTCCTTCTGCCTCCCAAGTGCTGGAATTACAGGTGTGCAACACCACGCTTTGCTATCACTTTAACTTTTAAAAATAAATTCTGTTATTATTTCATTAATATTTATTTTATTCAGTTTTAGTTTCACTAAATAGTCATTAGTTTGTACTTATGTACATCCAACATCTGTGAATTTGTTTTTTCAACTATATCTCAGAGTTCTTGGATGTTTTGTTTAGAATTTTTAAATTTTCTATTAGTGTCTGCCTGTACTAATTTCTCAACCTTATCAAGCCATGAATTCTTGTCTTCTACTTGGTCTCATCTATTGATAAGGCTTTTCACTGAGTTTTTTTATTGGACTTATTATATTTTATTTGCAGAATTTCTGCTTGGTTCTTCTTCAGAATCCCTATCTCTTTTTTGAACTGCTCTTTCATATTCTACATTATCTTCCTTAATTCTTTCAGTCTTCTATTTGTATCTTCTTTGAAGTCATTAATCATTTTATAAATCAGCCTTTTGTGTTCTTTGAGATTTCTTCCACTTTGATGCTTTCAGTCACTGACAAATTATAGGCATTTGATTGAGTCATGTTGCCTAATTTTTGGATACTTCTGTGTTTCTATATTGACATTTGTGCATTTTATTTATTTTTTTTATTTTGGTTCTAGGGATCAAACTTGGGACCTTGTGCTTCTGAGGCAGGCGGTGGCACCACTGCGCTAAATCTCTGGCCTTCTCTTTCACTTTTATGATGGTGCTGATTATGTTGAGCCTCCTTTTCAGATCTTGATCTCTGGCACTACTCAGAGAGAAGAAAACAAACCACAATAATATGAATATTAAAATATAAATCAGACATTAACATACAGTAGAAATCAATTAAATGCAGTAACTATACCACTGTGAGCAAGAGAAAATTAAGTAATATTAATACAGACATAGAGACAAACTAGATACTGACCTACAATAAAGATCAGTAAAATCCAAGAAATAAAGCACCATTATTAATAAAAATAGTAACACAGAAAACGTTGAAGGTAAAAATTAATAAATGCTAGTAGTAATAAAAAATGGAGGAGAGAGGGATGCAATAATGGAAGAAGTAAATTTGTAAAAAGAAAGAAGATAAAATAAGGAAGGATGAAAATGAGACAAAATATAATTAAATAATTAAAATGTAAATAGAATTAGGAAAAAGCAACAGCGAAGCAATAAAAAAAAGAAAAATGTAAAAAAATCCTGAAAACAAAAAGAAATAGAAATAACATCCCTTATAGAACTGGAGAATGAATCCTAAAATTCACGTAGAACTGAAGAAACCTAAACTAGCAAAAGCAATTTTAGCACCAAGGGTAAGACAAAGGGCATTATAATCCTGGAATTCAAACAATAGTACAAAGCTTCAGTGATTAAAAACAGCACATGATATTAATAATATAACATACTCACAGATCAGCGGAACAGAATGGAAGACACATAAGCAATGCCAGGCACAATCATCCATGTTAACAAAGGTGCCCATTCTCCTCACTAGAAGAAAGATCACCTCTTTCACCACCAACAAAGTGAAGAGACAATCTGAAGAGGGGAAAAGTTTTGCCAGCTACTTCTCAAACAAAGGACTAATATCTAGAATATAAAAAGAATGCAAAAATTAGGCCCCTCCCCAAATTTAAAAATGGGCATCTGTAATAAATAGACACTTCCAAGATGAAGAAATACAAACAGCCACGTTGAGGTCTTCTTCTAGAGGAGGGGACTCAGGGATACGACTGCGGACACAATGAATGAACAAAAGCTGATGGCTAATGGTAAAGTTTATTTCTGACACAGGATGTTATATACAGTTTCAAGGCCACACACACAAGCATGATCTAAGTGGTTGGTAATAAACCTCAATTCCAAGGAGGCATGAGGAAGATAAACAATCAGTCACAAGCGACAAGCAGATACACACTGTTCGAGCTATGAACATAACATCGAGATAAGACAACATCTGTTTATGACCAGAAGGGAGTGTAAACTGTGAACAAGAACAAACAAGGAGTTTAGGGGATTGTTTGGAGGTCAAGGGACTGGGCTCCAGCACGTCTCCTTCGGGACACCTGTGCCCCTGTGAGAACCAGCGTTCCGGGACTCGGTGTCAGCACTTCGGCCATTCATCCTCTTGTGCCCCCACACAGCCAGTAAATGCATGAAAAAAATTCAACAACCCTGGCCATTGGAGGAATGTGAATTAAAACAACATTGAAATTGCATCTCCAGGAAGAATAGCCACCTTCAGGAAATCAACCAATAACAAATGTTGGCAAGGCTCTGAGGAGGAAGGAACCCTCTGTGCCCCCAGTGTACCGCTATCTCAAACTTGCTTTGCAGCCTGTGGGCTTGTGAGGTGCCACACTTGCTCGAGGTCTGTGACTATACACCCACTGATATGGTAGGCTGCCAATGAGGGGAGTATCTCTGATCACATTGACTGGAGAAAGCAAAGTCCACAGAGCTGGAAGTAAGCAACAATGAAAGCCAAACAATGTACTGAATTTTAGCACTGCAGTTTCAGACTCAGCCACCTCAATAATCACATGTAACTGGCTTTGATTATCACCACAGAGGGTGGAATAATCATGTTCCTCCCAGCCTGTATGCCCTGCTACTTAATTTTCTCAGATGGTCTGTGTCTAGGGCTGCATCTCTCTATGATTGTCACTGTGTCCACATTCCACCCTGTCTCTGTGGTAGGGAATACCCAGAGATCCTGAAGTGGGGTGGACCTCTGTGGACCTGGAGTAGCTCAATATTAAACAATGAACCCCTTCTCCAAATAGCTCCTGATTATACCACTCCTAAAATTATTAGGTGCCACAGTACATTTCATTTCCAGATTAGTCTGCCATAGGGGAAGACCCATTTTCAGAGTAAAATTCTAAACTCTATTTGCAACTGACAATAATTGTAGGCTTTTCCTGGGGCTAACACGACTGGTCTGTTGTTATCATAAGGGCTGCCAGCCTTCTCTGGCCTGCCTTGTGCTTGCAAACTCAGGTTCCCTTCTCTGCCCTGGGAGCACTTGTAGGTGATCCATACTGTGCTGTTATTTTCACTGTGTTGTTTTCTGTTTCTCCATGAATTAGAGTATACTGTCCTTTCCAGTGAGCTCTTTCTTGATTCCCAGATGTCTTCTCTTTTTTTTCACCAAGTAGTTGCTTTCAATTATAGCCCTATGAGAAGTAGAAGCTTTTCCTGCTGGCTTCTACTGTCCTTTTTGAAATGCCACATTTCAAAAACACAATTAATTTAAACTTAATTCATGTTATACTGGTTCATCGAGGATGCATATTATAACTCTTAAAATAAATTGGAGAAAGCTTGTCAAGCAAAAATGTTTTCTTGTTCCAAATTGTAAAGGAAATGTACCATCCTTCCTTATTTTCACCCTTTAGAATTAAATTTAATGGATTATAAGTACTTAAACAGAATAGTCAGAACATTTTTATTCAGTTGAAGAAAAAGCAAAATGTTATGGTTTATATGAAAAGGCTTCCCAAAAGACTTCCCTGCTCAGAAGTGGGGCTTTGGGAAGGTCAATGGATCATGGGGTGCTACAGTTGTACACTGACTGTGGTCTTAGTATAGGGGTCCTGTTTGAAAACAGTGACACTCTGGGGATATAAACTCTTAAGGGAGTATTCTTGTCCCTGCTGGATCCTCCTCTTTCTCTTTTTCCTGGTAGTTATGGGATAAGAAGTTTCCTCCGCCATGCACTTTCATCATATCATTTCTGCTTGGACCCAGCTAACATCCATGGACTGAACCTATGGGAAATATGAGCCAACTTACACCTCTTCCCTTTAAAATTTTGTCAGGTATATTGTCTCAGTGAACAGAAAGCTGATGATTAATGCACGAAGTAAAATTTGTCTTAATATACATTTCTGAAAGAGGCTTGCTGTTAGACCAAAGACTACAATCTCCTGGAATCTTTTGAAAAAATTTTGTGAAATCGTCAATTATCAACATTAAATAGTAAATTCCATTGATTAAAAAATATATTTATTGGAGCAATTCACAGAATGAGCAAATATCATGCCACTGCACCAAATCCCTGGATTTTCCACTTGAAGTTTTAAGGCAAGATATTTCCTTCCTTACATTAGTTTTCAGACAAGTTATGCTGAATATAAGTATATGGATAAAGTATGATACTTGTTGGTCCTCAGCATTAGGTGCTAATTCAAACACAAGGATAAAGAATAACAGCAGGTCTCAACATATCAAGGATAAAACCATAATGGCTTTTATAGTTTTTCAGATGTTTTTGTCTTTTGAAGATGAGGCCAAGTTTTCTTTCATTAGACTGTATTCTCTAAGGTTTCATATCCTACGTAGAGAATTAGTTCCAAGTGATTTTATTTCTAGAGAAGATCTTTTCATGGGAAACCAAGTCCAATTATTTAACTGATAATAGAGATTATGTATATGTCATAACTTTTTCAAAGAACACTTGATTCAAATATTGATTTTTGCAGGAATTGGAAGAGCAAATAAAGGAAAAATCTTTCTTATCAATGTCTAATGTATAGAAATAATATGTGGTTGAATAAATAGCTTCACCTTTCGATGAGAAGATTGTATTAACATCACTCTATTAAATAAATGATGCCACTGTGTTTTTATGAGGAATGAATTTAAAATATTTTCTCAAGATTATCAATAAATCTGAGCCAAACCTGGAGAAGTAGAAAATTAAAACTATTCAATTTTTAAGTGCAAGTAGAAATAATAAGAAAAGCATTAGATGGCTCTAATAGAATACTTGATATTAAAGATCATAAATTTTGTTAGGACTACTAGAGTGGAGTGCGGATGGGATGATTTTATATTGTTTATCTAGCAGTTGAAATATTTTAAACTTTACAACACCGAGTTCTTGGTTTAGTTAAATTACTCTTCTCAGATAGTTTCTTAAAGACATTCCAACTTTTAACAGTAAATACGTGTGATTCATGATTGTATTCTTAGTTTCTGGTGAGGTTAATATATTATAAAATTAAATTTGTGTAGCTATAAATAAGAAAATATACAAAAAATGACACAACTATAATTCAACTTAAAATGATTTATTTTTCTCTTAGTGAGTCATTTTCACCCACTCTGATTTAGGTAAAATATGGTTCAGACATAGAAAATGAAAGGGGGATCCTTGAATTTATAAGCTTGAAATAAGAGTCTTCTATTTATGGACGTAAATACAGAGGGAAGATAAGTAAAAATGACAAAACTCTAATGTGTCCTTTTTAATTTCTACAACGTGAAAATATGCATGAGGATGAATAAATGGTTACCAAAAATCAAAATATAATCAAACCTTGGTTTGCAAGCATAATTTGTTCTAGAAACATGCTTGCAATTCAAAGCGCTTCATATAAAAGCAAATTTATTCATTAGCAATAATGGAAACTCCGTTTTTTCCTACAAAACAAAAATACTCATATAAAGTATTACAATTGTGTATATTATACAAATTGATGAATACAATAGAATAGAATGAAAAACAAACAAATTAATCTCCCCTTACCTTCAAAAACCTTCATGACTGGTGTGATGAAGATAAGAAGAAAGAGGGTTATTGGATAGGCCAACCCATTATTACTAACAGAATCACTGCTATCTATTTCTTTTCTATTTAATCTTGCTTCTTTAATGAAACTTTAACAAGGAACCTATTCAATGACCCTTGCTTTTGCCACCTTTTGAGGATTTCATGGAAATGTGACATTGCATTGTCATCAAACAGATTCTTCCCTCACATTGCTACAGACTTCTTTAGGTGGTGCTTTTCTACAAAATATTTTACTGTTTCTCACATTTTACACATTTCTCTAATCTCATGTGAAGTGAGAGATTCCTCTCTCTCCTCCTCTTCTATATATAAGATCTCTTTCATATCTCTTGCTGTTGGAGATGATCACCCACAATCCCATAGCAACAGAGAGAAGAATCATTTGCTCATTTGGGATCATGTGATGTGTGATGTCAGGTCTGCTCATGTTGCAAGATATCATTCATTTATCAATTTAAAATTTAGTAGAAATGCTTGCTCATCTTGGGGAATACTAGCTGAACAAGTTGCTCAAATCCAAGATTTTACTATAATGTGTGCTCATCATTAAATGCCTGCTTAAAGTTTGAATATACATTTTTAAAATAATAACCTTGCCCTTAAGATACAATCTTTGTCAATATTTTTTGTCAGGATTGAATACTCTCTTTTATATATGTATATGTACAGTATATCTATAACTTTAAATATTAGATTATACTCAGTAAGAATGTTATAACCTGTCATTTTTCTCATTTTCATAATTGATTTTTCAATAAAGAAAAAAAATTCAGTTTTCAACAACTGATTTTTGTCTGGCAAACTAACCACTTAATAAATACTAATTAATTCCATCACCCATTACTAAAGAAAATTAAAAAAAAACATTTCAGTTGGAAGAACAAATTTTATTATTTAAACATTTTATTATCCATGAAATATTTAATACCTGATGAGTTTACCAGGCACTAACTGGGGATTGTTTAAGAATTTAACAAAGATAGAAAGAGCATAATAAGTTAATAAAATTAGGAGATATAACTTACACAGTTATTTTAGATTTTGTATTTCTTGTTTTACCTGAGAGGTACCATGAATTATGTCCCAAGATTCTCACTGCGAATTTTGTTCTCATTAAAAATGGTCAGTTTATAAAATCATATTAACTTTGTCACTTCCCCTTAGATTCCTTGAAGAAGTTGACTTATAAACTTATAAACTTTTATTTTTAACCTCCTAGGAATTTTTGCTATCGGAAATCCATAGCCTGGTAATAAAGAACAGAATTACTTAACCCACTCACAATTTTATTTAAAGATATCAGAATTTGATGACACAAACTAAGACTACCATGCCCCTGTATCATTCAGTCTTTAAGAAACAGCTGCCACAGGGACAAGACTGTAGCATAGTGGTAGAGACTTCGCAAGGCCCTGAGTTAAATCTCCACAATAGAAACAAATGCAGGTAACACAAATGGTGCCACGCTTAGAAAACAATGAAACTTTTATAGAAACAATTTTTGAGTATAGTTCCATAAATTATATTCAACAGCCCTTTAAATGACTTTTATATAGTTATTCTTTTAAGAAGGCCAAGAGTTATTAACCACTAATCATTTCAGTTATTTAATTTTTCAATCATTTGTTCATAATCATATATTGGGCCAGGAATTCTCACAGATGCCATGAACATAACTATAACAAGATGGACATGATCCTCCAAATCACCTCTTAGAGACTAGTAATAAATATGGATAAATAAATGAGTTAATTAAATACAGTCGGAGAAGAGTAGGTATTATGGGCACATTTATGACCTTAGAATATGTTGCTAGAGACAACTTTCTAGAACAAAAGGTTAATTGAATAGAGGCCAGATGATTGAGTAGGAACTGGTCAAGTAAGAGGAAAATGAGATTGCATTTAGTCAAAGAATAAGCACATATGAGAAGCTAAAAGCAGGGAAAAGGTTGAAATTAAACTAAAGCATTCCTCATATTTGGCAGCAGATAGTCCAGCAAGTAAATCTGAAAAGACTGAAGTGGTGTGCAGGCCTGGGATATCAAGACCAATATTAAATACAGAAAGGCCCTTGAGATTCATCTTACAAATTGATAGCAACTGAAGGATTTTAAGTAAAAATGCCTAGTAATTGGAAAGATCAATAGCAGCTAATTGAAGAAAAAAAAATCTTCATTAGAAAGCAATTCAGTAAACAATGTGAGAGAAAATCGTGCCTGGAGCATGTGTGATAGCAGTGCAAGAAAAGGAACTCAGTTATTCCAGGACTTGCAGAGTGGATCTGGCAATGACAGTGATAAGATTGCCAGTGACGCGCTAACTGCTATTTATGTAAGATTGTTTTTAAAGTTTTCTTTATTTGAGGATTAATTTTCATGTGAAAATAAGAAAACAATTTTAATTGTAGACTTTGAGAATTGTGACAAAAATATACACCCTTATAAACTACCCCTTTGATTTATAGACTGTCTGTGCTGTCCTGTTACTGGGGCTCTAAGGTACTGTGTTCTTTCCAGAGATTCTTTCCAGGCCCTTGTCCTAAAAAAACGAATTGGACAAGAGATGAGGCAGTAAGGTTTTACATTTATTAAAAATATGAGGTTGTTTTTATACAATTGAGTATTACTCGGCCATAAAGAAGGATGCATTTGAGTCATTCACGGCTAAATGGATGCACCTTGAAGCTATATTCTTACTTGAAATAAATCAGTCATACATGTGAATATTGCATTGTCTCTCTGTGTAAAAAAACTGCAAGTGTAAATAGGGACCAATGTATAATACACAATGTGAAATTAAAAAAAATGTTCAAAAGGAGGGAGGAACTAGAGGGGGCAGGGGAAGGAAGAAAAAATGGAAACAGGGCTTTTGTAAAGGAGGAGGAGAAGCGAGCTGAAGGTCTGGGAAGGGGAATGGGAAAAAATGGGGGAACCAAAATGCATCATGTACAGGTCCAGGTACAAATTTCCTATGATGACTGGGATCGTTATGCACATCTAAAATTTGCCAAAAATTAAATTACGCATACAGATATAAATTTCCTAAGATGAATATGATCTTTATGCATATCTAAATTGTACCAATAATTTTAAAAAGAAAGTAAATAACACATAGGAAAATAAGTCATCTTAGATATTTACATGACAGCATAAAATAAGTCTTCAATGAAGTTACATTTAAACAGCATAAAAAGAATGAGTGTGAGCCGATTAAAGTTAGGAAGAGAAGTGCACTGTCTGAAGAGTGGTTCAGTGAAAGGGGTCACAGAGCCACAACTCGATGGCTGTTAGCTTTTTTAGTCCCCCATTTTGATGTCAGGGGAGGGCATCCTATCAAAAACCTGCTTGATCTTGAGCCAGAACAATGGAAGGTAGCACTCTCTGATTGGTACAGGTGCAGGGTCTGGAAGCTGTTCTGTGCGTGTGTCCTGGCTCTTCACCTTTAACAGGTTAGGTTCACTTGCACAGCAGGTCTGCCACACCTTAATCTCCTGCCTCGGTACCAGGAAGTTTCTTTATGTCCATTTCTAATCAAATCTCATCCTCCAAAGGTAACAACTGTTCTGTATTCATATAGTTCAGTTTGCCTGTTGTTAAATGTAATATAAGTGGAACAATATATTATGCAATTCTTTGCATTTGGTTCCTTTCATTTAGAAAAAAATGTCTCTAAGAATTAGTGATACTACTGAGATTATTAATGGCCTTTGATTTTTCACAAATTTATCACAAAGTTATCATGTCATTTTACCACATGTAAAAATTCTACTTGCTTCAAATCTTTTTTAAAACTTGGTATAGCCAAGCTTTATTTTAGTTGTGAAATAGTGTCTCAGTATAGTTTCATCTGGCATTAACTATAGATGCTGTACCTCTCTTAATAGGATTATTTGCCATTCGTGTCTTCTTGCATAAATGTTCCATTCAAAGCTTTTTTATTGTTATGGATATATTTCTGGTAATATGGAATTTTAGTGTTTATGGTTTGAAAGTATTTTATTACCTGTTAGGTTTTAGGGGATTACATCTGTGTTGTAATGTGAATGTCTTTTTTTAAATTTTCTTATAGTTTCCATGCCACTAATGAAATTTCCTATATATTCATTGAAATTATGACTGTTTCCTTAAGGTTAGTTATAAAAGATAATTTTAAATCCTTATTTAATAATTATATAAGCTGGGTCATCTTCAGTTTGATCTCCACTGATGGCCTCTTCTGTGTATGGGTTATAATATTTGTATTCAGTATTATACTTATTTTAGCTGGGCATGGTAGTGCATGCCTGTAATCCCAGCACTTGAAGGCTGAGACAGGAGGATTGCTGTGAGTTTGAGACCAACCTGGGCTACATAGTGAGTTCCAGGTCAGTCTCAACTACATAGTGAGACCCTGTCTCAAAAAACCAAAA
>NW_022900938.1:31224144-31252504 GCF_012274545.1 Fukomys damarensis | reverse complement strand
AGATAGATATATAGATATATAGATATATAGATATGTAGTTGTAGTCTGGGCATGAAAAGTTAATATTGTAGAGATTCTGGATGTGACTATTTTCAGAGTTTTTTTTTTTTAATTTAGAGATTAATTTAAACCATTAACTTGGCTGGGCTAAAAATGCAGGCCATGTTTTCCCTAATGTGAGTGAAAAGTTAGTATCACCAAGCCGTTCTTCTGTCTGGCTGGGCTGCATGCGATGTGTCCTGTCAGCACTGGCTGGCTGGAGGTCTGACCAGAGCTTATACTCATAATTTGGGCCTGTTACTGTCTCACCTTAGCTTTTGTGATTATCCATATCCTTCTTCTCTATTTTTAGGAGCAAAGAATAATCAAATATCTTTCCATGTTTAGTTACCCGTATAGTGGCAAGTTCAACTTTTCTTGAGGCACAAAATATGGAAAATGACAATCTACATAGACTATTCCCATTTTTCAAGAGTTTACCCCCCATCCTGTTTTCTAGCTTCAGTATTGGGAAACTCCGTGTTTTCAAGTAGGGTTTTCTGGGGGTAGGGGGTTGTTTTCATGTAGAATTTATTTTTATCCTTAGAAAAATCGATCCAACAGAAGCTATTCAGTTACCAGAGAGGGAGACTTTGGACACGATTTTAAACTTCGTAGGATCCGGTCTACCTTGTTTTTATCTTTTTTCATAGAGGGAATGTCTTAGTTCAGGGTTGCAGTCTTTCTTTTTACATATTTCTTCTCTAATATTTCAATAAATCTGTGTTTATCAAATCTCCCTACCTTGTAAGTATCACAGCTTCCTTCCTTGATGTGGGTTAACAAGTGCAATTTCTATTTTCCCTTTTTTAAAGAGTCTAGTTATTTTGCCTTTGTATTTGTAATTTAGGCAACTCTGAAATAATCTATACAAATGGGTAGATTATATAGATCAATTGGAGTTTCCTGATTTGTGTCTCTTACTTTTGAATTTTTCCACTTCAAACTCCAAACATTCTTTTTTTGTTTGTTTTTGTTTTTTCTTTTTTGAGACAGGGTCCCACTATGTAGTTGAGACTGACCTGGAGCTCACTGTGTAGTAGCCCTGGCTGGTCTCTAACTCACAATAGATAAAAATCATTCAGAAAAGTTAGCTGTTCAGGGGCTCAAGCTAAATAATATTATACTTGAGCACAGGATGACTTCAATGTCCACAGTTTGAATAGTGTTCTTATAGAAAGTAAAATGATTTTGTGGTAATTGTTTTCATTATGCTCTTTTTGATATGAATACTGGAAAGAAGGGATGATGAAATGTCTGATATTTGTGGAAACAAAATGTCTGCTCTGAAGAATGAGAATGAGTACAAAAATAGGAAAACAAAATGCCTGCCGTGCACTGCTCCATGGAAAGATCACAGTGTTGTATTTTTACATGTTCGTGACTGTCTCCAGGAGTATTTGGAAACCAGAGTGTAAGTGCGGTGTCTCCAGGAATGATTGGCACCCATTTGAGATAGGCTGGTCTATAATTTGAGGGGTTTTCCCCCCAGTAAGTTTATTGGTACATTTAAATCAAATGATACAGTTGCATTTATCATTGGGATCTTGTACCTTTATGTGATAGGTCTTGGTTCTTGTTTTTCCCCAGACCCCTGCCCTCCCTTCACCCCCTTCACCCTTCCCTATTTACAAAGAATTTGTTTCCTTTTTTTCCTTTTTCACATTTTTTTCTTTTTCCTTATTTCTTTTCCCCTCCCCTTCCCACTTCCCCTTTAGCCATTTTTTACGATTTCACACTCTCAATTGGTGTGTAACTTGAGTTTTGATAGACAGGGTTGACTGGAGAACAAAGACAAAATGATGCTAAAGAAATTGGCAAGAGAAGTGGTAGAAGTGGCTGGGTAAGGAGGTGTATCCGTTGGTTTTCCTTTCACTGGGACACAATATCTGATACCCCCAACTTAAAGGAAATATGAATTAATTTATCTCACACGTTAAAGGGATCCAAGCCATATCTGCATGGCAGAAGGGGATGGAGGAGGACAGCTGCTCAACAGATAGCAGCCAGGAAGCAGAGAGAGAAGGGAAGATCTGGAGACAACAATGCAGCCTTCCAGGTGCCCATCCAAGTGATCGAAGCGAGCCTCTCCCCAAGGAGCACATTCACCATGAGCTCATCAAGAAACTGATTGCACGATGAGTGTGATGCTACCATGATCCATCTAGCTTCAGAAACACCCGATTGGCATGCATGAAACGTCTGGGAGACATTTTAGGTCTAAACCAGAACAAGAAGAAAATAAAAACACCAGAGTGATTTTCGACAGAACACAGAAGAGGCAAAGGCATGAACATAAAGCTCACTTAATAAAAGAAACTGAATGAGAGCACAAAAGGAAAAAAAAATGGTTACAGAAAAGATGTTTGCATTTATAGTCATTTCAGATCAGTACATGGTCAAGCTGCGACTTTAAGCTTATAATCATGAAGTGTCCTCAGGGAAAAGAAGATCAGTAAATAAGAGACCATATCATTAAATGAGCTATTTGTGTCACTTTAGCAAGGCTAAAGGTAAACGTAAGTGGTACTCACTGCCTCATAAATGTTAAGCAAGGGCTTTGCCATAGAATTACACTCAGCAGCCCAAGAACAAGTTATATCTGGTAATCAGCTTGAGTTTTTTTTTCCTTTTGTTAGCTAAAGCATATAGTTTACATTATATTCTCATATTAATGACATTTGGAGGTGGGACATTAGGGTAGTGATTGGGTTATGAGGACTGAGGATGTATTTATTACTGAGGAATATTGTAATGTTGGCTGTGGTTTATAAAAACTGGTCTGGAGTACTCTTTTGTAGCTACAGAAAACACATGAAGACATAATGTTTACTGTTTTGTTGTTCAGAACATGAGGTTATATGTCGTAATTACACTTTCATACAGAATAGTTTCACATATTGAAAAAATTCAGCTTCAATTAACCATGCCTCCTCTCCTCAGCGACTTTCTTGACCCCTCAAACCCTGGAAATCATGTGATTTTGTGTTGTTTCTGTTTTTCACACTTCAAATGTTGTACAAATATGAAATGTAGCCTTTCATAATTGGATTCTTTTGTTTAGCAGAGAATTTAGGTGTCACCCGTGATTTTTCTGTTACCTATGTGTTCATTTTCTAAACTGCTGAGCAGTATTCCCAAGTCTAAGATGTACCATAGTTCACTCATTCTTCTACGTAAGGAGATTTTGCATGGTTGTAGAATTTGAAACTTATGTATAAAAGCGCTAAGATCACGTGCAGGTGCTTTTGCGGACATATCTTTCAGATCAGTTTCAGGGCCAGGGACTTCTCTCAGTATTCCGTCACCTGCCCCACAAGTGCAAGGACCTGAGTTTGATCTCTGATACAAAACAGAAAATCTGGAGAAAATATCTAGGAACATGGTTCAGAGAGGATATAGTAACACTGTTTTCATTTTTTAAAGAGACTGCCATATACTTTCCCAAGTGGAGTGTTCCATTTGCATTCCACCATTAACAAATGAGAAACCTTATGGTAGTACATCCTTGCGAGAATCTGGTACTGTTTGCATTTTGGATTTTTGATAGTTTAAAAGGTGTATTGGAGCATCATGGTTGATTTAATTTCCATTTCTCTGATGACATTTAATGTTCATCACCTTTTATACACTGCTTTTTTGTTCTTATCTTCAATGAGGTATCTATGAATAACATTTGCCACTTTTTATTGTATTGTTTTCTTTTAGTTGAGTTTTAAGGGTTCTTGATATATTTTTAGTAACCATAGGTTTTTCATTAATTTCACTGGTGTATTTTAGGTACACAGTACCACTTACATTCACCATTGGGATCTTGTACCTTTACATGACAGGTCTTGGTTGTTATTTTTTCCCCTTGTCCCTGCCCTCTCTTCACCCCCTCCACCCTTCCCTATTTACAAAGACTTTGTTTCCATTTTTCCCTTTTCTCATATTTAGTAACCATATTTTAATAAGGTGTTCCTTTTAGTCTGTTGCCTGTTTTTAATGCTATTGACAGTACCTTTAATATAGAAGGTAATATTATTTTTATTACAATCTAATTTATAATTTTCTTGCTTTAATGGATGTACGTTTCATGTCATACCTAAAAAATCATTGCTTACTCCAAAGCCAGCTAGGTTTTCTTCTGCTATCTTTTAGGAATTTTATAGTTTTATGTGTTATTTTAAGACTGTGATCTACACTGAGCTATTGTTTTTGAAGAGTGTTAAATTTGTGCCTCTAGATTAATTTGTTTTTAAAATCACATGTTTAGTTGGTCCAGCTCTATTTGTTGAAAATTTTATCCTTTCTCCATTGAGTTTCCTTGCTCCTTTATCACATGTCAGTTAATTGTATGAGAGTTTATCTTTAGGATCACTCTTCCAGTTCATTGATCTATTTGTCTATTCCTTTGTAAATACCATAGAGTGGGAATTACTGCAGATTTACAATTAGGTCTTAATATTAAGTCATGTAAGTCCTCCAACCTTGTTTTTCTTCAGTGTTCTTTTGACTGATCAAGTTCCTTTGTCTTTGCATGTAACCATTATAATTGAACTGTGGATATCCACAAAATACCTTGCTAATACAGTATATGGATGTGTATTGCTTTGCATACACAGATTAAGTTGGAAAAAAATGTTATTTTAACAATATCAAGTCTTCTTATCCAGGACTAGGGAGTATGGCTCCAATTTTAAAAGTTTCTAATTTCTTAAATTATACTTTTATTTTTTCCTTATTTATAGATTTGGCAGCTTTTTTTTTCAAGTACAGTGACATTATTTATTATAATAAGGGTTTGTAGTTTATTTTTTATTGAATTTATTGGTACATTCTAGGTATACAGTACAGTTCCATTCATTCCTGGGTTGGCAGCTTTTAAAACATTTTTAATTCAGTATTAATGAAGGTATGAGGCCTACTGTGTTTCTTTCTCTTAATATCCTTTCCAGTTTTGACAATTGGTAATGCGAACATCATCAAATGAGATAGAAAGTGTTCCATCTGCTCCAATATTCCAGATGAGATTGGATCACTACTTTCTTAAACGTTTAATAAAATTTACCACTAACTTTGGCCTCATGCTTCTTGAGCCACAAGCTTTCATTCTGAAGATTAGTTGTTAATTCAGTTTAACAGGTATGGGTCTTTCAGATGATCTCTTTTCTTGTGTGAGTTTTGTTAGATTTTGTCCTTCAAAGAACTGATCCATTTCACCTAAGTTATCAAAAGGCATAAAATTGTTCATAATACCCATCATTAATTTCAATCCTTTGGGGATCATTTTATTTTTCATTATTTTAACTTTTTACATTTACTTATACAATTTTATGTCTTAATTAAGGAATTTAGCCTCTGAAATTTTATTTAATTCTAAAATAAAGGTATTACAGTTATTAATTCTAAGATAGATTTATTAAAGATATTAATTCTAAGATAAAGTTATTAAAGTTTATCTTCATAATAACTACATATCCATAGAGTTAGTAGTGATGGCCCTGTGTCATTTCTAATATTAATAATTTGATTTTCTCTGTTCTTGGATAACCTGAGTAAAATGATTATGTGTGTGTGTGTGTGTGTGTGTATGTGTGTGTATTTGTGTGATATTATAGGTATATATTTTATATATATATATATATATATCATTGCTTACTTCAAGATCCAGGCTTTCTCCTGCTATCCTTTAGGAATTTTATAGTTTTAATTGTTATTTTAAGTCTGTGATCCACTTTAAGTTATTATACATATAGTTATATATGGCATATTATGTGTATGTATGCTTTAAATTCTATGAAAAAAGGAAATATGAAATTTTTCTGTTTCCTATTTAATGCTTTATTTTATATTTAATTCTCAAGAATTCAACACTATCTGCATATAGAAATAAGCTACAAATGTGCCATGGAAAGAATTTCATAATGTTTATGCCTTTCTCTATTTTTTAACCAAATGAAATGGCTGGTTGCCTTTATATAATCCATGCATAGAATCAAATTTTTAAAGTAAACATTTGATTTTCAAATTGAACAACAAATAATTAATATTTAATCCAAAATATTTAATCATGTAATATATTCACTAACATTTCGTAATTAGAAAGTTCCAAAAATCTTACCCTGAACTGCAAAATTAAATTACTATAAAAAGACTGTCAAATTACCAAGCAATGATTATGAAAATTACTGAAAATATTAAATTGACTGATTTACCTGTTCTACTTGTATTAGGTGAATATTCATTTTCCTTATTTCATGTTATGATACAGACGAATTACAATATGCTTTAATGGGCACAAAATTTATGCTAATATAATAAATAACAAAAATGAAAATCACACTTCTTGTTCATCTTGATCAAAAATCTAACTTTGATAGTGAATTTTCACGTGAAGCAAAAGGTTATGAGGCATATAATTAAAATGATTCATGTACTTAACTATAACTGTTTAATTACTCTTCAGTCACAATGATAAAATAATTTTATCTTAAAATTTATTTGCTTTGAATTTACTTTGGATTTACTTTTTATTAGTAATCAATAAACATAATTTTCCAATACAATTTTAATGTTACAAATGAGATTTTTTACATTATTTAATTAAATTGTATCCAACACTCAGTCTTAACCACTCATTTCTTTAGTCACAAATAAGAACACCACTTTAAAGCTCATCGTGATGCTGAACATTTTTTCATATATTTATTTTCTGCTTTTACTTGTTTGTCTGAGAAATATCTATTCATTTCAGATGCCCATTTATAAACAGGGTCTTTCTATTTGGGGGCTCTGATTTTTTTAATTCTTTATATATTCTTGATAGTAGCCCTTTGTCTGAGGAGTAGCAGGTAAAAATTTTTTCCCACATAGTGTGTTGTCTCTTAGTTCTGTGGGTGATTTCTCTTTCACTACAATAACTTTTTAATACAATGAGATCCCAGTTGTTGATTCTTTGTGCAAGTTCTCATGCTGCTGAGGATTTGTTCCTAAAGTCTTCTCCTATGCCAATGGCTTCAAGAGTTCAACCTAATTTACTTTCCAGTAAGTTTAGTATTTCTGTTTTGATATTTAGCTCTTTAATCCACTTGGATTTTAATATGGTGCATGGTGAAAGATAAGGGTCTAGATTTAATCTTTGAAGGGTTGCCATCCACTTTCTCCAACACAGTTTATTAAAGAGGCTATCTTGCCTCCAGTGAGGAAGGTTGGTTCCTTTGCCAAAGATGAGGTAGCAGAGTATCTCTGGAGATGTTTCTGAAGCTTCTAATCTATTCCATTCATCATCAGTTCTGTTTCTTTGCCAGTACCATGCGATTTTATCATAGCGGCTTTGTAATATAGTTTCAAGTTGGGAATTTTGATACCCCATTGCCATGTCTCTCTTGCCTAGAATGGCTTTTGCTATTCTAGGTCTCTTTTGGGTCCAAATGAAGTTTTGGATAGTTATTTCAAGTTCTGTGAAATATACTGTTGGTATTTCAATCAGAATTGCATTAAATCTGGCCATTCAAGAGATGCAGATGAAAACAACACTGAGATTTCACCTCACCCCAGAAAGAAGGGCTGCTACCAAGAAATCAACCAATAACAAATGATGGTGGGGCTGTGAGAAGAAAGGAACCCTTCTCCATTGTTGGTGGGAGTGCAGAGTGATCCAACCACTGTGGAAATCCATATGAAGATACCTCAAAGACCTAGGATAGAGGTCCCATTTAACCCAGCTATCCCTTTGCTAGGTACCTTTCCAAAAGAATTAAAAGAATCATACCACAGTGATATATGTGCACCCATGCTTTGAGTGGCACAGTTTGTAATAGCTAAAACTTGAAAACAACCCAAATTCACATCACCTGGAGACTGGAGAAAGAAGATGAGTTTTTTTCTATAAAGTGGAGTACTACTCAGCCATAAAGAATGAGAAACTAGAGACAGTTATAGCTAAATTGATACATAATGAAGCTATACTCTTCAGTGAAATAAATAGGGCACACTTGCATAAATACTGAATATATTCTTTGGTTTGAAAAATTAAAAGTGGAAATAAGGTTCAAATGGTATAAGCGACAGTGTGAAATAGGAAGAAAATTATTAAAGGGCAAGTGGGAAGGGGAGGGGAAAGGAAATAAAGGAAAAATGTGTAAAAATGGAAACAAAGTCTGTAAATATGGAAGGGTGAAGGGGGTGTAGGGAGGGTAGGGGTATGGGGGAAAATAAGAATGAAGACATACCATGTAAAGGTGCAAGATCCCAATGATAAATGTTAACTATATTGTTTGCTTTAAATGCACTGATAAACTTAATGGGACAAAAAAAAAACATTGTGACTTTATACAGCACAGCATAATCTGTACATCTTACAGTATTAAGTTTGGGAAAAAATTTTATTAGAGAAATCATTTATACATTTTAAATTTCATATTAAACCGTGATTTATTTCTTGCTTTTTGTGTGTAAATCAAGTTAAAAGAGAGATGTGGTCAAACTAATTGACCACTATGATAGAGAAAAGTATGAAAACAAAAACTACAAAAAATGTGGTGTTTGTCCAACAGATTTAGTGTAAAATTAACATCCTTTTTACTCCAATTTGTCAGATAAAACATAGCATATACAATAATCAAACACCGGTGGCAGCAACAAATATGCATTCATATCTGCTCTGTGTAAGAAACAGTGCAGAATGCTATTTAGAGAAAGGAAACCCACATGTGACTTGAATAAAGAAAGACAATGGGATAAAAGGTATGACTGTTGCACTAAGATACACTGTGGAAGATTTTTAAAGGCAAAATTAACATGTATTAAATTTTCAATGTGGCTCAACCAAAATGTCGAGTCCTTGAACTCAAGAGACACATCTTCTAATTTATTGATAAGGAAGCTAAAGACCACACGCCTAAAGTAGTATTAGGCCGGAGCAGAGAAGGCTATGATGTATGGAGGCAGAAGATGCCCATCATTCTCTCAATATGTTGTGCTAATTTTATCATCCAAAGCGAGGCTTCATTTCTCCACTGTATACTTCCTATAATTTCCATGACAACTATTAAACAATATAGATGCTTTAAGATGGTGCTAATTTCCTGCACCTTTCCCTTGTATATGTAATGTCCATTGGCTATTTCTACCAAAAAGAATCTGTGTGATTATATGGTTTATATACTCCAATGTTCATGTTTGGAAAATGCAAATGTATGTGACTGGAAATTTTCCTAACTTCAGCCTTTTCACGTTTGCCAGTCTATACTGATTTTTCCATGTAGATGTCATTATGGTGTAGATAGACTGACATGATAGCCACATAAAAGATAATGGGTGGCTGTAATTGTAGAAATGGAGGGTATATAGAAGAATAAAGGATTTGGAATACAGTGAGACCCAGAACTGCTATAGTTTAAGTATGAGAAACCTAAGATAAATGGAGATAGCAGAAGGATTAAAGAAACCTCGAGCTAGTTATTCAGAACAAGTACACAGAGCAAGGGAGTTTCACAAGGCAAGTTTGGTCAAGAAAATAAAACAACTCACAAGTTCTCATAAATAAAAAATGACATTATAGGTGATGATAAATGAAGTATTAAAAATTCAAATGAGCGATTTTCAGTAGAACAAGATCATTTGTAAAATTACAGAGCTTACAACTGATAGAGAATTTGAAAATGCTAGAATTTTGATATACTTTAATGAGATAAAGAATAAAAATTCATAATCTTGGATAAGTGTAGATCAGTAAATAAAAGATTCTTTGAGGTTTGTTTTGTACTTTTTTAAGATAGGAAAGCTATGCTAAGTACTAAAGTTAGAGGAGTGATTCAAGAAAAATGGTGCAGAACTGGGTATATATAGAAGCTGTCCTCAATTATCAGTAAGTGATGAGATCACAGGCATCTTGATTGTCAATTACAGTTTAGTACAACCCGGAATTGTGGTGCACACCTGTAATCCCAGCACTCTAGAGAATGAGGCACAAGGATTGCTGTGAGTCTGAGTTCAGGTTGGGCTCCATAGCGATTTCAAGGCCAGCCTGAACTACATAGTAGACCCTGTCTCAAATAACCAAACAAGCCAGGCTTGGTGGTGCAAGCCTGTAATCCCAACACTCAGGAGGGTGAGTGAGGCAGGAGGATCACTGCGAGTTCAAGACCAGCCTGGGATACATAATGAGTTCCAGTTCAGTCTCAACTACATTGTGAGACCTTGTCTCAAAAAAATCAACCAACCAACCAACCAACCAAACATTTAGAAAACCAAAACAAGAAAACAAGCAGTACATCTTCTCCTGCAATTATTTTTCAGGAAATGAGAAATTATGTTAAAACTATAGAAGGGAGGGCAGGGACAAGGGGAAAAAATGAGAACCAAGTCCTGTAATGTAAAGGTACAAGATCCCAATAGTGAATGTAACTGTACTGCATACCTAAAATGTACCAATAAACTGAATGAAAAAAAAAAGTCTCCATCATCTCTTAAATGAAACCAAAGTGACCTCCTTTGCAAATTGTTTGCATGTGTAACTGGAGAGCCTGTACCTTAAGTAAAAGATGAAATTGCTCTTGGGGCTTCTGTAATCAACAAACAGAGTGGTGCCACTGAGTTGGTCTCTGTAACTGTGAGAAATGTTCACTGCAGTGCTTTTGTGCAATTATTTTATCCCTTAAAATTGAAGAAAGCAAACTAAAAAGCCAAGGATTTAGGAAATATGTGCTAAAAAGAAAAATGAAATAGATGGACATGTGATTAAGGCTGACAATGAAGTTTCAATGATCTGGGACAGAAAAATCAGAGAAACCTAGATAATTTTAGATACATGCAAGTTTCTTACCATTTGTGTGATGTTGTATGGTCTACAGTGTGTATACATATATAGCTGTGTATAGCTATGTAGGTATATGTTATATAAACAGCTAAATATTGCAACTAGATATGGTGTTCTTTGTATCTCTGAAATGGCAGTAGTATATAGGACTCTCTAGCATATTCAAAGAGACTGTAAATGGTAAGCATGAACAGTTGAGAGTCAGGAAACCTTATAGCCATCCATCTCATGTCTATGTTTTCCCTACTCTTGGTTGACCTTTTATCCATCTCCCATGAGAATGACAGTGACACCACTACTGCCCACTAGAGGCACAATGAAAGAATGAAATCCCTGGTAGTTTATTTCTACACAGAATAGTGTTGAAGCAGGAATAGCAAAGTTGGAATGGTGACCTACTGTGGGAGCTACAGGTGATTGATATTTCATGTAGTAATTGGTTTTACAAAGACTTGGGCTTACCATAGATTTTTCAATGCAGTGATACATGGAAATACCTCATTGGGAATACTAGACTATTAGTATCATTCATAACTTAGGAGG
The DNA here is from genome assembly GCF_012274545.1 of Fukomys damarensis. Taxonomy (NCBI): domain Eukaryota; kingdom Metazoa; phylum Chordata; class Mammalia; order Rodentia; family Bathyergidae; genus Fukomys; species Fukomys damarensis. Next base: position 31,241,118 of record NW_022900938.1, on the reverse strand, counting down.
AAAAAATAGAATCTCAGGTAATCAGAAACATTGAGCACTTTCGCATATATGTTAAAACATAATACATTTTAATGGGTTAACTTGGAAGTTATTTATAGCTGCTGCAAGTATTACAGGGGTTAACGGTGTGGCTCAATGATAGAATGCTTACCTAAAATGTGCCAGGCTCCTCAGCACCACAAGACAAAAGAAAATGAAAAGAAACCAAAAAAAGTTTGATAATTAATATAAAATTTATATGAAAAAGGATTTACTCTTTTTTCTGACTATGAGGTAGTACCATAATTGGATAATTTTGTAGTTTTTTAAATGTACAAATAATCTTTAAATTCTATTAACATATATATATATTATATACCATATATATACATATATATATATATGTATATATATGTACCTTTAATTATTTAAATCCAAAAAGGGTCAAGATATGAAATATGTGTGAATTTCAGAAATACTTAAATATTCTGTAACAATAGATTCTTAGGGATGTGGGGAAAATAGCATAGAAAATTTTGAATTGAAAATGTCAGAATATCACTCCAACTTGTGAGAAAATAAGATTGGTCCTATGGAATTTATTACAATTAATTAAAAAAACTGGTTCAAGCAGCGTGCCTCCTTTTTACTTCCCACTGCAAAGACAGAATAAGACAAGTTTGAACATCACATAAATATGATACATCCTATAGTATAAAAATCAGAATAGATAAAAACTGATTTGAAGAAAGGGTATTTGCATACCATCTAGTGGTGGTTTTAAAAAATAGCAACTTTCCTTTCCAAACAAAATTACTTAAGTGAATATAGTGTATATGGTTATGACTTATAATATTAGTCACTTTTTCTTCACTGAGGCAAAATGCCGGACATCCATAATATAAAGGAAGAGAGGTTTATTTTGTCTCACGGACTTTAGAGGATGCAGCCGCACAGATGGCTGGCTCCAAGACATAAGGCTCTGACGTGGGACAACTGCACACCTCATGGCAGCCAAAAATCAGAGTGAAGGGAAGAGCTGGGAAAAGGGATACACCATAGCAGGTCACACCCCACTGACCAACCTCCAACCAGGACCCAGCTTCTAACAGCACATTTAGCTGAGGCTTAATCCACTGCTGAGTATAATGTTCCCATAAACCAATAGAATTCCAGAAACCCCGCTTCTTACAGGGGGGAGCATAAGGTTCTCTCCTGGCCTCCAGAACAGTCAAGTCCATCTCTTTGTGAAAAATGTGTTTAGTCCATCTCTCAGAATCACCAAACTCTTAACAGATTCAGCATGGCATAAAGTCCAAGTCTAAAAACCTTCCCTTCTGAGATTGAAGGCAGATTCTTAGCTTAGCTCTGAAACCGTGTAAAAATAAAAAAGAAAGCTAGTTAACTACAAGATACATTGACACGTGGGAAACATTCCCATTCCTAAAGGGAGAATTAGGCAGGTTGAAAAGAACAGGATCAAAGCAAGACCAAAACCCACCGGGAAAAACACTAACTCCATTATTTTCCATATGCAGCATCTACAGCAAGTTGTGATGAAATGTGAGAGGCTGTCCCTTCTCTACGGCATTGACAGGTGCAGCCCTTATAGCCCTGTCTTGGGGAGGCCCTGCTTACTGTATGCTGTTTTCCTCTGTGAGCATCCCACGATCTGGGCTTCCGCAACTCCCTCGGCTCTCCAATGAACTTTTAGCACCAGTGTCACTGCTTCACACAAGTCTCAGGGGCCCAACGCCTGGTTTCCAAGCCTCTTGAATTCTGAGAGGAAGCTTGCTGGCGGTAAAACTCTTGCATTCTACATACCTAAATAAAAAAACCAGTGTCACATGGATGACATCTTGGTTTTCTGCCTCCTTGAGTAGAGGCCATGCCTCCTTGGATCACAGCTGCAGAGGCTTCTTAGTGTCTGGATGGACGGACACTGAACTGAATCCTGTGGAACCAATTCCCTAGAAAACTGTGGAAGTAGCCTTTCTTCAGCAGGGAAAATTGAGGCTCTTTTATCAAACAAATGCTTTACAGTTTTCCCTTTTCAACCTGTGAGAGGGAGAGAGGTTCTTGTTGACTATTGAGACGCCCACAAGAAATCTTTCCTATTGTCCTGATGCAAAGTACTTGACTTCTTTTTAATGACGATCTCTTATGGAACCATGAGCTCCATGGCCCCAATTTTTCAGTCCCTTCCTTTCTGATAAAACTGCAAACATTTTACATCAATTTTTTGCTCCCCATTTTCATGAATTCTGGCCACAAGCACTGAACAATACCCATAGCACAGCCCGATTATTGAGCTGCTTTGAAATTTCCTCCATCAGATTAATTAATCCACAGCCATTAGTCTCAAACTTCTGCAAAATCTCGGGACATGGACAAAATGTGGACCCATTTTCTACCAGAGCACAACATATAGCACCTTGAGTTCAACTACAGGAATGGAATCCTTGTTACCACACGAAACCTCCTAACTGTGGCCTTTAACTCTCTGTATTTCTTTTATCACCGTTGCCCTCTGAGTTCTGCCCATAGTCTCCCATTAAGCTTGGCTTACAGCACTCTGGGTCCTCTCCAACCAGTATCTCCAAACCTTTCTAAACTGCTAAAAACCTGTTCCAAAGGTTTCTGAACCATGTGATCAACTACAGTCGTAGCAACAACTGTCACAGTAACGACTTAATCATGTCTGGGACAAAACACCTGCCACCTACAATTTAGAGAACCAGAGGTTCATTTGGGATCTTAGCTTTTAGAGGATGTGGTTCATAGCTGACTGGCTCAAAGAAAAGAAGGGCATGGTGGACGGTTCTGCTTGAGAACAGCTGCTCTTGTCTTGGTGTCCAGGCAATAGAAAGAGAAAGAAGAAGATGGAGAGGGAGATGTACCCTTCCAGGTCACACCCTCGCTGCACTGCCTCTTTTGACAAGGCCCCCACGTCCTAACAGTATATTCAGTTATGGATTCATTAGCGCATTCGTGCACCGATGAGTATAACACTCCCATCATCCACTCACCCTTCCAAAGCCCCTTTGAACACATGAGTCTTTGGGGGAAGATTCGATTTAAACACATCAATTACTTAAGTATAATTAACACAGGCATCGTTTCGCATGTTTAGAAAATAAAGTGAGGAGTGTGCTTTTTTTCCTTCTAACATGTTTACACTGTCATACCCTATAAATTATCATTTCTGATTTACCTAACATTTAAAAGGAGTGAAAAAAATTATGCCTACAAATGTTCACTATTTTTGTCAGATACTTCTTGAGTTCCATCCTTTCATTATAACTGAATATTTTTATGTTGAATTCTTTTAAAAAATTAATGAATCTTCAATATATTCTAAAAGTGGACAATAAAATACAATAACCAGTTTTTGTGTTACATATTTGTGCAGGATAAGAACATGGTTTTGCCGCAGTAGCTTTCTCTGGAGCCCATAAACGGAGACTGAAGTAAAATGACTGAATTTCTAAATGACTGTGAGTGTTGTCGTAACACGGGTCAGTCATACAGCTTATCTCCATGGTTTTGAAAAAATAAATTAATTGTTAATTATTTAAATAGGAAGAGTTTAGGAATTCATTTTTTTCTTAAATTAATTATGTCAGAAGTGTTCATTTCCTAGGGAGCACCCTAGCCAATATTGCCAGTGGCGATTCCTAATGTTCCTACTGAGCAAACAGAAGGCATTGCTTCCTGATGAGTACTGGGAGAAGTTGACTGCAGCAAAGTGGTTGTCGGGAACAATGCTTCATGTGCTCTGCTACCAGAGAAAAGTCAAAAGAAACCAGGAACTCCTACATTCACTTGGAATAGATCATGCTTTGAAAGGCAAGCTGAATTTCATGATAAAAATAGAATGGAGCACATTAGTGAAGGCCTCAGCTGGGGGCCCACATAATTGAAAGAAAATCTGTCTTAAGGCTGAATCTCTGTTGTGTTCAACTTGCAGGGCAGAAGGTGTTTTTAATTTTTCTGCTCAGAGCTCTAATTATGAGAGATGGAAAGAGCATGATATATGAATATGGTCTTAAAATCTGTGGTGTGGATAGTGAGCATCTGAAACTTAGGCCTTCAAATTTGGATGCATACAGTGCTCACTTCCTTTCTTAAAGTGTTTCAGCTCAGCCACCATTAATGTTTTGCATTTCCATGTACCAGGACAATCCTTTTCTAACAGAATTTGCTAGGGAATTTAGATTACATAAAGCCAAAGAATGGTAGTTCCCTGAGCTTCCCCCAGAAAAACATAATGTGAAAAATAAAAGGCTTGTGTATAAGTGTTTTAATTTGAAGTGATTCAAGATAATGAGAGTAAGCAATGAGAAAAAAAATGAAAGAAAAAATAAGGCAAGATCATTCATAAGGTGAATTCTTGAGATGGTTACTGTGATAGGCAGCTGGCCTTTAATATTTTTGACAGTGTGCAGTCACGCAGATTCAGTCCATCTTAGAGTGCTCTGACAAAACCCAAAACAAAACAAACAAATAAACATGAAAACAAGAACCAGAGAGTATTTTCACTTCAACAGAGCCAGAGTCATTATAATTCAGTACAGGGGACAAGCAGAGAAACTATAAGTGGGTAAGGACAAGTCAATGTAATTAGGTTAGGGGAAAAATGTAAGATAAAAGTAGATCTCATTGCACTAATATCAACCATAGAAAGAAAAATCCACCCTGTATTCTTGATGCTTACCTGACTCTCCACTTAGACTTTAGTATTTCTGTTTCACCACGGAGGAAATTAAATGAGTGAAGAATACATATTTTTTATTTCTTTCTGTATTCTTCTAACAAATGGTAGCTATTGATTAGTTTCATAAATGAAGAGATTGAGACCTAATTCTACCATAATGTAGCTTCATAACATTGATTGAACAACTCAACCAGAGTCAGGTTTCCTATCACATTTTGTAAAAATAAAATGTGCTCTGCAAATTTGAGGTTTTGTAAGGAGAAAATAAAAGTACTTGTTTCAACTTTAAAAGTACTTTTGAAATGTAAGTGTAAGTTCATATGCTATTTCAGCCTTCTGGTAGCTAATGCTCTTGGTTTGCAAGAATTATCTATAAATTGCAATAAAGCGATTTTAAAAATAATTCTCCTAATGAGCGTCCACTATCCCGATAACTCAGAGCTTTCCAAACTTCAGCAAGAATCCCTTTTTCTGCTGCTATGTTCTGAAGTTTCTGATTATACAACAAAAATTAACAAACACACTATGGCCTGTCCTGACTGAGGCTGTTTTCTTCTAGAACCAAGCATTCAGAGGACATTTGGGGGGTTTCCTTGGCACTATATCTGGATGTGTGACAGACTGAAAAACTCTGCTCAACACCCACGGTGCTCAACATTCCACATTCTAACTATGGAGCTGGAAAACTTCCCAGATTGTACATCTGCCTCTCTAATTTACACCTCCAAAGATAAGGGTGAGCAAGGAAGAGGTGAGAAGCTTTAATGAACGACTTGGAATCTTTACATTTGCTGTGAGAAACTTCCAGTGGGGGCCTGCATGGTAAACAAATATTTGAACATTTCAGTTGCGATGATGTCCACTGTACTTCATTGGCCAGCACATCTAGGGAGAGTGAGGAAGAAAACTGACCCTTTTTTCTTATCTTCCTTCAGCCCTTACAAAATGCCCTTTAAATCTCATGGTGAACTTTTACTAAATTCTACCCCTGTCTGCAGCCAAACCGCTGGTTCTAGTGGGACTGTGGACTGATTTATTTGCACACGTTGTATTTTCTTCCTATCCTCTGGATACTTCTTATGTAGGAACTATGCTTTCGTTGGCATCAAAGATTTCCATTGAAAATTAAATTACAAAATCCACAAGATGGGGCTGGCAAAAAACCGGAAGTTCTAAGTTGGCTCTAGTGAAAAGGAGCAAAGTTTGTAGAGAAACCTGCTTACTTCTCAGTCCTAATTAACGATGTTGCTCAGCAGGCCATTCCTGACGTGCACAGTGTGAAGATAATAGCCTGTCCCTTGTGCTATGAGGGATTAGACTGAAGATAAACCTTAGTAAGGCATTTTCCAAATCATAACATAGCACTTTCTGCCTTTTTCATCCATCGGAAATGCCTCTTCATTCTTTCTGGGATTCTTAACTTTCGATCTGTGGACACAATTCGACTCTGGATGGAATTTAAGGTCCATGTGAGAAAGGGAAAACAATACTGTCTTCATTTTGCTACCCCCTAACTGAAATTTAATGTACTTAAACTTGAATTTGTAACCTCAGTATTATTAGCTGAATCCATAAGTTTGCCACCAACACAAATCAAAGGTATTTTCATTATAAGCTACAGTTTTCAAATCTATTAAAGAGCATTCCAATTCTTCTCTTTTTCTCATTAGAATAATTAGTCAAATTAGAATAATTGCTAAAAATCTAATAGATCTTATTATAATATTCACTAATAAACACATACATTATTACTGTATAAATTTTTGTTTTATAACTATAGTTCCATATAGTTTCAATTACATACCTATGTAGTTTATTTGTACTTTTTAAAATTTCTGTGAAAAATTTATCAGACTATCAAAGAGTCTGAAGAAAAAATAAACAAAAAAGTCCTATTAAATTTACATCGTACTTCTCTGCTCTGAGAGGCCTCCACAACTTGCCTGGGAAAGCTCAGTACATTGGTCTTTGTTCTCAGTTCACTGGTTGTAATTGGCTTCTAACATGAGAAGTCGTGTTTTCTGCTCCTCTTCCAGACTGTGAGCTCCTGGTAGGCAAAGGTACATTCTTTAAGAAAATGCTTGGCCAGAAGTGGTTCTGGAGCTGCACTGCTTGTGGTCAGGCCCCAGATGACTCAGCTCATCCCAGACACACAGCCAGATCCTACACTCATCAGCTCTCAGCAGTGTGACACTGACTAAAATGCTCCATCTGGAAATGGTGAGGCACCTCTCTAATCCCAGCAACTTGGCAGGCTAAGGCAGGATGATTGCCAGTACGAGGCCAGCTCAGGGAACGCAGCAAGACTCTGTCTCAAAAAATAAACAAAATGGATGAAATAAAATACTCCAGTTTTCCAAACTATGAAATGAAGATAATGATAGTTGAGACTTCCTACATTGGTTCTAAGGATTATATTAATAAAGTATCCAGAGCAATACCTGGGAGAAGGTAAGCACTCAAAAAATGTTAGCCATCGTTATCCTCATTTTTATTAGAAGCAACAGCAGTAGCATTTTCATTAGTGATGGTAATGAAGGAAATAGCAGCAACAGTCAAATCTTTGCAACTCTAGAATCAGGCCCAGCACTAGCTTGGCACAAAATAAAGACTCTGTTAATGATTGTTGATTCAGTGAAGTAGCAGATGGGCCATTGCTAGTCTGTAGAATCTCTGCTGCATGTTCAATACCATGCTATGTGATCCCAAGTTTCTTTACAACTCTAAGGAATGCATGATTTTTCATGTTGAGTGAAACAACCAAGTACATACATGCACACAGAGGACGTACGTGAACAATATTTTGAAGAGCAAGAGTCTTTGAGGTGCCTCCGAGGGAAGTAGCTGACTGTTGACTGTTTACGGATTAGCTTAACCATTTAGGTCCAGAAATGTATTTGTTCAGCTGAAAGGACGTTCATCAGAAAGTGCAATGGCAGGGTTATTATCCCTGACAAAGTACAGCTCACCACGTTCTGACCCTTCAGGCTGAACAAATCTCTTACAGAAGATCTAAGACAGTTATCTCAAACTATGGTTTCTCAAACACAGCATCACCCTCACCTGGTGATTTCACAGAAAAAACCTTGAGGTCCATCCCAAGCCTTCTCAGTCAGCATCTCCCCGGGACAGAGGCACAGCCATCTGCCCTCCAGCTATAAGTGATGGATGCTGAAATCTAAGAGCAAATTTTCTAGGGAGAAAAAAGCATGAAAACTTTTAAGGCTCTGTTTTTTTTTGTTTTCTTGTGCCTTATGGTAAGATTAACAGGACTAAAAGAAAAAGTTACTAAAGCTTTAAAAATCAGACCTTGGTGGAAAGTAAATGTCATCTCACCCCCACAAAAAAAATCATTGAAAAGGTGCATCAGAACTGAAGATGATAAAAATCACATCATATTTGTGGTGGTGGCGGGGAGAGACTCTTACAATTCTAACCCTGAAGTGATTCAGAAGGATTTTAAATTCAGAATGTGAAGAAAGTCCCAACTACAAATTAGATGTTTCATGAAAGTGAAAAACAGTTTTTAAATCTTGGAATAAGTATTTTGGTGGTTAATTGTGCATGCACATTTAACATGGTGTTTCTTTCTCTAGAAAATCTACTAAAAAAAGGTATATCATGGTAGGCAACAGATTAAAACTGAGGAATTATGATAAGAATGAAAATGCAGAAAATCTATATTAAACATGTAGAGACAAGGTTCTCTACTGCAGAACTTCTAAAGACTTTGACATTTTAAGGCTCATTATAATAAAGTACCAAAAGTTGTAGAGAATATGTTTCAATTTTAAATATTGATTACTGAGCTCATTTGTTTATAGAGAAATTTGCCAGAGCCTTAGTTTCATATCACTTATTTTTGGAAGGTGTCAGATGCATGAATAATACATTCATTATTGTTTAACAAAAGGGAGGCATGAATATCAGAGATAAGTATAAGGTACCTTCCTGAATACCTGAATAGGAGAATGATCTTAAACATTTGTTCTTTCACTGATGCTTTTGACAGAGACAGATTATTGAATTGGATGAAAAACAATTGATTTAAATTTGTGTTTAAACATGGAAACTCATCAGGAGCTTCCCAAGCGCCTGGTACTCTGAATGAGAGGCTCTACCTAGAAAGAGCACACACTTTACTGCCACAAGCCGTGTCCAGTGCCTTGGATGAGAGCCCAAATTGCCCACAGTCCCCATCAGTCACTATTTTTAAAGAAACTGAAGCATCCTGTAGGCTGGATCCCAAATACTAATTTATCTTGCTCTACTGAACCATAGTGATGTCTTAATTCATAAAATATCCATTCATTAGTCAATAAAAAATTAGTTTAGTTTGATTTAAATGCCCAAATTATAGTCATAGGAAAACCACAACACATTTTCTCTCAATTTACCAGTTGATAGAACAGGAAAATGCAAATTAAAATATCCAGATCCTGTAGTGACTATTTCATCACTGCCACCATCGAAACCAAGCAAAGCTTGGAAGAACCTTCTAGATGATGTTTTAGATAACATAGGCTGAATTATGCTTAATGCTATCAGATGTATAGGGTAAAGGTCTTATTTATGATATTACAATGACTTCCTGTGGCTGCCATCTAAACAATATATATTAGACGCATTCACTTTGTCAATAAAGGTTACTTTAATCTTAAAAAGAAACTTGTTCTCCGTACAATTCGAGGCTCCTCTTTACAGGATGTATAGTCCCCAAGGCTGTCGTAAGGAAGAGATAACATTCAAATAGGAAGAGGTAAATAATGAGCAGGCTACCTTTAGCCTCTTCCTCAGTGGCGAGCAACCCTAAGGGATGAACGGGACACTGTGGTTTGATTCCCTCATTTCTAGCTCTCCTCCAGGCTACTCTCCTTGAGGGCACCTGAAGGGAACTTCAGAAGGGCTTTGTCCTATGCTGTCTTAATTTCGTTTATCCTGGTTAATTAATCATTTACATGTGACTCGGTTTCGATTTCAATTGAGGTATTTTCCTTCCAGTCACCCATCCCCACTGCAAAAATGCATTCGGAAAGCCTTGAGACAGCCTTAACTGAGCTGCCCTCAAAGAACATGGTTTTTTTAGAAGATTTTAAAGGGGTTACCTTAGCAACTGCTGCAACATACATATTCTGCTGGGGTTTTGTTAGTGTCACTTTTTATAGCGAGTGATATTAACAGAGCACAAGAATCTCTGTATGGAACAAACTTTAAATCTAGGTCATACATATGTTCCTCAAAGAATTCTTCCTTTATGACCACAATTTTTCTATACCTATGGCTCACTTTTTAAATACTGTAATTCCAAAGAAAACTTAACTCTTTTAAATGAAGAGGATTTTATGTAGGAAGAAGTTGGGATAGTAGGAGGGACAAAAAATTGTAGCATTTGGTAAATTTAAATATAGAGCAATTACTTGGAGGAAAATACCTGAAGGGATGGATAAAGGTCATGCTCATGAATCAAGGGATTCTGAGAGCAGAAAGCAAGAATCTGATTTTTATGCAGTTTTAATACAGTTGGGCTCTGAGATTATCCGGTATGATGAAAATATAAGAGTAAGGAGGGATAGATGTATTATATAATAAATATTGTTATTATATAATAAATAACATACTATATATATATATATGGGTCATATATAATATATATAGGAACTACAATGATGCTTTGTTAAGATAAAATATTTTTAACGATGTAGATCTGGCTTATAAGAAAGAGCACACTATTTTAAGGCACAAATTGGTGATTATATCTCAACAGTTATATTGTGTGAAGAGCTAAGAGCTTGTTCACACTTGTTTAGAAATCCAATATTCTCAGTAAATACATTTTGTAGTAATGTTTGGATTACCAAGTGCCAAAATTGTATGAGTGTGGTCGTGAGTGTATGTTTTATGTGGCTGTCATAAATATATATATTACTGCATTCTTGCTTTGGCCTAAAGCCTTCAATATTACCTGTGCCTGGACAGTAAGAATCAGACAAAAATAGGCTCATATAATAAAATTATTCCCAAGGGTCAATCTGGGCTGCTAGTCAGCTGATCTTTTACTTTTAAAATGATCATGTGAGTGTGTGTGTGTGTGTGTATTATACACACTCATATGATCACATATGTATATGTATATGTGTGATTCTGATCAGTATTGTCTCCCCAATCCTCATCCCACCTCTGAGTAAACAATCAAGCCCATTCAAACATGTTTGTAATTTATTCTTCTATGAACGACATCACCACAATATAAATACAAAGGAGGGCTTTAGGTTGTTTGGATTTCAACATGATCTGGAGGACAGCTCCACTTACTACCAAGCGTGCTGCCCATCGACACCCAGCAATCCCGTGATGAGCTAGAGCACTAGGTTGTTTGGGTGGACGTTTGCTTTCGACATCTAAGGCCATGGAATTGCTTAAATGTGTAAGTGTTAAGTTCTGTTTTTCATAGTTATACTGTTTCTTGTTTTTGTTTTAATTGGTGTTTTCTCAGCCTGCCTTTGGCAGTGTCCCTCTCTTTAATCCTCTAAGACATTATAGTGTTGGGTTATAGATGAGTCAGGATGAATATTTTAAAACTGTAGATAATTTTAATAACCACATTTAAACAGAATTTTTGTGTAGAGCGCTATATGGAATTATTTATATAATACCAACTTAAGGTATGGCTGTGTCATATATAGCCTCTTACTTTTGATGTTTCTGTATGGTATTTCCCAAGATACTGATTCATTCTCTCTCTCTCTCTCTCTCTCTCTCTCTCTCTCTCTCTCTCTCCTTCTCCCTCCCTCCCTCTCTCTGTGATTTTTAATTCTTTTAATTTTAGCCCTTTCAACAGTAGCTTTTTGTTGTTACTTTGTTTTGGTTTTATTTGATTGTTGATTATTGAGATCAGAGACTCCCTATATTACCCTAGTTGTTTTCTAATTCTTGGGCTCAAGAATTCCTCCTGCCTCAGCCTCCAGAGTATTTGGGATTACATGCATGCAACAGAATGTCACTCTTTGCCTATTTTTATATTGGCTATATGTATTTTTGCTATCAGTTTGTAGGTGGTCATTATATACCTTGCAAGTCTTTGTCACTTATAATTTTCACTACTCTCTGGCTCACTTTTCATACAAAAATACCCACAAAACATCCTTTTCCCTTATTCTCTTCTAGTACTGTGTTTAGTCACCTGGAAATTTAGTTATAATAATTACTATTCCTATTCTTCTCTTTAAATTTCCCTAAAAGAATTTCATTAAGATGTACTTCAATGTACTGTTATAAAGCTTTCTTTGCTTTATATTTTATTTAGTCTTTAATCACTAGTACCCTGAAATTAAACTGTGACTATTATATGAGATAGTAGTCAAAATATACTTTCTTCTCGTATATTTATTTTGTACAATGTCACATACCAAAAATTCTTTCCTTTTTCTGCTAGTATACAGTGGCATATCTACCATAGACCAATTTTTTCTGTATGTATGAATTTGTTTCTGGAATCTCAGTTCTTTTGCTTGTATACAATTCATCGGCCAGGTGTGGTGGCACACACCTGTAATCCCAGCACTTGGGAGGCTGAGGCAGGAGGATCACTGTGAGTTTGAGACCAGCCTGAGCTACATAAGTGAGTTCCAGGTCAGTCTCAACTACATAGTGAGACCCTGTCTCAAAAAAACTAACAAACAAACAAAATACAATTCATCTATTCCTTTTTCAATACCACATTATCACAATTTTAATATTTCATTACTCTTCTTAGCTCCATATTTACATATAATTTTCAATATCTGATCTTCCACTTACATACAGAGACTGCTAAATTTGCTGAGTTGCATTAAATCTTAAGCTATATTTGGGTAAAACAGACATGTACTATGGAATCTTTCAACACAAAATATTGTGTATTCCCTGTTTATTAGGTTCTTTTACAACATTTCACTATATTTTATGTGTGATCAGTGCTGACCACACCACTGACTTACAGCAACAAGCAGAAAGGATAGGAAGGGGTACATAGCAGAACGAAAAAGACATTCCCTGTGTATAAGAAACAATGGTCTTTGACTATCACAGCTCAGAGCTCAACCAGGAGAGCATGATGCCACCCACAGATGAAAGCAAAAGAAAACTTCTACATGCCGATTAGCCTTATGCACTAATAGTCTTGAAAGAATACAGGGGTGATCCCCCCAGAGGACCACCTGACACACAACTCAGAGCCAGCGAGGCACGCCTGGTGATTATGGTGAGTCACACGCTTTAATCAGAGGACACAGCTCAGTTGAGAGTGAAATTATGGGAAAAGGCATATCATACAAATAATAGTGTAAAGGGGGTGCTGAAGTTATATTAATACCAAATAAATAAAATTGAAGGCAAGGACAATTACTGGAGATAAAGAGAGACATTTTATAACGGAAATGTCAAGTCAGAGAAAAAATGCAATTAAACATTCACCTAACAAAATATCTTTGAAGAATATACGAATTATTAAATTAGAAGTAACATATGTGATTGACTTACCACTGAATTTGACCACGATATTTTAAATTCTTGTGGTATTTAAGAAACACTTTACTTGCTTTCCACACCCTCCCCTCTCCCCTGCCTGCTTGGAGAAGGCATGGACTTTGACGGAGGCTCCTGGATGTAATTCATGTAATTGCCACCAGATGGCAGTGGTTATCTGCTCTAAAGTGAACACCAAACAAAATTCTGCAGGTGTCACCACAAAGAAGTAATGGAGAAAACTAATCGTTGCTCTTACACCACAATCCAATTACAATATTATACAGAATTTATTTTAAAGTATTTTAAAGACTTAACATTAATCTACGAGTAACCAAGCCGGGCGTGGTGGCCCATGCCTGTAATCCCAGCCCTCAAGAGGCTGCGGCAGGAGGATCGCTGTGAGTTTGAGACCAGACTGGGCTACGTAGTGAGTCCAGGTCAGTCTCAACTACATAGTGAGACCTGGTCTCAAAAAAAAAAAATCTACAAGGAACCTAAAACTGATATAAGGAGATTTTCCCTGAAGGAGATTACAGACTAAAGGAAAATGTCAATAAATCTACTAAGAATGATAAAATTGTGTGATAAGTAATAATATGGAAACAAAAGTAGAAGATTGTACATATTCATGGAACATACACATCTGGTCAGTCTTAACTCAAAGAAGACTTCCGGAGAGGCAAGTTTCTGTAACACATAATGAACACCATCTTGTAGAAATTATTGATTTCAGTCAAAAATATCAGTGAAAACTAAAACTGATGAGTGACACAGAAAAATGTATGAGAAATAGAACACTACAAAAAGAGAAGTAGCATGTGCAAAGAAATTCAGAATGTGTGTTTTGTTTCATTTTGCTGTGGCATAGAAAAGGATTTATTACAGCTTAATTCAAAGAATTTTAGCACTCAAATAATTTATATGGGTGTTGTAGAAATATAACCTGGAGACATATTTAAAAGAATCATAAGATTGTCAGGCCCAGATTATTCGGCAAGTGACTTTTACCAAATATTTAAGAAATACGCATTCCTGAATATCCAACTAATTTAATGAAATGAGTAAATTTCTACAACAAACCTAGACATAAGAAAAGAATACAATAAAAAGGAATATATTTAGGACTTCCCATTTCCCATCTAACATGTACTCTGCAGGTTCCAGGACGAGGTTTTGACTTTTACAAGGTCACTAGGTCATAAGAGTTTTCCAACCCTGTTGCACTCTTACAGGACCATCATGGTTTATGTATTCTGTCACTGATCAAAACATCACTATGTGGTATAGGAGTGCATTTTACTAAAGCCCGGCTTACTAAAATTTGTCAGGGTCTAACCAACATGGGAGAAAGGAAATTGCCAACTCCATCCACTGCAGCCATCCTGTATGCCTCAGGGAACAAAACAAACTGGCAGCACTTGTGAAGTTTAGAGCCAAGTGGCACGAGCTCATTAAGACATAGTTACCTGATCACAGGATTACAGAACACTTCCCCTCCATCACTTCACTATTATATCGCTAAGTCACTACTTACCATATTTTCTTTTACCTAACACATTATTTCTACTTTTTAACAAAAAATTGTAATTCATACTTAAGGAACAAACAAAACAGTTTGGGGAGGCAGAATAACCAGCATAAACAGACACAAATATGGTGGGAATGTTGGGATTGTCAGACTGTTAATTTTAAAACAAATATAATTAATAAATTGAAGGGTCTCATAGAATAAGTAGACAATGTGAAAGCACAAATGAGTAAAAGAAGTGGAGAGAGGAAAGTCTAAGAATCAAAAAAGTGTTAGAGATCAAAAATACTGTAACAGGAGTGCCATCAGACCCAGCAAGGACCCAAGGACCCCGGAGGGGGTTTCTTCACCTGCCTGCCTGCCTGAGATCATCCGGCACGTGTACGACCTCCTGGACTGCGAGCCATCAGACCCAGTAAGGAAGGTAGCCATGCAGGTGCCCTTGAAACACCCCCACAACCCCCCCTTTCTCAAAACTCCTGATTGGGCCAGTCCTTCGACCAACTCTGCAGAGGCATAGGCTCTCATGAAGGGTAGTTTTCTGAGCTCCCAACTTTGAACATCTTTAAAGAAAGAGCAGGGGAAACCTGTAATAGAATTGAGTGGAGTTCAACCGTGAGGGTTGGGAAACTCAAGTTAGGCCTTGTGGACTGAGTTCAGTCTCAGTCGTGGGGAACTGCCATTGGCTAGCCGAGACCAGGGGATTTGATTCTGAATATGGCTGTACATGTGGTATAATATGAGAACAGAGACATAGTCTGAAAGAGGCCCTTCACATTCTTTTTTTTTCTCTCTTTTTTTCTTTTCCTCATTCCACCCTAAAATTTCTTGCTTTTTTCTGTCCTCTCTCTCCAACTCAGTCTCTTACTTCATCATATTATCCCTCATCTCCCTTTTTATTCTGGCTCCTGCCCTAACTAAGACTTCTTCTTTTATTATTTTTTCTTTTTGGGGAGGGTTTCTCTTTATGTTCTTTTCTCCAGTCATTCTACCTCACTCATGGCTCTGTACCTTCAAGGGAAGACAAGCACCTGTTATTGTTAAGAAGGGGATATATTCTTGTCCTTATTCCTGCACTCTCTCTATCTCCCCTGAACTTAATAGCTTTGTAAAGATAGTAAGATAATTCTACATCCTCTGGATTCACTTCAAACCTGCTCCAGTTCTTTCACTTATCTACTCCTCTCATCCTAACTCAGTCTAATCCCCCATCCTAAATGGTAAAGACACTATATTGAAAAGCATATTCACTGCAAACATATTATGGGTTGCTTCTTGATATTAATTTAATTCACATGGGTTAAAGATGATACATTAATGACTACCACAAGTGGTCAGTTTGCAAGCTGTGCCTGATCCTACTGGGCTGCTGAATATATCAATTGGGATAAAGGGTTGTGATTGATTTAAAGAGTTGTTTTCTTTGATATTATGAAAACGAGGATGTCTATGAGTCATTAGAAACTCAAAAGGTAAAACACAACTATATCAGGAAGATTTAAGTAATACCCAGAAATTAAAGGACAACCCAACAACAAAAATAAAAATGAGAAAACACTTAAGCAAGACACAAAGACAGATTTCCAGTTCACCAATGGCAAACAGTAGGACAAATGAGGATGAAAAGTCTGATAGTGAACCAAAAGGACACCCTGGACCCATAGCCCAGGAAGTAACAAAACAAATCAATCAGGCTCTAGAAAAATTCAAATCAGAAATAATTTCCCAGTTAACCAGAGAGATGATGAGCAAAATGGAAGTCATGATTCAAGACTCTAGAATAGAAACTGACAAAAAAATAGATGAGCTCAAGACCATGATAGAAGCCATGAAGACTCAGCATAAGAAAGAAATGGAAACAATGAATGGCCAACAGAGGAGACAAATGGAATCCACAAAAAAGATTCAAACAGATATCCAGGAGATTAAAAACTCTATTGAAAGTGTACACAACAGAATAAAAGATTGTGAAGATAGAATTTCAGATATAGAAGATAGGATCTCAGTCAGTGACCATGAAAAAAGAGGTCTCTCAAAAACAGCAAGGGATCATGAGAAATCAATCCAACAACTTCTAGATGATGAAAAGAAAAATAACATAAGACTGATAGGAATTCATGAAAAAGCAGGAGAAAACGCAAATGACCTAAAAAAGCTATTCACAGAATTAATGACAGAAAACTTCCCAAACAGAAGGGAAGAATTGGACATACAGATAAGTGAGGCATATAGAACTCCAACTAAC
>NW_022900938.1:31193341-31224133 GCF_012274545.1 Fukomys damarensis | reverse complement strand
TAAAAAAGCTCTTCACAGAATTAATGACAGAAAACTTCCCAAACAGAAGGGAAGAATTAGACATACAGATAAGTGAGGCATATAGAACCCCAACTAACCACGATCAAAAAAAATCTACACCTAGACGTATAATAAACAAGATCCCAGAAATCCAACAGAAAAACAAAATACTACAAGCCGTAAGAGAAAAGAAACAAATCACATGCAAAGGAAAACCCATTAGAATCACAGCAGACTTTTCAACACAAACCCTTAGGTCAAGGAGAGCCTGGAGTGAGGTATTCCAAGTCCTAAAAGAAAAGAACCTCCAACCTACACTGATGTATCCTGCAAAACTCTCTTTCAAAATAGATGGGGAAATAAGATACTTCCATGACAAAGAGCACCTGAGAAATTTCATGAACACCAAACCAGCACTGCAAGGAATTCTAAACAATATCCTAGAAAAGGACAACGAAATTCACAATAACATGAGGCCCAACAGACCAAATCAAATAGGCAAGGCAAGAAACTAAAAGGAGATGGGAGAAAAAGTAAAAAGAGTCAACAAATGGACAATAACATGACAAGAATAAGTCAAAATATATCAGTTGTAACCATCATTGTTAATGGCCTCAATTCACCAATCAAGAGAAATAGATTGGCAGAATGGATTAAGAGGCAAAATCCAACAATATATTGTATATGAGAAACACACCTAGTGCAAAAGGAAGCCCATAGACTGAAAGTGAAAGGATGGAAAACAATTCTCCATGCATCAGGAGCCCAGAAAAAGCAGGGGTAGCAATCTTATTCTCAGATAAAGTAAATTTCAAACCAAAACTCATTAAGAGAGACAAAGAAGGACACTACATCCTTGTAAAGGGAACAATTCAAGAGGAAGAGTTGACAATCATAAACATATATGCACCAAATATAAATGCCCCCAACTATATAAAACAAATATTAAGTAACATGAAAAACCAAACAAACACTAATACAATTGTAGTGGGGTATTTAAATACCCCAGTGTCACAAATTGACAGATCATCTAGGCAGAAAATCAACAATGAAATAATAGAACTGAGCCAAGCTTTGGAACATATAGACTTAATAGATGTTTATAGAGCATGCCACCCCAAAAAATCAGAATATACATTCTTTTTGGTTGCACATGGATCATTCTCCAAGATAGACCACATATTGGGTCACAGAACAGGTCTAAACAAATGCAAATAATTGAAGTCATCCCCTGTATATTATCAGATCATAGTGCAATCAAACTGGAGATCAATAGCACAAGAAACTATAGAAACTTCACAAGCACATGGAAACTGAACAACACTCTCCTAAACAATCAATGGATTACAGAGGAAATTAAAGAAGAAATTAGACAGTTTTTATAAATAAATGATAATGCCAATACAACATACAGGAATCTTTGGGACACAATGAAAGCAGTTCTACGTGGAAAATTCATAACATTGAATGCCCACACTAGGAAAACAGAGCGGGCTCAAATAAACAACTTAACGATGAAACTTAGACTCCTAGAAAAACAAGAGCAAGAAAAACCCAAAGCTCGAACAAGAGAGGAAATTATAAAGATCCGAGCAGAAATCAATGCAATTGAAATTAAGAAAACGATACAAAAAATAAATGAAACAAAGAGCTGGTTTTTTGAAAGAATAAATAAAATTGACAAACCCTTAGCTAATCTTATCAAAAAAAGGAAAGAAAAGGCTCAGATCCATGCAATTAGGAATGAAAAAGGCGAAGTCACAACAGATCCGAAAGAAATCCAGAGGATCATGAACACCTACTTTGAGAACCTGTACTCTAATAAAATGGAAAACACAGAAGAAATGGACAGATTTCTAGATACTTATGAATTACCAAAGTTGAACGAAGAAGATAAAAACATTTTAAACACCCCAATCACAATCAGTGAAATTGAAAATGTAATTAAAAACTTACCAACAAAGAAAAGCCCAGGCCCTGATGGATTCACTGCTGAATTTTACAAGACATTTAGAGAAGAACTACTACCATTACTCTTCAAACTTTTCAATGAAATTGAAAGAGAAGCTATACTTCCAAATTCATTCCTGGAAGCAAGTATCACTCTGATTCCCAAACCAGAGAAAGATACAACCAAAAAGGAGAACTACAGACCAATCTCCTTAATGAATATAGATGCAAAAATCCTTAATAAGATACTAGCAAACAGAATACAGAGGATTATTAAGAAGATCATCCATCATGACCAAGTCGGATTTATTCCAGAGATGCAAGGGTGGTTCAACATACGAAAGTCAGTGAATGTAATACATTATATTAACAAAGTCAAGGACAAAAACCATATGATCCTCTCAATAGATGCAGAAAAAGCATTTGATAAAATTCAACACCCATTCATGATAAAAACCCTGCAAAAAATTGGAATAGATGGTCTATACCTCAATTTAATAAAGGCTATTTATGAAAAACCATCAGCCAACATCATATTGAATGGCCAAAAACTGAAAACCTTCATGTTAAAATCAGGAACAAGACAAGGATGCCCACTATCGCCACTTCTCTTCAATATAGTTCTGGAAACATTAGCCACAGCAATTAGACAAGAGAAAGAAATTAAAGCAATAAAGATAGGAAAGGAAGAAGTTAAACTATCATTATTTGCTGATGATATGATACTCTACATTGAAGATCCAAAAAACTCCACCAAAAAACTTCTAGACTTAATTGACAGATTCAGTAGAGTATCTGGATACAAGGTGAATACCCAAAAATCAATAGCCTTTCTATACACAAATAACAGACAGACAGAAAGAGAAATAAGGGAAAAAATTCCTTTTACAATAGCATCCAAAAAAATGAAGTATCTAGGAATCAATCTAACAAAAGAAACAAAAGATCTCTACACTGAAAACTACAGCACTCTGAAAAAACAAATTGAAGAGGATATTAAAAAATGGAAAGATATCCCCTGCTCCTGGGTAGGCAGAGTCAACATAGTGAAAATGGCCATACTACCAAAACTGCCGTATACATTCAATGCAATGCCAATTGAAATTCCAACACTATATTTCACAGAACAGGAAAAAAGAATCAAAAAATTCATTTGGAACCATAAGAGACCTAGAATAGCAAAAGCCATTTAGGCAACAGACACATGGCACCAGGTGTAACAATTCCCAATTTGAAACTATACTACAAAGCCACTGTGATAAAAACAGCATGGTACTGGCAAAGAAATAGGCCTGAGGATCAGTGGAACAGACTGGAAGACACAAAAACAACTCCAGATGTACTCAGCTACCTCATCTTTGACAAAGGAGCTGACCATCCTCAGTGGAGGAAAGATAGCCTCTTTAATAAATGGTGTTGGAAAAACTGCATGTCAACCTGCCACAGATTAAAATTAGACCCTTATCTTTCACCATGCACTAAATTAAAATCCAAATGGATTAAAGATCTAAATATTAAAACAGAAACATTAAACTTGCTGGAAGGTAAGTTAGGCAGGACTCTGGAAGACATTGGTATAGGAAAAGACTTTATGAACAAATCCTCAGTAGCACTGGAACTAGCAGATAGAATCAATAACTGGGATCTCATCTTACTAATAAGCTTCTGTACTTCAAAACAAACCATTAGCAGAACTAAGAGACAATCTACAATGTGGGAAAAAATTTTTACCAGCTGTACCTCAGACAAAGGACTATTATGAAGGATATATAAGGAACTCAAAACAATCAGCCCCTCCAAATATAAAGACCTGATTCAAAAATGGGCATCCGAAATGAACAGACATTTCTCAGACAAAGAAGTAAAAGCAGTAAGTAAATATATGAAAAAATGTTCCACATCACTGATCATTCAAGAGATGCAGATGAAAACAACACTGAGATTCCACCTCACCCCACAAAGAATGGCTGCTATCAAGAAATCACACAATAACAAATGTTGGCGGGGTTGTGGGGAGAAAGGAACCCTTCTCCATTGTTGGTGGGAGTGCAGACTGGTGCAACCACTATGGAAATCAGTATGGAGATACCTCAAAGAGCTTGGACTGGAGGTTCCATTTGACCCAGCCATCCCTCTGCTGGGTATCTTTCCAAAAGAATTAAAAGAATCATATCACAGAGAAGTATGTGCACCCATGTTTATAGCAGCACAGTTTGTAATAGCTAAAACTTGGAAACAGCCTATTTGCCCATCTGTTGGAAACTGGATAAACAAGATGTGGTTTTTCTATAAAATGGAATATTACTCAGCCATAAAGAATGACAAAATAGATTCATTCATAGGAAAATGGATACATATTGAAGATATACTCCTAAGTGAAATAAATAAATCACACATGTGTAAATACTGAATAGTTTCTCTGTTGTGAATAATCTGCAATAATACATAAGATCCTAATAAGATTACTGACATTTCGAAAAGGGAAGAAAGGAGCTAAAGGTGTAGGGAAGGTGGAATGAGTAGGGGAAGGGGTAATAAGGGAAAAGAAAAAAATATAAGTTAATGAAAAAATGGAAATAAAGTATTTGTAAATGGGGAGGAGAGGAGGGGGTGAAGGGAGGGCAGTGGTAAGGGGAAAAAATGAGAAGCAAGACTTGTCATGTGGAGGTACAAGATCCCAACAATGAATGTAACTGTACTGTATCCCTAAAATGTACCAATAAACTCAATTAAAGCTGAAAAAAAATACTGTAACAGAAGTGAAGGATGTCTTTGGGCATTAGTACAATGGACACAGCGGAGAAAACAGTGTCTGGATTTGAAGGTATACCAGCTGAAATGCCTGAAACTAAAAGACAAAGGTAATCAAATCGTGAAATTTTTGGAAAACAATATCCAAGAACGGAGAGAAAAACTACAAAGGCTATAATATCCGTAGAGTGGGAATATGAAAAAGAAAGGAAGAAAGAGGAGGAGGGGAGAGAACGAGAGAGAGAGAGAGAGACAGAGAAGAAGAAAGGAAAAGAGAGAAGAAATATGTGAGGCAATTATGATTCTCTAAATCCTTATTCTAGGACTCAATTCATAACCTTTGTTGTTTACTATTCTTATAAATGATATCCTTAGAAAATCTGTAAATATTTTGGAATATTTTAACAAAGGGTTTCAAAGACTGAGATATTTTATTTATTTTTGAATAAATGAAATACAAAAAGCTCAGAGAGCTTAAGAAAAATCTTTTTCAGTATATCAATTAATCTATGTGAACATTTTCTCTAGGGAATAAATATCAGGTGATCATTGGTTAGTCATTTCATTAGCTGCTTTCACTAACAAGAATAAAGCTATTTAAGTTGTGATTCTCCTGAACATTTGCCCGAATGTATGTTCCTTTACTTTGTATTTGTAAAACTGTCAGATACAATACACCAAAACAGCACTGCTTTAAAGAGAAAAAAGATGATTAATTTGAACATAAATCAAACAAAAAATTTTCACAACATCAAGAACTTAACATGGAGCAAGCAAAGAGATTCTGACAATAGTACTCAGTGACACATTTTCCAGCCTTGTTTTTGTCAAATTAATGTTCATATGGTTGTAAAAAATTTACTACCAGAACAATTACTAAAAATAAGGTGTTAAGAAGACAAACAGTGGTTTGGTGGCCTGCCTTGCAAGCTCAAGGACCCGAGTTCAATCCCTGGTACTGGGAAAAAAAAAAAAGACAAACAGTTCAGATATAAAATAATTAAGATATTTTATGTACATGTACCGACTCCCCAAGATGAATGAAATCACTACATACTACAAACATGTAATACTAAATAAAAATTTGAAAAGAAAAAAATGAAAGTAAAAAATAAATTTAAGAAAACATAAACAGTCCAAACCTTATAGTTAAATTGATTAAATTCTGTTCTTATTCAGAAAAGCCTTATTGATCCACTTTATTAGGTTAGAACTGGCATTAGTACTAACCTGGTACAATCAGACTGCTGCCTAATCATATTTTTCTTATGTCCACATAATCTTAGCAAAACACATTTCTCATAATCAGTTCAAGAGAGGCCTCTCTAAATATGAACAACTAATTCCAACATCATAGGTAATTGGTGAAGAATACATTTGTAATTTCTAATATATTCTATTCTCTTTTTTTACTGGTATATATACTCACCCACCCATATTAATAAGATTCCAAATTGTATTTACCTAAAATATCATGCAACTCTCACCACAGAAACAGCTTCATAATTTTTCACATCAGAAGTACAATTCAAAGATACAAGAAGCCGGTCATGGTGCACTCTCCTGTAATCCCAGCATTCGGGAGCCTGAGGCAAGAGGATCACTGTGAGTTGGAGACCAGCCTTGGCTACATAGTGAGTTCCAGGGCAGTCTCAACTACATAGTGAGGCCCTGTCTCAAAAACAAAACAAAAAAATAAAAGATACAAGAAATAAAAGAGCAATGTTCTTCAGAATCTAAAATTTCAAGTTACACCCATTCTTTCAGTTTTTTACTTGAATGTATACACTAAAAGACTACACTATCAATCTCAATTAAAATTTAATCATTCCAGAATAGGAAAATTATAATAGAAACTGCTATTCACAATGGGGAACACAGAATGAGATATTTGTGAAAGAAATCTACATAAGTAATGAGATAAGAATATATACTGCATCCCACAAAGCAGAAACATTAGCACATTATAGAAGCTGGTTGTCTGTTGCATGCGCTTAGTTTATCACTCTCCCAAACAAAAGTGAATTCCTTAGTTTGCAAATCCAGCTGTTCCAGGTTCTGCCTGGTGAGAGGGTTTTTAATCTCTGGTTTTCTTTGCAGCCACACTCTGGGAAAAGCAGGGTACTTTGAGGTGCTGGCATTCGTCATGTGTTTTCTGCACATGAAGCACAGGTAATCCTTGATTTGAAGAAAAGTATCACATTTCCTGTAATAAAACTTGAAGTTTTTCCATATAAATTTAGTAGGCACTTGATTTGGTTGAGGAGACTCTTGGCTATAATGCTAAGTGAGAGAGATTGACTTGGGTAACTTCTCCTGGGATTGCTCCAATATTAAGGGCAGTTAGAGCTACTGCCTCCTAAGTTTTTATTGCTTGGCAGCAGCCAGAATTGATTTTATTTTTCTGCTTTGAATAGATACTACCTGAGTGTGAAGTCTGAAAGAAAATGTTCCTGGTCTGCTTATTCTATAACATATTAATACCTTAAGTTTCATGATACATTATAAATCCTAAACCCAGACTCACAATGGTAAAATATGTCATATTTTTTAGGGATAGTTTATGGTACCCCATTGTTTGGCTTCATGAAAGGCCTGTCTTCTGTTCTCTTCAAGTAATTTTCCAAATATCAGTAGCCAAGCCCCAACTCTAGTGTTTATTATGTGATCAATTCATACCAGAATATAAGCACCATGCAGATAGCACTATGAATAAACACGTGCTAGCTTGTTTGAGGGGAGGAAAAGTGGAAGAGGAGAGAAAAGGGGAGAGAGAGAGAGAGAGAGACAGAGAGAGAGAGAGAGAGAGAGAGAGAGAGAGAGAGATGAATATGAATATGGGTGGTAAACAGCAAGCACCAGAGCAAAATCCTGTGTGTACTGACGCACGAGCTGACGCAGTTCTTCCTATTAAAAATAACGTCTATTTCTTGCCAACACGGAAGTAGAATTCTTATTTTCTCTGATTACTAATGAGCCTGAGAATCTTTTCAAATAACTTACATAGCACTGTGCTTCCACTTCAGCAAATTACTGTATCTACTAATTCTTTCCCTTTCTTCTCTATTGAGTTTCCTGCATTTTCTAGGTGACTAGAAAGTTGACTTGTATTTGCCAGGTATCAGTAATTGTTGGGTTAGAGCACTGCAAACATTTTCTCTCAATATCTGTGCTTATATTTTTAAGGGATGATTTTTAACATAGACAACATGTATTTTTCCCTCTATATCTTCTTGTGTGAGAAATTCTAGACTACTATGGCATCAGAAGAATATAACTTCATAGGTACCTTTTATATTTACATCTTTAGTCCATTTGAAATTTTTAAATGGTATAAATTAAGCATCTCAAACTAATTTTCACCATGTAGCAAGAAAAATTTCCATCACTATTCGTAAGAAAAGCAAGTCTTGCATACAGATTTGTATTTGTATTTTATAGTACTCATATGCCACTTTTCAGTATCTATACAGATCTACTCATGAAAATTTCCTATTCCATTTACTCGTCAAGTCCTCTCCAACACGACGCTGCACTTATTTATGCAAGGCTTTTCCCAAAGGAGCACTGGTTCCTTTTATTGTAAAACACAGAAACCAAGACTCAAGCTCTGCGTGTGTGTTTGTTGCTGCTGGTGGTGGTGGGGTTTTCTCTTCTGCCTTCTCAGCTGACAGAAAAGAATCGTACGCTTGTATACTAACTTACATGTAATCACATATCTGCAAGAATATAGTTACAGGTATAAAGATATGAATGGAATTGGTGGGGCTAAAGGCAAAAGAAACGATGTACTAATTCTGTACTCTTGTTGATAAAGCTGTTTCCCACTAGGGTTCTAGTTAATACTTCTACACTACCATGGAGAGGCGCTGGAATTGAACAAATAAGTGAAGGGTGCTGAGGGGCACGAAGCAGATTTCTCACTTTTCACAGGCAGCAAGGGGATTGATCCACATAACAGTGAGTTAGTTTTGAAGATATCAGTACAAGCTCATGGTAAACCAATAATTTTAGATGAAAAAAATAAAATTTATGTCTCAGCCCTAAACTTAACGAAGTCCTTCTTATGTAGAAATTTTGAACACACCATTGGCTATTAGTTCATAATACAACTAAGCTAAAAATAAACACATGTTTAATAATAATTGTAGGAGTTAGTTAAAGTGAATCTATGTGCTTGCTACACACACACACACACACACACACACACACACGAGTGCAAAATAAGGGATAAACAGAAAGTGAGTCCATGCTTACTATGTTAAACTTTCAAAGATTTATGTTTTTCTTTTATAAAAATGTTGTAAAACCTTCACTGGATCATAAAAATTGAAGGAGATACTGTATAGTTTTAACATCATTTTTGGCACATAATATGCACCCAATAAAATGGTCTTTAATTTATTACTGAAAAGACTGTCAGGCAGGCTTCAAGTCAGGACATCAAGAAAGTGATTTTTCTTTTGTAGAGCATAAAGAAATGTTAACTTGCAGTTCTCTTCAGAATGAAAGTAGTCCAATTTAAATGCAGATAGTGTAGATTTGCTGTGACAGAGTCTCTTTTCAGAATAAGCATCAGAAAGATACATTTATTTATATTTTACAAGTTTAGGGTAATTTCTTAATGAAATTTAATTATATGATAAAAGCTTTCAGATAAAATAGGGAGTTAAGCTAAAAAATTCAAATTGTCCTTTTCATTTAATGCCACTGGTCCAAACCCTTTGGAGCCCTCTTCTGTCTTCAGCTTTCTCTGAACTACGTTCATGATGGGTGGCTATAGATTATTTAAAGAATAAAAGCATACCTTTGAAATTCATATAAATATATTAGGAAATAGATTCTGGTTTAGTATATGTGGTCCTTTTAGTTATATTCTTGGGGTTTCATTGGGTCTCTTATTTCTACCCAGAGGTAGAATTTTAATTTACTCAGGGCCCAACCAGGACTTGAGAATGTGGTGTAAAGTTTGAGGATAGTTCTATTTCAGCCATGACGACTGGCAGGTCCTCTGATGCACACACTTGTAATTACAAGGGAGGAAATCACCGTACAGAGAAGTTAAGAGCTTTCTACAAGGTTGCGCATCATGTTAACCACCTTTCATGGAAGCATTAAAAAAGCGAAGTCACTGTGACTTTAAAATTATAATTGGAAAAAAAATAGAACTGGATTTTGCCTTCCTTGTCATCTCTTCTCATTTTATAGGTAAAACAGCTCAGATCTAGAGAGGTTATAGTAGCCCTGGCTTCTGTTAGGAATCGCAATCCTTGCCGCCGGTCTACAGTGCTCCCCACCTTCTGTGACCCCCGTTTTTCCAGATGTGTCTGTGAACTGATACTTTCAGTTAGTAAAATGTAATTTTGATTTACAGCATACAGCATAGCTGTCATTACAGTTATAATGTTTTATTGTTATTTTGTGGAGAACTGAATGGCATTTTACATAGGTATTTTAAGTAAAGAGTTATTTCTGCCCTACTTATTTGCTTGTCAGATCTAGTCTCCTTTCAGAACTTGTGTTTATTTCTTATCTCCACTTAATTCTTCTTTTCAAAAAAAAAATCCCATTTTATTGTTACCATGGAGAATGCCCTCTTCATATCAATTCCTTTAGTCATTTGAAGCTATTTAGTTTAGAGAATACATTCTGGACATATTCATTTCTTTCTTTCTTTCTTTCTTTCTTTCTTTCTTTCTTTCTTTCTTTCTTTCTTTCTTTCTTTCTTTCTTTCTTTCTTTCTTTCTTTCCTTTCTTTCTTTCTTTCCAGGAATCAAACTCGGGACCTTGCATGTGGCAGAACCACTGAGCTAAAACCCCAGCCCTGGAGTATTAATTTCCTCATAGAGGCCCCATCCTCATTAAGTGCCAATGCTGAATGTATATTTTGTCTTTTTTATTTAATGCACTTTGTTCACAGTAAAAGTTTACCTTAATATCTTGATTTCAGATGATTTACAGCCATTGCATATAATGTCCTGTAGATGTCACTATGCACCAGCGTTTACACAATAGTTAATGGCATTTACTCAACAAATGGATTTTTTCACAAAACTGTATTAAATTAAGGCTCATCAGATTATGACTCTCTGTGGTTCCACATCTGACACTATAAAAAATTTACAATGACATTAAAAAGCAAATGACTTATACTGTTATCCTGTCTAATTATGTGTATATGTACTACTGCCTTTTATCTTAATGTACCAAACCCCAAATTAGGAACAAGGAAAAATATAGGAAGTTAATAAAAGAAGAAATATTTAATATTTGACTTCAAGTGACATGTCCTTTTACATAAACCTCGATTAGATGATTCTACAGTAGACTCTGAAGTGAAAGAAGTTGTCACATGATTTGGGGGGAAAATGGTGATTACCCTACGGTTTTCATTCACGTAACAGATTCAAGAAGATGTTCTTGTGCATTTGATGAAAAATACATTGAAGATCTCATTTAGGTGATTCTCATCAGAACTGAGTAACGTAGCCTTTTAGACGTAAAAGACATGGTGAAAGACACAAAGAACAATATAGGCAGAACTAAGATTTTCATATCATTAGTGGTATTATATTTTCCTCAGACATGAAGAATTGGGCTGATTAGCCTAATTTAAAAGCTAGAAAAGCTGGAAAAACGTTAAAGGGAAACATTCCAACAGTTATATTGACAAAATCATAATATGATCACCTGTTGAGCCCATTATTCAACAGTGTATGGATCATCTTGCATAATCTTCATAAGTATATTGTGGCTGTTTTTTTCTGTTTTAAAAGTGGTATTGCTTGGTGGCAGTTTTAAAGCTTTTCGCCATGTTAATAAGAAAAATTGTGACAAATCAGAGACATAGGTAATAATAATAATGACACTTATTGCACACCTACCCTAGCTAAGTAAAAATCACAAATGACATTCATTACTTACTGTATGAAGGGCATTGTACTAGATTTTTTTCATTATCACATACACCTGTTATCTTTAAGGCAGTTTTGAAAATTAAATGCTATTTTGTTTGTTTGTTCTGTTTTGTTTTGATTTGTTTTTTGAGACAGGGTCTCACTACGTAGTTGAGACTGACCTGGAACTCACTATGTACCCCAGGCTGGTCTCGAACTCACTGTGATCCTCCTGCCTCAGCCTCTTGAGTGCTGGGATTACAGGTGTGCGCCACCACACCTGGCTTAAATACTATTGCTGATTGTTCACTTAAGAAGAGACAAGAAAATCCATTGGACAAGAAAATTATACAAAATCACCCACCAGTTAACCACTGCAGTAAGTATCTAAGTCCAAAAATATCAACTCTGACTATCTCCAGAGAGTACTAGGCAGGCTTGGGAGAGGTTCCAGGAAGGACAGGGATAGATACGTGGACACACACATACATACACATCATCGAAATCTCTCAGTATATGCTTAAATACATATATATGTATACAGAGAAATAGGCATTAAAAGACGTAAGATATGCATGAAAATATACAAGTTATGGAAAACACAGTGAATTAAATCTTGGTAAATAATTCCAGATCCAAGAGTGACTGTAGGAAAAGAAGTAAAAAAAGTACTAGCTAAGTATTTAATCTTTTTGGTCCTACAAATAAGACACGTGTGCAAAATGAAATAAAGGCAGAAAAGAAAATAATCATTTATCCCCACATAACAAACCGGTCATAGCCCTTCATTCTTCAGTGAAGGATAACAGTGAACTGGGCGGAGATAAAGCAGAGGGGGGAGGCCAGTCTAAGAGGCCAGTGTTCATTCTCATGCAAGGAAGATGGTGATTCTGGGCATTTAGACAAAAGCCAACGTAGATCAAAAGGACGAAAGTTAACAATAAAGTAGTAAGGTACCCATTTTCAATCATTCATCTCAGTAGACTGCATTAAATGAGCTAAATCAAAAATCACCAAAGAAAAAGTAGTGAATGCCACTTAGTTGAAGCCACTTCTTAAAAAAAAAAAATTTATACAATGGCATTACCTAGAGAGAAACGAATCAATGTGCTTGAGCCTTTATTTCTTTATCTGCACAAGGAAGCTGAGGGATAGCATTAACTCTATAGTGTCTTGTCCAAAATCCAGAACTATGAACTACAAAACTTTTTTTTTTTTGATCGTTGTTTAATGTAAGAAACTTTCAGTGGCTTATTTATTTCATCAATCACCTTTCATTGGTTCAAATCCCCAAAGTGCCTAGTTCTCACTCCCTTTGGAGTATACATTTGCAGGATTTGCAGAAGTTTTGAGGATGTGTCATGGCTTGGGCTATGTCATCATGAGCAACCGTAGCACTAAAAGAAAGAGGGAGATTAAAGATGACTTCAAATACAGGAAAAGTTCAAGACAACCTTGCATGAAATCTACAGCTGAGGATACATTAGAAGAAAACCCACGACCTGTGGGTATATTTCTGTCTTTGCCACTTGTTTAGCATAGGATCCATTAGTTATCAGTGCCTCTTCGTCCATCTCTCCAGAATGTTCATATTGTCTCATGAAATTGCCTCCTGATCTAGTTAGGAGAGGCCTTGGAATAACTCTGTATGATTCTCCTTGTCCTTGTCTCTTTTTTTTAATTGAGTTTATTGGTACATTTTAGGTATACAGCACAGTTACATTCATTATTGGGATCTTGTACCTTTACATGACAGGTCTTGGTTCTCATTTTTTCCCCTTGTCCCTGCCCTCCCTTCACCCCCTCCTCCCCTCCCCATTTACAAACATTTTATTTGTCCTTGTCTTAAATAAATATCATTAATGATTTTGCTTGTAAATTCATTCTGTAATAAAGTGGCTGGATACAAGGTCAATATTTTTTAAAGTCATCTTTGATAGTCCCTGTCATAATCTTTAACACATGAGACTTTTAAAAATTTCACAATCCAATGAAATATATTTAAGAGAAGAATGCTATAGTTGTTTGGATCTGTTCTTTCAGTTTAGATAGCTTAATTTTATTTGTTCTGCAAATATGTACTTATTTATTCTAGTTCAATTATCAAAATCCACAGGTACAGAATGACACAAAATTCATCTAAATATTGTTTTAAAACGAACTCCCTCATAAGTCTATGCATTGCAAAATGTTTTATTTCTCTTTTTATTGCTGTAAAGTGCTACTGTGTATCTGTGGTTTTCATCTTCCTTTTCCCTTTCTCTTTGCCATTTTTTTTTCCATTTGAGTCAACAATAAATGCATAATCTGGGCCAGCCATTAAGGGATTTATCAGGTGGTCATTTCTGTTTAATTTCTGGAGTTATTCCAAAAGAAAAAAGAAAACTCCACCCCCACCCCAAGAAAATTTCTTTCCCTTCTTCTGATAAAATTCCAGGATTAGAAATCCATTTCTCTGTGTAAATCAATAACCTCTCCAGGCAATCTCTTTCAAAATGAAGATACTCAAGGGAGTGTTCATCATTAAGCTCTTAACACCTCTGTGTGAAGGATTTTCATCAGCCTTTTCCTACTATGAAAGGACAGCTTGACCCTACAAGCTAGGAATGGCTTGTGTGGAGCTGTTCAGACACCTGGGCTGGGAAAAAAATAAAGGATTGTCTTCTGAGAGATAAGGGAGGGGTGACAGATTTAAAAATGTTCCCAACATTTTTAGAGTGGGCTTTACAAGGGGCACACCCCGTACCTTTTCTAATGGAAGTATCCCTGAGCTTCAGAAGTACAGAAGAAGAGATAGTGAGAAACGTGTGCCCAGCCGCTCCAACAATTCTCTCAGGGCAAATTATTGAGGCAGCAAGAGTGGGTTGTGACCTAGCTATGGAGGATAGTAATGAAGACAGAAACACTGAGTAAATGAGAGTAGATGGGTATATATATCAGTGCCGTGTTAACATGGCTATGTAGGAAGCAGAGGATTCCACGTACCTGGAGTCAAACCTCCCCTCTGATGTAGACAAGAGAAAGCCAAGAGAGGAAAGTTTGGGCCACATACGTGTGGATATAGTTTTTAAAAACTAACGGCAGAGCAGGTGCTACACAGAACAGAAGCTATTCAGAGTGCTAACTGCCTACTCACTGAAAGCAGCCCTTGAAGAAATGGCAACAACTTTCTATTTCTATCTCTGAGGCTGTGTTCCTTTCTTGAACTCTACAAAAAACAAAAACAAAACACAAAAAAACTTGCCTCCTCAAATTTTCACAAAACACACTGAAAATTATTATAAACATTGTTTCTAGGAGACAATTGACCTTTTTTTTTGGTCTGTTTGTGTCAGCTTCAAGGAACCAGAAGTGTTTACTTGGTCACAAGCAACAGGAGAAGAGGCTCTCTGCCTTCCCCTTTGCCCTTTATCAACCATGCAAATCAGCATGCTCTCAATTTCCTAGGACCTGAAGCCATGCTAAGGCAACCAGAGGCTTGACAGACTGCTTATGTGCCCTTTTTCTATGGTGTTCTTAGCTGTTTTTCTTGAGACTTTTTAGAGGCAACTGAATCAGCTGCATGTAGATGTGTGTGTTCTCTAAGTTAATGTGCAACATATAAAACTGGTCACCACTAGAATGTACCAGTTCACATTTTATTTGTTTAGTGAAGTTTCTTAAAAATATGCATTAAAATATTTTTCACATTCTTTATTTGAAATTAAAATATTTTCTGCCATTATTTAAGATGTCTCAAATGTAAACTGTGTAAACTAAAATCTGACCTCCAAGAGTGAGGTTTGCTATCCATATTTAGGCACAAACTCTGCAGAATCGTTGCCTTGGGCTTATCTAGGAATGGTAGGAGTTTGTTTCCAGATGTGCAGTCTATTTCTGATTGTTCTTAAGAGGGTTATATGTGAAAATAACCTCCTAATTTAAGGTTCCAGGACCACCTGTGAGTGCAGCATTTTCTTTTGCTTAGGTATTGCAAAATTTTCCTACTGTGGGCATAATCTTCCTCCAGTTACCTTAAGGGAGTTATGTCCAAGAGGTGGGGCCTTCAAACAAAGGAAACACCCTGTTGAAATAGGTGCTATTAGAGCATGATTAACCTGTCTTGTTGAAGAAAAATCACAAAATTGGAAAGATTTTTCTACTGTGTTCTATGTATGATTAATTTTAATACTATGTTCCAATATCTCTCTGCCCTATATCTAATTCAATTTTGTATGTCTCCAACTACTATTGGAATTTTTAAAATGCTATTTAAGTATAAATAATAAAATAGTTCCAAGTCAACCTCAAATAGTCTTTATGTCTAGCCCAAGACAGCTAAAATACTCAAAGTTAAAATGAATCCCGTTTTCCAGCTAGAGAATCATTAACCAGAGATATTTTTAGGTTATCTTGTTCTCCTCTGCATTGGGATTTGAAAGGATTAAAGAAGTAACAAATAAGAGTCCAACTACTCATAAATCTAAAACAAGGAAAATGTTTTAACTGATTTCTCTGGAAATTCATATAAAAATTACTCATATGAACAAAGACAAAATAGTTCATCTGTCACCAGGCAGCTTTGCCAATGACTTACAGGTTGTGTTTCACAATACTCTAAAGTTGGCAGAGCAGGAGAGGTACAGTGCTACTTTCTGCATTTTATAGTTGGAAATAAAGCTGGAGTTCAGGGAGATGGCGTTTCTAGATCAAGAACACACAGCTTATAATTGCCATTTTGGACATGAATGCTACTGTAGGTCTCCAAAGTTTCTGGGGAGTATTGAAATACTGTTTTATTTATAGAACATAAATATTTCTCTGAAGAAAGAGATTTGACATTGAGCGGTCACAGTAGGTAGGCACTACCCTGCAATTATTACAAAACAATATGGCTTTATCCCCTGACTGAGAGCTGCAGTACATATTTCATTGCACATAATGTAGGAAAGAGAGTATCCAGGAATTATGATCTCTCTGAGTAGTGGCACAGGGTCTGCAATGACCTTTCAGTGAACTTGAGGCTGTGCAGCAGGTTGGGGAGCCCCAGAGTGGTCAGGTGACCACGTTGCCATCTGCAGCTCTGGACTGGTCATCTGGCCAGTGCTGACCTTTCCGAACATGATCCAGTGAAATCCAAACCCTGAGAGCGGCTGGCAGGCAAAATCTGCTCCTCAATGTCAGTTTCACTGCTGAGTCTCTTAATTGTCCACTACAAGTTGTAAAGGGCCCATTAGGCTCAGGTCATGAACCTTCTATTTAGCATTAATGGATAATCAAATCCTATTTGATTGGAAATGCTTTTGCCTCAATTGTATTTCCTTCATAATTATAAACACCTCAGCCTGGAGTTGTATAAACTTTATCCAAATGGCGTCCCTTTATAAGAATGGCTTTAGGAGACTAACAACAACTACTGTTGAAGGTGTTCCATCAAAAGAGAATATAATTTTATTTAAAAATCATTTTTCCAAACCACACAGTAAACATACACATTACGATGATATTCCAGTATATATAGTGAACCTCAACATCTTATTCTCTGGCTATATTTTAAAGTCAAGGCTGAAGTTATTGTTGTTGTTTCTTATTTTACAGAAAATAGATCTCCTCCCATTTCACCCATGCTACACATTTACCAGGTCTTCTTTGGTTATTTACTCATTCACCAGAAATTCTTTGAGCACCTGCCGGATACTACCCTGTGCTGAGTACCAGGACACCAAACACCAGTAAGACCCTGCACATAACAAGCTTGCAATTTTGCTGGGTTAATGACATATAAAGAAACAACTAAAAGATAATCTGGAAAGGAAAAATCTGTTTTCATACAGGACATTAAAGAGTAGGTACTAGAGACCTGTGGGATTGACACCTTCAAGATTAAAGAGCTAAGGAAACTTTAGACATATTGGATAGAAGCTGCTAATGAAAACCCAGGTAATGACTAAAAGGTAATGGCTATTTCTCAAGTAAAGGTTAAGTTAGTTCATGTTGGAATGAGCTTCTTACAAGCAATAATTGAAGCCATGAAAAACTGTGACAGAAACAAAGAAAAGCAAGGAGAGACCACAGAGAGAATTTAAGGTATAGGACAAATTAAAAATAGCAAATAAAGAGAAAACTGTGGCAACTATCATGAACACTAAGGTAGGAAAGAGTTTGCAGTACAATGAAATGCAGTGAGGTAATCATGGTGCTTCAATACTTAACAGTAATAACCAAATATGATGTAAACTGGAAAACCTATTGGTCCTGATTGGAAGTGAAATAGCCTACTTTCACAATTATGATTAATACTAATTTCCTTTGGATTCAGAAGCAATTTTATTCAGTCCACACCTTACTTCCCCTACATCTAAAATAAAGATAAGATGTGGAAGTCGTCTCCCTTTTCATGCACTATCTGAGTGCAAGCTAACTGAAGTTGCTTGAATAAAGCTAATGCATAAATTTAAGATGTATCATTGTTCTAAGGGGCTGATGCCTATTTATAAAATCAAGACTACTAAAAGTGAAAACCGTCATCTAAATAGCCAGCAATTATTTAATTGCAATACAGTCCATATAAATCTTTACATAATGCATTCTTTAAAAATGTGTACCACGTAACTCTAAGGTAATTCTCCAAAGAGGCGATTAGTCTGTTTTGTCACAGGATATTATGTTATTAATAATACACAGATGAAAGAAAATTGTTCAGTTGATGTGGTTAGCTAGAGACACAAATTGAGAGTCAAGATTCATTGGTTCTATTTTGAGCTTCTACCAGTGACTCTGAGCTTTCTGAAGTCACATATTCTTCAAGATAGTATTGATCCCTCACAAGAGTACTGATTTTAAAACCAGATAATTTCAAAGGTCTTTGGAATCTTCTGAAGCAGCAGCATTAATTTTTTCCAAAGAAAATTAATACAGATTTTTCAAATGTGTACATTAGGCCTGTTCTATTACATACCCATATTGCACATAAGAGCTTTAAACTGTTTTACATTTACATAGAGCATTTTTAAATGAATTTATTTTTTTTAAATAAATGAGCCACAAATTGAAATCTCAAGAATATGATCATATTTACAAAAGTCCTAGACTTAAAGTAGATATTTAAACAATCTTCCTAGCAAAAAAGTAATAAAGAAATATAGAGCAAGTATATTTTTAATGCATGCATGCATTAAATGTAAATTTTTGTAAAATATTCAAACTAATGTTATTTTAATTTTGAAACAAATTGCAGAATCAATGTCCGTATCTTTAAAGTTAATCAGGAAATAGATTATGTAGTACTTGAATGACAGACAAATTCCCTATGAAGATTGCCAATTAGGGTCCTGTATGGGCGGGTTAAGGCTCCAGGAGTTTTCATTTTACTTCTGTTTCTCTGTTGGAGTTCCTTTCAAGCTGTCAGAGCTTGGGAAGAACCCGGGCTTTGGTATTTTTTTTTAATACCTTTCATTTTCTTATGTGAAGTCAAGTTTTGAAAATTTAAACATGTTAAAACTCCATGGGACATGACATGATTCAGTTAACGATTTGACTGTGTAATGATCCACAACTTAATACAACAAGAGATTAAGATAGAAAAGATGGTTATTACTGGAAAAATTATAGTGTGAGGTAATGGATAGCCAAAGAATATCATTTCTCTCCTAAGATTAGTTGCACTAGGGTTCCTTAAAAATTGCTTGAAAGGAAATGAAGGATAATTCATACTATGATTTATATTAAGGGATATTAATACAAAGAAATAATACATCAAAAATGGAGATTCTACTTATATATAATTGCATATGATTAAATTTTTATTTATGACCTATGTGTACTTATTTGTTAATCAGTTAATAACTCTCCTGAATTTCATATTGTTAATATTTTCATTTTTTCCTATATATGTTATGCACAATTAAGTTAGGAGTTTTCGTTTCGCATATAATCTATGCTATTTTCAGATATACAGCTCCTGGAAAAATAATGTCTCTATAATAAGCCACATTCAGAGCAGGGTCTAGCCTCCCTTACTACCCTCTTTCTCTTATCATCTGCCCAACCCAGGCAACTTAGTGAGAACTTTTCTCAAAATAAGAAGTGAAAAAAGGCTGAAAATGAAGTTCAGTATCTCAGTGTGAGGCCCCTGTGTTTAATTCTTAATACAGTGCCAAAAAAAGAAAAAAAAACCCTAACCTAATTTCCCTACTTATTACCACTTAACTTCCTTAAAACTTTCAAGTTCTCATTAAATTACACAATTTATTAAAAAAATAATACTTCCTTATGAGGTGTTTTATGTCTATACTTTATTAGTGTTCTTTAGGAAGAATTTAAGTTATCCCAGAGTGG
This sequence comes from Fukomys damarensis, assembly GCF_012274545.1. NCBI lineage: Eukaryota > Metazoa > Chordata > Mammalia > Rodentia > Bathyergidae > Fukomys > Fukomys damarensis. The sequence continues at coordinate 31,204,220 of NW_022900938.1, read as the reverse complement.
AGTTGGTCTTTGGTGTTTATTTTTATTCTTTCTCCAATATGTCATATAAGACCATGATCACAGTTCATGCTCAATAAATCACCAACCTCAATAAATTCTGCTAATATGTCATATAAATGATGCTTATTATAGGACATAAAATTTAGATATCTTTTATCTTCATTCAAATTAATTGAGTCATATCATTTTACAATGATACGAGTCCTAATGATAAGTCATACATTAAGAAATAGAGGCTTCTGGATGCGTTCCAGGTTATGATACATTTCCAACTTATTTCTGAAGACCAGTACAAATCTGTAGACATAATTGGTAATGCCTTAGTGTGCCTCAAACTTCATACCTGGAACTTCAGTTAGAGTAATTTGCATTTATTTCCATTCTTTTTTCTTCAGGAGACTTGGAGATATCCCTTTGTCACACGGAGATATTATTTCAACACTCATCTTGAGGAAAAACAACTAGCAAATTACAAAAGTCATATCTGATTTGTTAGCTAAATAATTTTACTCAGTTATCAAATTTCTTTCTAGCATAAGATATAGTGTTTGTTTTATAAATTTCTGGATATCTATTTCAATTTCTTCCTTTTACCATTTTATCTGGATGCTTTCTATTACCCTGACTTAGGTCCAAGCTCAGAAAAATACCTCATGAATGACTACTTTTCTATTTTCTTATTTTCGTCTTTTGAAAATCTGGTTCTTTAGAGAGAAGAGAAATGTACAAAGTAATTACCTCTAATGAAAGTGTTAAGCAAGTAATAGGCACTTGATCATGAATAAATAGTGAGTTTTCAGCATTTAAATTTGTATGTAAAGCCAACTATATAACATGCACTCACTTGTTTATTAACAAAAGTTATTATTGGGAGCATTATTTATCTCCACCTATTGAAGCTAAAGCTTGTAATAGGTATTAGAGTGTGAAGATGATTTGATCTCTAATAATATTTGTCAAATGAATAGAGCATACAAAAATGATTAAGAGTAACACCTGGAAAGAGTATGCTCACAGATGTTTGGAGAATAAAGCTCAAAATAACTTGTGATGGAGACAAAGTTTCAATAAATAGTATAATAATTTGAAAGGATATGACAGTTGAAAAGATGGAACGGTCATTCTGTATAGGTGATCTTTAGATTAACCCAGCTGGTTAATTGTATTAGACTGACAAGTATGGTAGAACTGAAAAAGAAAAGTTTGATTTAGAGGATATAAATAAGAATTGACTCTAATACAGAGAAAAAAAAAAAACCTTGCAGCCCACAAATGTGTTTCATTTAGTTTACACTGAATTGGTTCCAACTCCAAAAAATGGGAGATTCCATGTAAGAATCTTACTTTCATCTTTGTTTTTACAAAGCACAGGGCAACCCTTAGAAACTTGCCCTCCTGGCAGCAACCACTACACCTAATTAAAAGCTACCCATTTTGCATAAAGCATGGAGCTCTTCTTAATTTCTCTTTGATCAGTTTTTTTCTATATATTTTATGTTTGTGAACCCTGTGAATACTTGGAACCCTGCTTTAAAAGATAGTATATGATACTAAATGGCTCTTTCTGTCTAAATCTATGTGGTTTCTGGATTAGGACAGTAATAAGTAACACCCAAGCCAGGCTAGCCATCATTATCACCAGGGAAGCTTGTTACATGTGGATTTCAGTTAGCACCCTTCAATTGGTTTAAGAGGAAGCAGGGGCAACATATATTTAACAAATGTTCAAATGATTCTAATGAATCTGGTCCCTAACATGCTTTGGAAAGCTCTGAATGGGAATAGAGCACCAGATACATTTAGTCAATTTTTGAGTGTGAGGAACTGAGCCTAAGCTGTTTCTAATTTATTCACAATTGTGACTGTAATAGCTTTGGCTCCTTGCCAGTGGTCCTGGGAATCTTGAGCTATCCCATTGGGTGCTTGAGTAATGGATGTTATATGAATACTGAATATGAATTTAAAGAAGCCTTATTATCATTTTTTAAAATACATATTCTCTATGCACCAAAAGCCAAATATCAGAGGAGAGTTATGTCATTGTAATTAACCATCACTGTCTGTTAAGTCCCTCTTTAAGAATTTTCAAAATGAAAGATATTTAGCCTAAATATTTCAGATCAAAAAATTGAGGCCCAAGGAATTAAATGAGTGATTTAAGGCTACAAAATTCAGTACTGGTTGGATTGGTCAGGAACTCTTATCAGCTGGACTTTTGATTTTCTTCTGCCCCAGTGATTCACATCAAGTACAAGGAATAGATTATGATTAGTGTTTTAGGTTTGGTTGGATTCTGGGTTAAAGTGGTAAGATTATGGATGATAAAAGTGTGCTCTCTTACCTTCTACCATTTTTAGGCATAAAAAGAATTCATGTCAACAATATAGGCTACTTTTATTAACTGAATTTAGACTTGAATATATCAGAGAACAAAACTACAAGGTAGTACTAATATCCTCGTCACCTGAAGAGACAAAAATCTGAAAGTTTTAAGACTGATTTACAAGAATAAAGGCAAGTGGCTCTACCAAAACAGAACATTGTCAGAGGTTAAAACTGATGTTTTAATGTGATACTTCCTGGGAGTGTCTCAAGGTCACGAATGTAGACATTATGTATCACTTTAAGGACAGATTATTGAAGATTTTAGCTTTCATCAGTATTAACAGTTTTGTGTTCATGATCATTGCGTATATTTTGATAATTATATTTATTTAAAGTGTATTCCATTATTTTTTCCAGTACTTGGAATTGAACTCAGGACCTGTGCTTGCCAAGCAGGTGCAGCCAGACTGAGCTGAATCCCCAGCCCTTCATTATTTATCCCATAACTATTAATGTATAGAAAGAAGATGAGGTTGAAAAAATTATCTTCACTATGAAATAGAGACTTTGGAAAAATTTCTTGGGAAAGATAAATATCAGTGAAAGGCCCTCAAAATTCAGCAGTTTTAAGAATTATGTCTAAAAAAGGGGCGTGATACAAAAATTCAGTCTATAATAATTAATTCAGCTAAATTCAAATCAAGTGTTTTACAATCTGTAATTGCAATTTACAGGATATTAAATGGGTGCTAGAAGGAATAAATATGAGTAGGATATGAAAGTTCTTGTCAAGAAATGTAAAATCCACTGGAGATATAAAAGCAAATTTAAGGTAAATCTGAAAGCCTATAGAAATGAAAGAGTGTGTCATTCAAGTTGGGAATTGAAAACTTAGAGGTTCTTTTTCTCTTTACTTTTGTGGAGGATCAGAGAGGGAGAAAAATCAGACATTTCACAGTGCTCCAGCAGCCATGTGACTGATGGAGGAAGATCACGGACAGTAGCAACAAGACTTGAATCTAGAATTTGTTTTAATTGGTGAATGCTTTGAATGGACATACTTTCCTTTAAGTTTTAATAATAATTTTAAAATTTAACATTAAGAATATTAAATAATATTATTTGGAAAGGGCATGATATGATATAATCACTCGGTGGCTGTCACGGTCCACACAGCTATAGATGCATGGGTTGGAATCTTCTGCAGTGACAAAAGGGCATGTGTGGGAGAAGAAAAAAAAAGCATAATAGGGAAAAAGTGGATCCCAGTGTGAGTTATAAAGGCTAGGGAACTACCCTGCAAAAGTGGACCTTCTTACAAATTTTGGCTACACACTTTGTGGGGAAAGCCTTGTAGGAAGGCCACTGAACTCTGACAGTGGTCGGCTGGAGTTTTGGTGCTGTTTTTGTTTTTTTTTTTAATTAAAAAATTCTGACTATTTAAAGAGTCTTAAGTCATCTAAAGATTTATGTGATTATTAATATTTAAAATAATAAAAATATTTAAAGATCTGTAGTCCTATAGGGACAGAGATAAACTGTAATTGTCATAACCTAATGACTCCAAATGCCATACTTCAGTCCAAATCCGTACTCAAATGTAAACAAGAAAATTGACTGACATAAAATCTTAGGACAGTACTGGAAATACCTTTTACCTCAAACTGTATCCCCAGCTGTCTTGACACAATGCTTGAAATACACACTCCCAATCCACTAAGGATTTGGTCCCTTTAATTAAGGTATTACATTTCTAGGACAGAATTCATCCATGCAACAAACACTGATTACCTAGCATGTGTCAGGGTTCTGCGGGTTCTTGGGGATACAAATGAAATGGGACCCTCGTGTTCAAGGACCTTAGAGCTTTACAATGGAGAAGAGCATGTAAGTAAATAATGTCCATACAGGTTGAAGTATACCTGTGCTGCTTTTGGAACACTAAGTAAGAATATACTCCCTAGAGGAAGGAAAAGTTGTGAAAGGAAGCCCAGGAAAAATGATTCTCAGAGGCTCTCAAAAAATGAGAAAATCTTAAAGGCAAAGATTAGCCTGGTAAGCTAGCACTCTGTGGAATAAGAGGACCATAGGAAATTATTAAAGTATCCCATTTATTTGTGGCTGAAATTGAAAAAGAAGCGTGGCTATCTATTCCATTTTCTTCCGAAATAGTTCTATTTTTTTACTTACTACCCTCCTTTCACTCTCCAAAAAGTGCTAGTTTTAACAATAATTTGGTCTATATGATAAAACAAACCCATAGTAAAGACAACTATATGCCAATTTTCATCAAATCTGGTAAACCATTCAGAAACACAAAATAAAATATATGTATTTGGCAGGATAAGCAAAGGGTTCATGTTAAAGCCAAGAGAAATAGAAGGAAATCAAGGTACTATGAGATATTGCTAGTCTCAGACATGAAAAAAAATGTAGGTATATTTATCTTATGGCCTGTGTGGAAAATAGGATTTGCTGGGGAATATTGGAAAATTGTGTATGCTCTTTTATGACTTATTAAGGGCTATAAAATAATGCATAATATTCATTCAGTGACTACTGTGCTCTCAGTACTGTACTAAGTATGTGGTAAGAAATAAATTTCTTAATACTTAAAACAACCTTATGCAAAGCATCTACTATTCATTAGAGGTGTTCTTTGACTATTGTAGTTTATACAAATTCTGGGTACATAATGGAGTTTTCCTGTTTGATCTCTTAGTGTTGAGTAGGGTCCTATGACTACTTACGGCCAAAGACTTAGGAATAGAAGTATAGTTTTCACTTGTGGTCTGAAGATTTAATCCCTTGTGTGAAACTCCAGAATTCTTTTTTCCTTACATTTGAACACAGAAATCTTTCATGTGGTGGTTATTTTATCAGTTGGGATTCTATAGTGAAGAAGAAATCAGCATGGACAGGCTCATAGATGACACTGAGTGGTCATAAGCAAGAAATACCTTCGCTATTTTAAGCATTTGAGATTTGGAAGATGGGAAGTGTTACAGAATCATAATCTATTTGGATTAGCAGAAGGATTATTTTTATATCCATGATTCAGAAGAAGAAACTAATGCTCAAATGTTTAAGTAATTTAACGAGTGTTGTAGAGTTAGTGAGAAAATATACCAAAGTTAGCACCCAGGAAGTCTGAAGAGAGATAAACATACAGAACCTTAAGCTATTGAATATTAACTTTTTGAGTCAAAATCACATCAGCTGTTATCTTGCTTTTTGAAAATGGTGCTTAATTAGATCTTTCATCCTTTTTTTCCCATCCTTAAATTCCCTTCCTATAGCATAGATACAGAAAAGAAGATGCAAGAGAAAGTGAAAGAGAAGACAAACTTTAGAATATTTTTTTTACTCACAAGTACAAGTTAGACCTCTAATGAATAAACAAAAGGAAATAGTTTCACATTATGAGATCATGCAGTAGCTAAAACAATGAACAAATTGGATGCCTAAAAGTAATATGGCCCTAACAACATAGTCGATTAAAAGAGGAAACAGAAAATCATATAACTACATTGTTTATGTTGAAAAAATAGACTCATAAAACAGTACTCATTTCACCAGAATGCAATATAGCACAAATCTACCCTTTCGAGTGGTTGCCTATTGAGGGACTGGTTACTTGCGATTGAGGAAAAAGGAAATCAGCAAATAACCAACTCACCGATGCAGGGACATACATGCACCAAGGATGATCATGTTTTGTGAACTGATAATATGAATAAGTCACCTTTATTTTTTAAAGGGAAAAACTCAAAAGTACTAGAGCAATACCCCTCCCCTTCATGACCTTTGTCTTCAAATGTAACCATTTTGGAAGAATTAAAAAAAAAATCCTACTATTTGAAAACTGTAGAATTTCTATACAGAGCAAGAAAGACCAGTACCCAGAAGGAGGAGTGAAAAGTCTTGGCAAATGAAAATTACCAACCCAACTGCTCAAATTGTCTCAGATTCTAGGTGTCTATTGCCATATCAGAGACCCTCTGAAAAACAAAGATCTCCACAGAAACTCTTAATTTCCCATGTACAGATACATGGCCACCTTCTGCTTTAATGTGTAGGTTAAGTATTTCTTTTTTTAGATGTTAATCATTTGTAGGTTACACGGGGGGTTTGTAGAAGTCTGGCAAACTTAAATACTAGGGAATAAAATTAGATGCATCTCAATGCCATTTGGGAGCTTTTGGTCCAAAATGACTTGAAACTGTGATGGCAGCTGCATCCCAGGCTCCTGTCCAGGGAGACCTGGAGATTTGGGAGACTGGTACCTGCTTTTACTTATTCATACGGAGAGTCACAGAATACAGATGCCAACGCTGACTGTGACTTAAAGAGAAGAAAGGCTAAGAGCTTAGGCTTAACCCACAGGGGACCAGAGGAATAAAGAGGCCCAGAGTCTGGTGTGAAGAAGAGAGAAGAAAGGGGAGGAAGAAAAAAAGCCTGAGAGAGATCAGGCCTAATGAACCTTTTCCTATAGTCAATAGGAATGGGGAAGTGGGTGCCTCAGAGAGCAGGACCATGTCCAACAAAGCAGAGAAAGAGTGGTCAGCCACAATGTCACCAAATTTTTCAAGAGTTCGAAAACCAGAAAATCACAACTTGCAGTGAGAAACACTCATGCAGAGACATACACCGTTGCTGCTACCGGGATAAACATATGGCAAGAAACATACTATGCACACAAATGTACTTCTGAGGCTTACTAACTGGACATAGAGTTTATTAAATTGCATGGTGATATTCTAGCCTTAAGTGAAAAAGAAACTTTTCCATGACTGAAAAAGCTGAAGTAGAGAAATGTTTTATGCTATTATAAAGAAGTTAATAGTGCAACCAGAGGCTCAAGGATACTCTTCTTTCCTGGAAAGTGCAGAGGAATCAAGTTACAGAAAATGCTGGGCTTGGATGCCATCTCAAGAGAGCAGAAACTGAAGGGAACCTGGGAAATGAAGGCAAAAATATCCTCTCTACTTCCTGTAAGCATGAAGTAAATGTATATATTCACCAGGAGCCAGCCAAACAACCTTACTTCCTGTGACAATTTTGATTATTGAGCCTTGCCAACATGCTACAAGCAGTTTTAATTAGAGGAACTGTATCTTCTTGCCATAGTTGATTTGTAAGCAAATGCTATTATTTTTCTTTCTGAATGTAATATTATGACTGGATAAATTATCTTGCAATTGCATTTGCATAGTAAAAATAATTAAACATCTAACTCCCCCAAATCTTACTCTGTAAAACATGACTTGTTGTGAGAATAAAATGCCCTTTTCTATCTCCCTTTTTTTCTAACCATCTCTTTTTCCAAAATTGTTTCTCTAAATCTTCATACTTGTATCCTGCAGCCAAGGAATAACACATTTTCTTGTATAAACTAAAATTAAAATGGTTCCTCTCAGGTCCAGGGATTTAGCTCAGTGGTTCCATCACCTGCCTCGCAAGCACAAGGACCTGAGTTCCATCTCCGGTACCAATAAAAAAAAAAAAGTTTCCTCTTAGAAACCTAATACCAAAGAAGCAGGATCCAAATACACACAATGTTGCATCACTAATGCCACATATACTTCTATAAAAAGGTATAAACATTGATGTAGAAGGAAGGAGTATTTTAGTTTATTACAGGAAACATGTTTTTAGCAGTTCTGTAACACATATTCTGTAACACAGAACGCTGTACTTAACCTTCTATACCCAAGCATTTCCCCTAAATGCCTATTGGATTTTTCCTTCTTTACTCATTTTTATAAAGTGAGTTCCATAGAGCCACCTGTTCGTCACGACTGGTACAATAATGTTCAGTGTTCTGTTACTGTGCTATGGGACTCTGCTCACTTCCTAATTAATATTTCCACTAACTATAGTAGTATATTGCACAGAGCAGGAAGTCAGTATTAGTTGAATAAGTGAGGAAATAAATGAAATGCACTACTTTGAGGACAACTTATCTTTACTAGCAAAGCATTGTTGAAGCAATGATCTATCATATTAAGTAGATTATTAAGGTTCTGCCAAGAAGATACTGTTCGTAAAATACAGCTGTAATTTCAGGGGAAGAGAACAGTATGGGATATTAGAAGAAGCACAGACCATGGAGTCATAAGCAGTAGGTTTAAATCCAACCTCTTGGGCAGCTCACCACACTCTCTGAGCTTCAGGTTCCTCTCTTTATGAAACAGTGGTAAAATATTTCTCTCCCAGGTTTTAATGAGAATCAGAAATAATATATGTAAAGTGCGTGGACCTTGGACATAAAAGCTACCAAATTAATGTTAGCTATTAACTTCATTATTTTACTAACAAATTTTCAGCACTGATTAATTTATCTGTCTTCTGTTTTTTAATTTAATTATTTCAGATTCTATTTCCATGTAAAAATGGCAATCACTACTAAATAACATTCATTTCCCCAAGATATGGGGAGTCTTACAGCCTCAAAAGTAAAAGATCCCTTAGTATGGATACCAACCACTATTCTTGACTATCTCTGCACTTTCACTGTATGAATGCCATCTTTGTAACTATTAATTACTCTGAATTACAGCAAATGGAACAATTATTTGAAAAGGCATAAATGAGTACTTGGATCTTGATTTAGAGGCACTAAGCATTTCCCTTGCTGCATGTAACTATAGATGGGAATACTATTTTCAAAATTCAGAAAAAAAAAAGGATAGTACTAAAACCTAGAAATTGATTTTAGAAAGCCATCGGAACCCAGGGATGTGGGTAAAAAAGGTATTACCTGCATTGTAGGTTATGATGTTCTGACACCTACAAGCATCTGAGTTAGCAGACTTTTTTTAAAAGTGGTGCTTAAAAGTGTGGGTATGGAACATAAGTAGATAATGCAAATATGTTACCGACCCCTACCACTCGTTGCAATTATGCAAATTTTAAAACCTTCATCTCTTATAATTAGGTATAGTGGGCTTATGTCGTTAAGTTCTCCACTGACTAGCTCGGGTTCTGTAATCTGCTGAGCAGTTTTCCCTCTAAAAATAATGCACTTCAAATGGACAAAAATATTCATTCTGCAAAATAGCAACAGAATGTTTACGGTGAAAAGAAAAGACATTACTTTGAAAAACTTCTTGTTTCTCACGTAAGAAAAGAGATTTTATGAAAGCTGAGATTCTTTGACAATAATTAATCATATTGTTGAAATGGTCATAGAAGTATGAAATTTTAATTAATATCCTGAAAGTCCCTAGAATTACAAATTTTAGACTTGAGCGCTAGAAGAAGCTGCCTATTGTAAAATTACATAGAAATTAAAATGATCGTTGTAAGATATATAATTTGTTCATAATTAATTTATGTGGAATGTTTGAATCTAATTTTCCACAGTACTGAGAATATAGAATTTTTAATACTATTAACAATACATCCCATAACTATATAAAATAAAAATTTTACATAGAATTATTCACTTTATAAATTGTATACAATTAAAATTTAAATATTAAAACTTACATATAATTATAAGCACATATAAATTGTTGTGGAAATATACAACAAAACACACTACAATTTTTATTTCATTATAATAAAGAGGAGTATTGATATGTTTTATATTTTGAATTAAAAAGTTATACTGACTTGAATAGGTTAAAATCTGAGTGACTGTAACTTCATTTCAAGGATAGGCCTTGTAACTTGGAAGACTAGACTCAGGATAAATTACATGTGGTATCTCTGTTTTCTAATTTAATGCCAGCCTATACTTAAGGACATGAGGACATTCAACAAGAGGAATAGAAAACAGACAAAAAGCCAATTTGAGCTCATTTCCCCCTAAATGAATCAATCACTGAAACAAAGGTAGATAAGAAAAGAAATAAAATAGCTACCTTAATTTTCTAGGAAGAAAAAGTATTCAATCCACAGACATACAGGTTTTGAGTTAATTTGTATAGTGGCCTTAGCAACAGGGCTTGTCCTTATTGTCTTCCTCGAGTATTGTGTCTACCCTCTCTCTCCTGGGATTTAATGGAAGGACAGTCGATTTGACTTGTGATTAGAAATAGTTATGAACTTCTAGTTCAAGTAATGATGAGTTAAATATAATAAAAATCGTGCTAACCTTAATTGATCATTTCCCATTTTTACAACATAGTAAATTGATAGTATTTTCATTAAAATAAGTAATTTCTGTCAATTTGAGAAATATAAGATTAAGATTGGATGTGTAGCACCAAAATCTCAGGTCTTGGATTCAATCCCCAGTACAACCTAAAGGACCAAAAAAAAAAAGTTTAGAATCAGAAACTGCCTAAATGTTATATTTAGGCATATTCTGTTTATGTGTCTGCTTTTATTAGAATCGGTGTAAAACAACATATTTTATTCACTCCGAGTTTCCATGCTTCGGTTCGGTCCGGAATCTGTCTATTCCCAGCACTGCTCTTCTCTCTGTGGCAGTGAATTGGTCACATTTTGGTTGGGGGGAAAATGCACTGATTAGAAAAGCATGAAGAGAAAACTTGACTAATTGACAAAACTATAGTAAAATATCTCTTTTATAAATAAATAT
>NW_022900938.1:31173490-31193139 GCF_012274545.1 Fukomys damarensis | reverse complement strand
TTTTTTTTTTTTACTTCAAAATACTACTTCAAAATAATTTACTAATTCATACTTCTCTGTTTTTCATCACCACGAAGTCCTTGAAAGCAAAACAGAAGAACTAAAGTATTAACACAAGATGGCGCTATGGCTCAGGTTCTCAGAAAGGAGTTTGTGGTAAGCGTTTCCTTTTGATTGCTCCAAGACTGATTTAAATAATTCAGTCCTCTTAATTTTATATCTGGTTTCTTCTTTGCAAATCTAGTAATGAAATGCAAAGTAGATTTTCATTAATTAAAACAGAAATTAAAATTTTGAGCATTTTATGATGGATATTTTATGTAATTAGTAAGTCAGATTAAACGTTTAGCACTACCTTGACAGTTTATACAAATATTATTTCCACCTTTCTCTAGGACAGACCTCATGCATGGAGTTTTCTCCTCGTCACCTGATGAATCCCCTCCTGTACTGACACAACCGTATCTCTATTTCTGTTTGCCTAGAATCTGTTTTTTGCTGCTGTAGTTTATCACATACACAGACAGTTAAAAGGATCATTTTACTTAAAGACAGTTGCATGTTGCCATTTTTTGCATCAAATATCATTTCTCAATCAAGAATTTAGGCGGACATCTTGTTATACATTACTTCAAATCTAAAGTATTATATTTAATTCCAACCCCATTTAATTCCAAGATACTTGTTTGAATATACTCTCATTCATAAATACACACAGTAAATATGTGTGTGTATGATATAAGACGCAAGTTTATGATGCATAGGCCATACCATTTAAAAGAGTATGACATGCTTTTTCACTGATATAAATAAAAGTATCTATAGACGATATACATTCCAAGGGACATATTATCTATTTGCTTATTTATTTAATATCATGCATGAACAATACTTCGCAGAATACAGATTTAGATACAGATCCAGTAGAGTGAGCTCTGTAGTTTCGTTCCACCTGTTCAAACAATAAGAACAGCAGATAGTAACAACCCAGGGTAAATATTCAAGAAAATGTACACTCAAGTTTAATTCATAATTAACAATTAGCAAATTTACACAAAGAGTTTCAGATATGGACTTTTTAGTGTTATAATTGAAATAGTTGGGTATTTCTTTTAAAAGTTTAATTACAAAGAAAACGAACATCAGGAAATAATAAGTTAAATTAGAATTTTATTCTCACATTCTATGAAACAATTTTATTTAAATATCTTATTTAAATATCTTAAAGATCAATTTCTTTGTAGGTACTTGAATCAGATCTCTGTCATCTAAAAGATTTTGTAAGATTTACCTTCCTTTTAGACAGCTTATTTTACACACACAATTAAAAGTCAATATATGATGCTGTTTTTGAAACTTTCATCTTAAATTTTAAGTACCATTTGTATAACATGAAGAAATGTTCAGACTTTTTTCTTATTTGTGCTGTTACCTTTGTTTAGTAATGGATATTTATTGTGTGTGATCTTTACAATGTAACAAACCCTTGCTTTTAAAATGATCTGTACAGGACATATGTACAGTGGCATCTAACACAACCAGTAGATGTTACTCCAGGAATAATAAACCTGTCTTCTCTAAAAAGCAAAAACAATCACAGAGACTACAGGTAACCTCTATAATAATCTAAAACTAACTTGACAATGATGATTTCTGGCTCATATAATTTTATCAGAACAATGAAAGCACAATTCCTCAACTGTATCTGGAGAATCCATTGTAAAATGCATACCCTGTATGCTAGGTGGCTGAAATTGTATTCAGTTTAAAACCATATGTATTCTATCCGCTTGAAAATTTGAAGATACGAAAACAAGTAGAGCAATATGTGCAGAGAAGAAAGCAGCTACTTGTTGAGCTACTGAAGAAACAATCGGTCATGACGGTTCCATTCAGTCGCTCTGAGCTCGGCCTGCCTGCGGTTGAATCTCACTTCCGTTGCCTGATGCTGTGGCACTTGGGGCAGATACCTTCTTCCTCTGTGCCTCAGTAGTAATATCAGTGTCTACCCGATGAGTTACCGCGAAAATGACATAAGTTGATTCAATAAAGCCCCTCCTTAGTGGCTTGTCTCTGGTCGACAGTGAATGGTGTGAAAGTGTGATTTTAAAACAAGCACACACAACAAGAAAAAGATGATGCAGTCATCTCTTCTCTTTGTATCTGTTTTTTTCTTTTTCATTTCTAAAAGTCTATGTAGTCGGAAAGATGTCTAATATTAGACATTTTATGAGGTTGGACCTCTTTACTTTCACACACACTAATCACTTTGTAAATTTTAAGTCTTGCCCTCTTTTTAATGTCATAATTCATACACTTTAATTTGCTTGGTTCCCTTGACTTTTTCTAGCATAGCTTTATGCTAAGTTCACTGTGTAGTGTATTTTACCTTCTCCTGTTTCTACACTTACAATTAAATTGCAAGATTCTCCTTTCAAATTCTAATATGTAATTTTATTTAAAATTCATACCCCTTGAGTGTGTTTAACATTATTTTGAAATTTGGCAAATGTTAATTCAGATGTTTTAAAATCGAATTAAAGAATAATCATGATTCTATTCAATTTAATCATTAACTTGAATTATTTTTAAATTATATTTAAATTTAAATATATTTAATGGGATTTAAAAATAAAATGCACTTTCTCATGTGTACCTTCAAGCTAAATTTTCAACATTTTTAAAAATATGATTTATTGTGACATGAAATTCCAAGATACATTCTACAATTCATCAAATTCATTTTTTCAAACATTTAAAATGATAGGACAGGTTTGAATTAAAGAGAAACAATCTTAAAGCTATAAAAGTGGTTCATGATATCCTTTGAAAAATAACTTTGGCATATGGGTAATGATTAATATTTTTCTGAATGTAACAAAAATCTGCTTTTGTCTGTATTGCAAGTATTGCTCTCTTAGTTAAACAAACATCTGTCAGAACAATATGTACTTCAACTGCTCTGATAAATAAGATCACTTTTGCTTAGCTCCACTCTGATCTCACTTTCTTACTACGTAGGTCTTCCAAAGCAGTTCTGCTATTTCCTAGTTAGTCCTTGGTTCATAGTACTGTCTGAATTCCACATATTTTTAAAAAAACAGTAGCGCTTTTGGCTCATTATCTGCCAAAGAGTCTGTCAAGCAAGCCATTGACATTCTCCTCGGACACGCTTAAATTTATGTTTGACATGATTTGTAAAAGCCACTGAATAAACATGAATTACATTTGTAAATGGGCTACTAAAGATTCAGATATTTTTAATAAATAAAACATATGAATTAATGATATCCATTTTCCATTTTTTAAGATATTCAATGTATTTACTTTATATACTTTTACCTGGGAACTAAGAACTATCTTAATCCCTACCTTTGTTTACTGGGTGAGCAGACAGACTCTGGAGCAAAAAAGATTTCAACAAGGCAATAGACTGCTATTCACTGAGATCCACTGGCGCTCCCAAGAAACTGAGGTAGGTAATGGCTTGTGCCTTACAAAGCTGCTAAAAGAGAAGAGTAGTGGCAGCAATGTATCCTGAGTTCACTGCAATGCAACTTATGGACTGCCTTTACTACTTTGGCCTCTTTCTAGGCCCTCTCCTCAAATGGGCCAATTTACCCATGGGGATGGATAGATATCTAGCTAACAACTGTTCTTCTGTATAACTCAGTCATAATTAAACTCTTAATGGCAATCATGAAAATCTCCTTATCACTGGTTAGGTAATTGCAGACACACAGAATGAAAGCTTAACTATAATTATAGGCCTTGTTGCCAGCTGAATATTGAAATGTGTTAGTATTGTGATTACTTAATGTCCCAATATGGCTTGTAGCCAATGCTTAAAGTACACTCTAGAAAACTATAACAAAAAGCATAAACAAAGCTTAATTCTCTAATAGCATTTTAATTCTCCTTACATTGAGGATATATAGGCTTTGGCATTATGAATATAAGCCATATATAAGGATATGGTAATTCTCTATTCAAACTAAGTTTGAACTAAAGAGGATGTGGTAAGTGTCACTTGTCTGGAAATAAAATCATGTGGTTGCATATCTTGGCTTTTTCCTTTAGTAAGTAACTCTCATTGAAGATTGTTTTTCTTTTTTTTTTAACTTGTAAAAGATATTACAATTGACTATTCCTGCCTCTTGTCTAAGAAGAAGCACTAGATCCCTACCCAATCCTAAACTGGAGAATATTCATCTCTTTTATAGATAATCTCAAAACAATGCTGACTATACATTGCTGTGGTCCCCTTGGTAAAAATAATAAATGTAAAAATAATAATTATTATTAGCAATATCATTATCATTATTGGAGGACTGGCTCTCACTATGTTTCCCAGGGTGGCCTCGAATTCTCCTGGTCCTAAGTGATTCTCCTTCATCAGTTTCTTGAGCAGCTCAGAATATAGTCTTGCACTGCCATGTAAAGTTTAAAAACACTTTTAAATGTAGATTATTATGGTTCAGCACATGTAAGTAGGCACGTATGCATTGTTTGTCCCTATTGAATAATCAACAACTCAATTCCGTGCCAATAGCAATGTAAAATTATCTCTCCTCCAATCAAATACTATATGGGTAGCTCAGAACCATCTCCCTCTACCAACTTTTGAAATAGGACTAGGAGTCCTTGGTGCAAAGAAACTGGAGAGGAGTTTCCAAATTCTAGGATGATAATATTTCAACAGGGAATGAACTTATGGGAAATTAGGGATGTACCACTGCTATATTCCTCTTACTTCTATTATTGTGGTAGAGGTAAACTAAGACATGAAATAGCTGATAGTAACAGATAAATTTTATCAAAACCTAGATTTCTGCCCTTTCTTGTCAGTTTGTAGTCCTGGGACAGAGTGGAAGCACTACTGTTCTTCCTAGGATACATCTAGAATATACTCCAGCCTCAGATGCAATTGGATCATCAATGTGACAGATTTCTTGCCACTGAAATGTGAGTAGAGCTGATATGTATCACTGATGATCAAAAGCGATTAAAAATGTGTGTTATGCACTCTTCTTCCACATTCAGCCCTTAAGAAAACAAAGCCCTAGAAAATGCTCCATTCACATAAGATGAAGAGCTTATCTCTGTGAAGTAGAGCTCCATTGCCAGCAAGCCATTACAGCAAAAATTGGAGCCCATGAATAATATCTAAAAAATATTCATCAGTAGTTTTCATGACTAGATCATGTTTAATGAAGAAACAATTAATATTGGAGGCTGGTAGCCTAAAGAGCCTTGATATTCTTTCTTTGGTACCGGGGATCAATCTCAGGACCTTGAGCTTACAAGGCAGGTGGCAGAACCACTGAGCTAAACTCTCGGCCCTCTCTTTGATATTCTTTGACAATACATTTGATAAATCAGTGGACATAATGTATGGAAAGAAGGAAGACCTTGGGCCTTTAAGGAGCTCTAAGAATATTCTTTGAGATGAAAATGGTAGTGTTTTGTTTTGTTTTTAAACTGGTGACTTTGGCAAGATGTTACATGAAGTAGATGAATTATAGAATTTATTGGTAGGTTTACAAGCAGAAGGGAAACAAAGATGACAGAGATTTTTTTAAAAATTCTAGATACTGTAACTAGACATCAAGCACCAAATAGGAAGACTGAAAAAGAATGAACAATGAATGAAGCCTTTTCAGTTGAGACAGTGACTCAAGTTTGAAAAGCTCAGTTTGGCTCTAGATAGCCTTATACTAGCTCCCTTAATTTGAAGCAGAGAAGCAGGAAGAGAAAGAAGGCAAGAAATAAAAGAGATTTAGGATTGGTTACAAAGGAATATGGCTACTGGCACATGGATTTGATTAAAGGGAAATAGATCCTATGCCTCATGTTTTTCTCAAATCTCTCAAGGAAACTCTGAACTCAGGCCAAATAGCATCTTTGGTAATTTAAGCTGTGAGACAAATTTTTCGATTCCCAAACTTAATCAAGTAGAAGCCATCTGCAAAAACTGCACAGCCTCCAAAGAAGACATGCTCCCCTATACCCAGCTCTGATGTGGCCATGGAGAATAAATAACCACCAAAACTAAGATCCCAAAGGTCTGAGGAAAAGGACACCAAAAACAAGGAACAAATGTGTGCTTTCTCGAGAAGCAGCATTATCTAAGCCTAACTAAATACTGAATTCTCAACTGGCACCGTGACTTTCAGAATATCTGC
The DNA here is from genome assembly GCF_012274545.1 of Fukomys damarensis. NCBI lineage: Eukaryota > Metazoa > Chordata > Mammalia > Rodentia > Bathyergidae > Fukomys > Fukomys damarensis. The sequence goes on along the minus strand of NW_022900938.1, from coordinate 31,186,954 downwards.
CTATTAAAGGTGGAAGTAGCAAGAAAAATCTATTTTAATTCACGAATCCCACACAATGAAAAGCCAAAAATTGGACTGCTGAGTAATAGCATTTGAAATTCTTGTGGACATCTGAGGAGCAGCACCAGGAGCAATGACAGAATGGGTTCCATAGGTTGGGGGATAAAAGCTAATTAATAATTGGGGGCTAGAATGATTGATTGAGTCAGTTTGACAGGGCTCCCCAGTGCTTGTGTTTCTTCTTCCTGAGCACAACATTAGACAGTATTTTCCAGATTGCAATTGAACTTATGTAGAAATACACGTGTAAATGAGGCCAAAGAAAAGGAAGGAGAAGGGATATTTCAGCCTCAACGTTGGTGCCGTCCCTCTCATTTCTTCTCTCATTCACATCACTAACTATGGAGAAAAGGCCAGGGTTAGGAGATGCTGGGTGCCCACGAGATGAGTGACCCGAGTCTCTCAGCGACAGCGTGGAGCATCCTTTCTTCTCTAACTTTATCCTCTGCTGATTCACATAGAAGGATGACGTGAGAGAAGTGTAAACTTTTATTGTGTTAAGAAACTGAGACTCTGGGGGGATTTGTTTCAATAATTTGTTCATCCATTCTAGGTAATGTTCAGTTTTCTAATGATTATTTTAAATGACTCAGATAGATACTTATAAAGTTTTGAAGGTAGCTCGGATATTGGAATTTATTTTACCAATTGTCTTACAGTAAATTCATTAAATAGTTTTGAAGCTTTTACTAGTTATAGAGTTTTAAAACTTTTCCTCTTTTGGCTACTTATATGACTTCTTACTGTATTAATTTCTGTATACTGGACTTCTGCATAACCTATCATAGAAGCAGTGGAATTATATTATTAAAATCCCAATAAATTGAATCTGGGATTCTACTTTTATACCTGTCGTGTTCAGTAACATTCCAAATGTAATTAGATAATCAATTTACTTAACATCTTAGTTTTTAAATGCATAATTCCCATTCATTACTGTGGAATATATCTTTACCTAGTAAAGGCATGCTAAAAAGGGAGGAAGAGTGGGTGTTAAACAAAGATGTTATTACTAAGATGCCTACAGGCATACAAAAATTATTTTTAATAAGAGATGTTCACTGAATTCACAATTGGGAGTGTAATTCATTGGGCATTATACTACCTTACCTAGTACAACATCTTCCTCATTCAAATGTAGAAACTGAGACTTAGAGCCGTGAATTAATTTTCCAAACACAAAGGTAGAAAATCAAGAGCCAGGCCTATGAACCAGCTCTCCTTGTACCTAACTTGTTGTTTTTTCCCACCACATCAAATTTCACACCACCATACACTGTATTTCAGAACACTTCAGATAACATACTTTACTTATAAGTCAATAGTTGTGCTTGATGAACATCCAATAAAAATTCAAGAGACTATTTTAAAATCTGATAATTTGATGCATTTTATTAGCAAGATTAAACAGACAATAATTGGGATAATGGTGATGTATTTGCAACGTAAGACTAAAACTCATTAAAATATATAATTAAATAAAATGGCAATTTTGGAAGATATCAAGTAAATGAGAAAGAAAATGATCTAAAAACAAAGTGCACAGAAGAGTTTATGTACCATCGAAGATGGTACTGTAAATTACATAAAATAAATAAACAATCTGTGATGATGGTTCATTTCTCATAGGCAATTCTACAAAAGATTTGGGTGCTCCTTTTCTGGGATTACCTTTAGGAACTAAGAAAAAGCCTTTACCACATATCATGTACAAAGTCTCTTTGTTTAGAATCAGTGAAGATTACATTCTGTGATTCTTCTGCAAGCTAGCAAAAACTTTGATTTCACTGTACTGCAAAATTGAAAATTATAGATCCAGGAAGTGAGTAACAAAGGATAAAATTTTCAAATGTCAATCATAACTTTTAATAACCAGTATATCTTTAGCACTATTTCTAAGACATTTGAAGCAATAAGACATTTGAAGCAATAAGAATTCTGAAGTTCAGAATAATTCACAGCTAAGTGCAATCCCAAGGATGATTATGTTTTATAATTTGGTTAAGATCAATTATAAAAATTGAAATTCTAAAAGCTACATGTCACAGAAAGGTAGTTTGTTGAGATGGTATTTGTGGATCTGATGAAATGAAAAATGTGCTTCCTGGGTTAAATGGAATGTTTGTTATTAGTTGCAAGAATTCACAGAACTTTTAATAAACTAAGAGGCATCCAAAATCTTACTCAAATCTAACATATTAAGCTCACCACACACCACCATGCTAAATAATGACCTCAATATAATATCACATACACACACAGGGTCTGGGACATGCCTATCCTGATAGCTTTTTTATTACTTTTATTATTTTTATTTAATGTAAAAGTTTTTGGCCAAATGTATAAATTTATAATATGATTGCAAGTGGTCTAATTTAGAGATCATCTGTTCCTTTGCTCCCATACAAAATGACTGAGAATTGTACTAGTTTTTGTCCCCTAAAATATCAGCCATACACTCTGACTGCAGCTTTTTTAAAGGATAAATGCAAAAATAAGGAAGAGTCCAACAGATACCCAACTTGGCTTTTACAGAGACTAAATAACTTTGAGAATACAACCACAACACCACAGCTAGGTATCATGGAGAAACAGATGATCATTTAGGGTAAAAAGAACTTTAGAGAACTAATATTTTTCCATAACACATGTCACCATTCCTTCCCTGCTTTCATGTTCTACATGAGGCCAACTCAGCCATTCTCTCTGCATCTATGACGTCTGCTGTCACTTGCATGCTGACCCACATTATTCTCTCCTCTATTGATGCATTTTCTTAACCCTGAGTCCTGCAACCCCATAGTTTCTGCTTACTGCTTCCTTTCTGTGTATCTCTGAGCAACTTTATCCCCTCCTCTTTTCTTCAGCCTTTTTTTGAATGTCCCATTCAAACCTCACAAAAGAGGAAACCTGACTGGGTCTGCTGGTCTCATCATTTTTAGGCAGCCCAATGAGTAAAAGTGCTCCAACAGGACAACATACAGTCTGTGGGAGAGAGTCCATGTGGGTGCCTTTGTGTCCAGAATATACTTTGGGACATTTGTATGTGCAAAGAGTAGTGACATCACCTATATCACCCCTCAAAAGGAAAGAGAGAGTGACAAGCACTTGAGACCAAATAATGTTTAAGGAAAACCATAAAAATGACAGATAACTTAGGATTTTCCCTCCTAGTATTCTTCACAAATTCTTTTTTTACTGAATTTAGTACATCCTTAACAACTTTACATTTTAACTGCATGAGGAATGAAAAATTATTCCTGTTTCAATATAGAAATTATTCATAACTGTAAAAGGAAGAATAAGCACACTAGATGGGATCCTTATGGAAACTTCAGGTATAAAAATAAAAAAAGTAATCTGAGATATCTACTATAGTAGAAATAAAAGATATCTCCAAAGAAGATCCAGTTTAGTGAACTAATTTGAGCCATGAAATTAGACGATCAGTCAGTTTCTTGAAAGAATGCATTGATTAGATATTCTTATTAATAAGGAATAAAGTCTGATACCTTTCATGGCACTTTTACTGTTATGAATTGAAAAGTAGGAAGTCAGATCTGGGACTAGTTCATAAGCTCATTTCTTTCTTTAATCTCTGCAGAAGAGTAGACCACAAATGTTGAGGCTGAGAAGATGCATTACCCTCCAATGCAGGACATCAATAAGGCGTGTGCATTGGAATGGGTCGGGAACTATCTAAGGCCAAGAAAATGACAAGCAGAGAATGTAAAAAGCCTCGTGCTCTGTCATCAATAGTGTGAATGCTCGAGAGAGGTCAAGACCCATAAGATTAGCCCCTTCTTCTGTCACACAAAAATTGAAAGGCTAGTTTAAACCATGCTTTTATAATAGAATTCTAAAGTAAAGTCATTCTTCCATATATGCCAATAAGAACACTCACATCTGAAGTATTTTGTGTTATGGTAAGTCATAAAAGCAAAAGAAAGAGAACTTGGTTATATATATATTTTAGGAAACTCAAGTGTCCAGAATCAATGAAAAGGGAAAGTCACTGAGTGAGCAAGAACACATCTTGAGAAAGTGGCCCTGGCTTTGGAATCATGTTAATTGAGTTACTTCTCTGGCTCAATTTCTACCACTGGTGCTAATGTGTCTTTTGAGGTGCTGGTGATCAATAATGGGACTGACATTGGCAAGCAAAAGTTCTCTTCCAGTGGCATTAGTAAGATGCCTCTAGGTACTGATGCTTACAAGCTTTGTTACACTTAAGCCCAGCACTGCCACAGGCTCTGCCTCTAACAAATATGTATATATGGACCCTGATGTCAATTTAAAAGGTAAAGGATCACATCAGTCTATGGTCTTCACTAACATGAACCAAATTAATGTGTACAGCTAATATAAGTGTAATGCAACTCTATGTAATTATAATTACACTGTACTACTATTAAATTCAGTGAAATATTTTTAAATTAATCAAGAATGTGTTTGGATATTTCCCAAAACATGAAATCCTTCTCAATACAGCCTTATTTAGAACTGTTGTATATTTGTGATAAATTTTATAGACTTTGAATGCTTAAATTGACTGTTATTATCCCAGATACCAAGAGATTTTATAAATAAACCTACAAAGTGAAGATACAAAATATTCCTTCAAAGTCTAAGAAGGACTATTCCACAAACCTACTTAAGACATTAAAAATTATTCATAAGTAGACTTGGCTTAAGACAAATCATCTGAAATGACATCCATATAAGGGATATGTTTTAGTGCCTAACAAGTTGGTTTTGTTTTTTTTTTTCTCATTACTTTGGGTCATATTAGAGACAAGTGAAGTTTACAAAGGATGAAAAAGATGATATCTGTGAATTGTTTTCCATATGGTTCTTTATAAAGTGAGATTGAGCCGTAGCATAATTGAGCTCAACAGGTATGAACAGCATGAAACAATACAAAATAAGAAGCATTGTTCCTCGGGATAATGATCTTTTAAGAAAGCCAAAGCACTTTTGAATGAATCGTAAAGCAGAAAAAAAAGTCCTTCCAGTGATCAGAACAGAGAGTTGTGGTTCACTGGTTCTGTCTCAAAGAACTCAGGAAACTGGGAGGGCCAACCACTTTCCACACTCCACAGGCCACATGGAAACTTGAATGATAAAGAAAAATCCCCAGGCCTAGTGACTGGTCAATTATGAATTGTAATTCAACTGTCTCTACAGTTTCCAGAGAAACCAACTTGGAAAACGTGGTACCTTTTGAGATAGGACTAAAGAATATCCATGGCCGGTTAGCATACAGTTCTAGGAACAATGTTTGATCTGTGTGCTGAACAGTGAAATACAGCCGATTCCTTGTACCTACCAACTGTTTGATTAGTAAAAAGAGAGGGAGCAGCATATGGTGATGTTGGACTACCATGCTTCCTCTGTCCACAAGTGACACTTTTCCAATGTTAAAATGAAAAATGAATACTTAAGAGACATGAATCTGCCACATTTCAAGGATATGACATCCACTGAGAACAAAAATGTGAAAACAAAACAATTCTATATAGCAGGGAAACACCTTGACAAATATGAAGGCTTTCAATCATGTCAAACTGTTTTAAAAATGTCCACTTTGCCAACCCTCTCCAGATACTTAACGTTTACAAACACAAGAATAGAATAAACACAGGAGAGAAATCAATACTCTGTGCATCCAAATTGTTCAAGCCTGCCACTGCAGTCAAACTTTCTTCTTTTTCTCTGCAAAGAGCTCAGAAGCAGATTCTCAGTTCAAGGATGAAACATTCTCACCGCTCCTTCTCTAAATATAAATATAGATAACAGAAACATTAATTTCCTGAGAATTTAGCTGAAGAATTGTTTTTAGCTGTGTTCTTAGCAGCGGTTTTCTCTGGCTAGATTGAATGATTCTTTTATAAATGACCTTGTCAGTAAAGCCCCTAATCATTGGTAACTTTTTAATACTTAGCAATTGATAAAGAGGATTCTTTCTCATGATTTAGTTAGAAATAATGTGCACTTTTTAAAAAAAGGATTATTCTCCTTGAACACTAATATTCATAAAAACTGTTAAATTAGCAGCAGAGAAGCATAGAATCTTCCATTTAACCACAAAATCTGTAGAGCAGGAAAAGCTTTCTTTAGAAACCCTGGAAATGGCAGTGAAGATTATATTCTCTACATCAAACTAATGGAGGCAGGAGGTTTTGACAGAGCCACTCTGGAACCAGAATTAGAGACACCTTCAGAAGAGACAAACTTCTCCAGATAAAAAAGATTCATTAACTCATTTCCAAGACAATATCTAATTATCTTCTGGTACAAGTTCAGTTTTTTAATTGATTGTAAGACTCCGCCTTCCGTATACTCTCTTACTCACTGATATTCTCCACATCCCTGCCTTTTCGACATAAAAAAATACGAGTATCAAGCCAAACTCTTGTAATTAATATGATGATCAGTTCTTCTTAGGGGGGCCTTATCCTCAGACATTCTTGTAGTTGTTGGGCTGGTTCCTCCCAGAACTCGGATGAATCCAAGAGCTGGCTCGAGAAGGCTGCAATTTCTGATGATAATAGTTATGGTCAGATGGCCTGAAACAGTCTTGTAAATATAATTTATTAATATTTATTGAATTCTAACAACAGGGTATATGCCAGAAGGAAGTAGGACATATCAGCAATTGGATAGATTTATGTGAAAAAAACAGAAATTTAATATATAAATATACTCAGCACTCTCAGATTTTCACTTTTTTTAAAGTTCTGGGGATAAAACCCTTACAGGGCAAGCACCCTACAACTGAGATATATCTCCAGTCCTGTCAAATTTTTCTATCAAAAACAGGACAATTTTTATGGGCCATATTTTAAAGGGCAATGTTTTCTCTATTTGTTACTCAGAAGAAATATTTCATAATATTTTAGCAAACATTAACATAGTGTGAAAATATCTTACATATTAATTTCATTAAATAACTTATTTTACTTCTGGGGTCATGTATGGCATATAAAATCTAGAGGTCATAAGAATACAGTATTGCAGTATTCATGAAAAGTACAATAGAATGTTTGCTTATTGACTTCAATGAGTTAAAGTTTTGATTGTTTTAATTCCCTTTTAAAATACTCTTCACTGGTAACTCCAGTGCCAGAAAAGCAAATAGAGATTTGTTATCTCACAAAACTCTTTGAATGAGTCTATTACATAACCCTGTATAATTGGGTTTCTCCAAAGAAATCAAATGCATTTGAGAAAACTGTGTTAAATATTTGTACTCTGTTGTCTACCTACATTTACATGATGTTGTCTGATATACACATCAAGACCCTAGAAAGCAGAGATGATGCCTTTTTTTGTTATTATCATAAATTTTTCTTTGGATGGCATAGTCGCCTCTTCTTCCTTTATTCAGTCCTTTCATGCTTATTGAAGGGAAAGTCTGGCAATAATAATAATGTATTAGACAAGAACATTTCATTTAATAAATATTAAATCATAAATATTCAAAGGGCATACAAATTAGTTGGACAACAATTACTGGGAGTGGGGGAGATTCTCCCTTCCAATGTATTTATGTTGTATATTTACAATAATAATTTTTCCCTTATTTCCTTTCCCCTACCCTTCCCACTTCCCCGACACCTTTAGCCCTTTTCTTCCTGTTTCACATGGTCAATTATACCATTTGGATCTTATTTACACTTTTAGTTTTTCACACCAGAGAAACTAATCAGTATTTACACATGTGCGACTTATAAAAAATATGAGAAAATTAAAAAATGGAAATAAAGTTTTTGTAAATAGGGAAGAGAGGAGGGGATGAAGGGAGGGGACACAGGGTTATGGCGAAAAAATGAGAACCAAGACCTGTCATATAAAGCTACATGATCCCAATGATGAATGTAACTGTACTGCATACCTAAAAAGTACCAATAAACGCAATGAGAAAAAAAATAATAATTTTTTAATTTTCTCACAAGAAGAGCACAAAATGCATTCTGGTGTAGGAATGGAAGTGTGGGTGGAGAAGCAGATAGGAATTAGTATACTACATTATGGAAGTTTAGGTTCTTATATCTATTAGATTCTTTTTTCTCTCTCATTGAGTTTATTGGTACATTTTAGATATACAGTACAGCTACATTCATCATTAGATTCTTATGTTCTTATATCTACAGCACCTAGTAACTGATAAATGACCAGAAAACATCAATTAGCATTTATTTGTTGGCATACTGAATTAACTAATTAGGTAAGGAGTTAAGCAACCAGATTATCTCAAAGTTTACTATTCAGAGGGAAGTAGGCATGAGAATTTAGGGAAGAGACTGTTTTCCATACCTATAGTACTTTAATAGTTCACTAGTGATATGTTAAAAGTATCATAGAATGAGTGGCTTAAATAACAAAAAAGTATATTTTCTCAAAGTTCTCCGTGCTTGAAGTCCAAGATCAAGCTATAAGACAGGTTGCTTTCTAACCCTGTCTTGTGGCTTGTAGAGAGTCATATTTTTGTATCTATAATTCTTATTGTTTGTGTCTCTATTCAAATTTCCTCTTCCTTGAACAGTAGTCATATTGGATCATGGTCCATTCTAATGATATCATTATAATTTCACTTTTTAAGACTCTATCTGCATATACAGTCATATTTTGATTTACTAGAAGTTAAGAAGTTAAGATTTCAACATATGAATTTTAGATAGTTCTAACAGATACCATTTAGAATTTCTGTAATCTATTAACTTGTCGAGCAATTTAAAGAAATATGAAGTCTAAAGATTCAATCAAACATTACCAAAGAACCCAACTTGTAATCACATTAATATTCATATCACTAAAACTCCTTCTGTGAATTTTATTGGTATGTTGTTCAATTGAAGAATATCAGAGAGTTCATTAAAATTACTATATAGATTTTTGAAAACTTTTCTGAGTATAAACAAGTTGTCCAAAAACTACATTGTGAGGGATGTATACTCTAATATTTAAAGAACCAGAAATTATTATGAGAATACATTAGATTCTTTAAGCAGTCAATATGATTTTTGTAATTATTTTCACTTTTGTGCTTCTTATTTGTAAAACAAGCATAAACTTAAAACACTTTCACTATCAGTGTTGATGATTAAACACGACTTAGGGAGAAAGTGATTAATGAAAAGCGTCTGCTATTCTTTAAAAATTGACTCCAGGGCAGACACTCAAATTCACGTTGAAGTCTCAGATGCAGAGCTGTTGTTCTGTTTTTAAGATAAAGGTAGGGCGAGAGAATAAACCAGCCTCCGTACATTTGGGGACACAACTGACTGAGGAAGAAGGACTGTGACAGGGAAGGGAGCCTGCCTCTCCCCTCCCTGCTCACACACTTCACACCGTGTGTTGTACGCAGTGTTTCATTTTCCAACTCATACAGCTTAGGAGAGTCACAAAATTAAATCTGATCTCTAATTCTTAGGTCCCACTTTGTCAGTGGATTCTGAAAAGACTTCTCTTTCGCTTCAAATGTAGCAATATGAATTTTGAAAACTCAGAATCTTCCCTATCAATGAAATAATTCTACAGTAACTTGTAAATTTCTTACATCTCTCTAATGAAGAGCTCAAACTTAATTTTTCATTAATGTGAGGTTTTCTTTGCATCTAATTTTACAAATAATGTAAGCTTTGGGAGAAGAGAAGAAATGTAAACTGCTCTTTGGGGCAACCTAAAATTCTTTTTTTTCCCTATCCTTTCCCACTTTACTTAATCAATTCACCATGTAGCAACAGAAATTACCTAAAATCAGCATGTATGTAAAATTGGAGAATATTCACATCAAGTAATTTATAAAAAGAGCCAATTTGCGCACCTCATTTGTATTTCATGGAAGATGGCCCCGCTTGTCCAGCGAGTGACCGTGGAATGAGGTTAGGAGGGGCATATTTTCTGAACACTCCCCGCATAAACACACACTGTCTAAACCTGGACTCTAGCATTATTTTATTGAAACAATACAAAACAAAAATGATTTTTAGCCTTAAGTAATTCCTGAAAAGTAATACATTTTCCTTGATTTCCTTTGCATGCTAATTGCTATTTGTTAAGACAGATACGTTTTTTTTGGGGGGTACCAAGGATCGAACTCAGGGCCTTGAAGTTGTGAAGCAGCTACTGAGTTAAATCCCCAGCCCAATACTTTCAATTCAACTTGTAGGCTGTTAGACTCTGAGGCTTATATTTCTACTTCTTGTCCATTGTCTTAGCTACGTTTCTCAATGTTCAACACCTAAAGTTAGAGGAGGAAAGTCTCATGGTTTGTAGAGGTTTCAGTCCATAATCAGCCTACTCCAAAGCAGGGTGGCCTCACAGAAGAGAAACAACTGGTGGTGGGCAGAAGGTACCAAAGCAGGCAAGCAAGGAACAGCCACAGCTCTTTCTGGCCCTTATATTTTATCCACACTGCTTAGGCCAGGTACACTCACACCTTAATCCCAGGGCCCTTGAGCCTAGCATTGCACCATGAGTCAATTCCAGTATTACATACTCTAGATCCAGCTACTTCTGAAAAAGTCCCACCTATGACCACATGAGGCTTTGGGGGGACGTCTAAACACAAGCCGTAACATTGATATTCACTCTCTGTTGGTAATCAAGGCTGCTGTGCCCACAGGAACCTAACCAACAGAAACAGGTTGTGTATCAAAGCGCTGATCAGGGTTTTTGTTGCTATTGTTGTTGTTGTGGTTGTTATGGTTGTTATTTTATTTTTTCTGGTTTGTTTGAGACAAGGTCTTGCTATGTAATTCAGGCTGTCCTTGAACTCACTATGCAGCCCAAGCTTGACTCAAGCTGCAGGTGAACCTTCTGCCTCACCCTCTGGAATGCTGGGGTAACAGGCAAATGACACTACACCTGGCTTGATCAGAATTTTTAAAAGCATGAATCTATATTTGCTTGTTTTAAACTTTAGCTCTAAACATTCTAGGTCAAACTCCAGCAGACTGAGGAATAAAACCACACACATTTGTAGTTTGTCAAGGATCCTTCATTGCAAAACTTCTATGACTGTTTTATAGTTTAAAACAAATCATGCTTTCTTGTGATACTGGGGGCTGAAGTCAAAGGCTTTGCAATAAGCTATACTCCCAACCCATTTTTATTTTTTTATTTTGAGACAGGGTGTTATTACATAACTAAGTTTCCCAGAGTGGGCTCGAACTTGTAATCCTCCTGTTAGAGCCTCTCGGAGTGCTGGGATTTCTCTGCCTTTAAATTTATCATATTCATGCAGCTCTATGGACTTGAAAAATCTTTTTAAAGTGATAAAATTAAAGCCCTTTAAATGATGTTTATAAAACAATAATGGTCTCTTCTAAGGAACGTTTTTATGAAGAAAAGTAGATCACTAGCATTTGGCTGATAGGAAAATAGATTCATTGAAAAATCCCTCTGACTTCTGAAAATCAGAGAGGAACTCACTGTTCAATTTGAATACCACAAACAGGTCATCCTTATATTGCAATAAGAAAGACTTCATATTCTGATGATCATGTTTTTAGCCTTGCTTGTGCTTGGTTTTGCTTGTCACAATTTCACAGTTCATCTTATTAAATGGTTGTGCCATCTTCAACTCTACACCCACTTTCTCTAGATCAGTGTTTGATCATAGATTTATAGATCATTTAACACAGTCGACAGCTATTTTACCAACATCCTTGCTGTCATTAAGCCACAGTCACTGTCAAAAGTTCAGGAACAGGCCCAGCGGGATGATGAAAAGAAACAAGACACAGAGCCTACCCACTGTCACAAGAAGAAGAAGCATCTGGTGCCCAAAGCAGCCAGCAGAAAGGCACCAAGAATGGTGTGCCTGATTCTGCGGGCTCTTTTAGTACCCCCCCATACTAGCTCCATCTTCAAGAGATAGTCAAGAAACCCCATTAAACTCCACACAGCATAAATTAGAAAGTTGGTTTGTTGGAAAGAGCCCTGTGAATTAAGCAACTGCAACATCAAAAGAGGTTTTCTGAAAATTGAGGAAAAAAATTTGGTGAATTTAGACCTAGAAGGAAAAAATAAAATTTGTTTACCTTGCAAGCAAAAATTTCTTGAAAAATCCACCTTTGCTTCTTATAATCCATATTCACCATAAAAATAAGAATTCTCTTTTGTTGCACATACATTCCTCTTCATTTTCTCTTAGTATTGTTATATCTTCATGTCCTAATATTCATTCCAATCTTAAGGATTGTTAGGGCTTGTTTAGATTTCCCCAAAGCCTCGGGCACCCATGGTGGCCAGGAGAAACTTTTCAGAGGTGGCTGTATCTAGAGTGCATGGTGCCAGGATCAAGGTTGTGTAATTTTGAAATCAGTGCACTGAGAGGCTTGGCATAGTTCTGGCTAGGAGTAAGAATGTGTGCCAAATGTAAGAGGCAGAAAGAGGGCTGATGTGCTCTTGCCTGCCTACTTGTCATGGGTTATTTCTCCCTATTGGTGCAATGCCTGTCTGCCACACATGCCACCCTGCCTTGGATCCAGCCGACTGCAGACTGAAACCTCTACATACTGTGAGTCAAATAAACCTTTCTTCCTTTAACTCTGCGGGGTCACATATCTTGTCTCGGCAATGAGAAAAGTAACTCAGGAAAATAATTCGAGAAAAGTTGGGGTATTGCGAGGACTAAGTTGAAGCATGCACACAGTATTTTTAATGGGGTCCTGAACAAAAAAAAACTTTTAATAAGTGGCATTTTTAATGCTGAAGAGCAAGAGATAAATTCCCTTAAACTCAAATTATATTATACTAGATTCACTAGTGTTAAATTTCATGGCACTGTAGTAGCATGATTAACAAAGAAATACAAGTAAGCTGGAATCCTACAAATAAGTGTGCTCACAAAATATTATGAAGGCTCACCCACAGAAACAGTACTTTTAACAATACTAAATAGTACAGTTAGAAGCAAAGGAGCTGAGTCGCTCCCTTCTCTTCACCATCCTAATGATCATTCATGGCCTCATAATCCTAAAACAGGGAAGTTGTATGAGCCATTTCCCTTTTCTCCATTCAACCATAAACCAAACACCTCCCTACTGATTGCAGGTTTAGGCTTGGGAAGTCACCCACATTGCTGATGTCAGAGAAAGACTGTGGCAGGTGCCTTGGATCACCAATGTCTTGACCCTATAAATACCAGAAGCCTGAATTATTGAGTCCTTTTTTCCCTTCACACTTGAGTCCCTTTTTCTTTTAGTCCTGAGTCACTTTTCCCCTTCACCCTCTTTTCCCATTGCCCTTCTCCCTGTTCCTGCTACCATCCCATGATCTTCAATAAATGCAGCTATTTACTCTGTACTATGAGGTGTATGCTTGGCAATTCTTTACTTGTCACACATAAGAACCTGAGCTATTTTTGGTCCACTCAACTATAGCATAAAATAT
>NW_022900938.1:31121913-31173123 GCF_012274545.1 Fukomys damarensis | reverse complement strand
TTTTTTTTTTTTTTTTGTACCAGGGATTGAACTCAGGACCTTCTGCTTGCAAGGCAGGCAGTGGAACCACTGAGCTAAATCTCCTTGCCCGGGGTGGTTTTTTTATTATGATGATGAAAAATAAATCATCTTGTCTCATATTTCTTTTCCTTTGTTCTGAATTCATATTTTTGTCTTCTCAAAAATGAGTTGAGAAAGATAATTGACATAGGTATGAAGAATAGCATCTTGATCACAAATAGAAATAATATTTTATTCAATTTTTAATCCCAATATTACACACATCTGAACATTATGTCTACCTATAATATATCTACCTAGAATAGAATATAGATAGAGATAGGTAAAATCTATCATACATTTTGTTACATATTTTATCTCTACATATTAATTACATATACATATATCTCAGAGATGAAAATGCAGCTATATATACATATATACATACAAGGGGTGACCAAAATATACTGTGAATGTTCAGAGTTTTGAAATATTTACTACACTAAAAGACACATTACTAGGTGCTCTGGGCTGAGCCTGAAGATGGCCCTTCGCCTCTTCCCTACTCCCTTTCTCTCCCATAGATTAGATAATCAAACATACTATGGACACAGCCTGTATGACTAATACTGTAGACCCTGAATGGTGCAGCCCCAGGAGACAGTTGTATTATGGATCTCTCCCCGTTCCCTTCCTGTGCATTCCCTGATCATGAAATAATTATGCTATGTTCTGCCTAGGCTGCATAGCACTATTTGCCCTGCCCTCCCTTCCTGTTTGCCTTCCACTGTAAATACAGAGTGCAACTCTAGGCGGCCATTAGCTCCTGACAAGTTATGGCTCCACCTGGTCCCAGTTTTCAAGAATAGTCTTTGTTTCTTTGTTTTATCTTTATCTCCCACCGCTCTCCCTGGCTTCGGACCAATGCTGTGTGGGTCATGGCAGCTATGAATATCCATCAGAATACAAAGGAAAAGAAAAAATGTGAAAAAATGAAAAATGGAAACAAAGTCTTTGTAACTAGGGAAGGGTAAAGGCGTGAAGGGAGGGCAAGGGTATGGGGAAAAATAAGAACCAAGACATATCACATAAGGGTAAAAAATCCCAGTGATAAATGTAACTGTACAGTTTGCTTTAAATATACCAACAAACTTAATGGGGGAAAAACACACCTCAGTTGCTTCAAACACATTTATGCCATCAATCTTGCTGCCTTCTGACAGTTCTGGGAGTTTTTTGTAAGTTTTTTACAAGGTGTCATCAAAAATATGGTTAATGTTGCCAAATACCATCTGACAAAAAAGCAAGTTCAAAAGCACATTACAGGGCGAGGGATTTAGCTCAGGGGTTCTGACACCTGCCTTCAAGCACAAAGTCCTGAGTTCGATCCCCAGTACCAAGAAAGAAAAAGTAAAAGCTTATTGCAATGTGTTCTTATCCACCATATTCACTGGATATGACATGAGCTATTTGGCATTTATTCAAAGTCAAAATGACTGTGAAAGGTGTCTTAGTCGCTTTTCTGTTGTTGCTGAGACACAATACCTGACACTCTCAACTTAGAAGCGGAGAGGTTTATTTTAACTCACCTTTTCAGTCCCTTGTCTACAAGTTCCACAGCAGGAACAGGATGGAAGAGGGACATGACAGTCTTCAGCCCATGGCAGCCAGGAAACAGGGAAGAGAGGAGCCAGGGCCAGAATACACCCCTCCAGGTCACATTCCCCAATGATCCAGCTTGAACCAGGCCCTACCTCTTAGCAGCACATTCAGCTACTGAAGTCATCAATGCATGAGTTCACGGATGTGTATAGCATCCCCAAGATCCAATCAACTTCCACAGAAATGAGAGTATTGGAGGACATTTTAGAATTAAACCACAGCAAAAAGTAAATGTTTTGAATTGATTTGGGACCTGCAGGTAGCCATCACAGTGCAACTAAAGACATTCATGAAACAGTAGTTCCCAAACTGCTCAGAAAGTGATAATAATAATGGGATAACTGTGCTCATAGCAATGGGAAGTATTTTGTAGGGGATTAATGACAGTATGTATATTTTACTGTAATAATTTTAAAAATTTAAACTTTTGCCATGATTATCACACCTCATATACAGTCTTTTATAAGAGAAATGAGTCCTTGATTTAAAAATTCAACTGAGGAATGAGGAAAAAGAAGAAGATGGAATGAAATCTTTTCCTCTAAGTAGGCAAGAACAAAAGACAATAAAGATGAGCTAAAACTGTGAGTTATTCACTGTTAAAGGATGAAAAACACAGAGGAAAAAACTGTTCAAGGGTTACTCTTGGGTCAGGCACATATACCACACACTGCCACAGACCTTGAACAGCTCCTCAGTTTTGTCAGTTATAACTTGCAAACGCAAGTAACACTAAGCCCATCTTACAAGGGTTTATACCAACACTCTTTTACCTTTAATATGCACAGAAATTTGGATATCTTGCTTAAGTCATGATCAGGAGTGTGAGGTAAGTCCTGAGATACTGCATACACAGGCTACATGATACTGATGGTAACCATGCCTTGAGTAGCAAGGATTTCAGGTATAGTGTATTACTTAGCCATTACCTAGCATTTATTATTGGCTGCATAAGAGGTCATGAGTCAGGCAATTTCATGATTAGTTTATGAGTTCGGTGTTGTCATGAAGAACCCAGAGTCTTCCCAACTTTCTGCCTTACTATGTTAGCATTTTTTAGACACACTGTATGAGCAAACAGGGCATATGCAGCCCAAGTCCTCACAAAGTTGCATCCAAAGGTGGGGAGCAAAGTGACAGAGATAAAATATATTTCAGAAGTCTCACAGCAGATTTTCCCTATTAACCAGATTCTGAGGGAGACTGCCCCAATGATTACACATAAAGCTGTCTGTAAGCAGTACAGGCTGTAAAGAGTTAACCCTGTATTTGGCTTATTTGAAGAAGTGAGTCAGATAAAAGCATATAAAATAACACACAGCTGAGGTCAGAGTGACTCTTCCCTAAATTCTGCTCCCAGTCTAACACAAGAATGCTTTGTTTCTTCTTCTACAAACATTGCCTATATCAGCAACATATTTGTAGCAACATGTAACCCTTCAACATAGTCCCCTCACCCCAACTTAATAATGATTGGGTCACCAATAAATAATATTTCTGGCTGTTCAGGACCTTTGCTTCCTCAAGTCTTTGCTTGCTCAAGTACTGGTTGTTCCAGTCCCCATCTCTGTGTCTTTAATTCTGTCTCTAAGTCTTTCTTCTCACCATGCATCATAGAACTGAGCATAGATTGGGACCCACTGTGGAGGGGTCACCAACATGATTCTCCTATTTGGGTGTATGTACCAGTTCCCATCACTAGATAGGTTGGAAATGAAAGTAGCTGAAACTTTCACTCTATGTAGTGAACAGTCACAAGGGAGAGGGAGGTTGAGAATGGTTGGTAAGTAATCAATAAATAAGCAATCTGTAGGAATTTTCTTATGATTTTTCCAAGAACTGAGTAGATGGTCTAAATCTCTGAGTGGAAGGGAAAAATATGAACTATTTATTGTACCAAAAAACAGCTTTCATTGGTATCACACAGCTGTACTCTTAGCTACTCAGAAGACAGAGAGGGATTACTTAAGCCCAGGAATTCAAGGACAGCCTGGATAATCTAGCAAAACCCTATCTCAAACAAAAGAAATAGAGAAAAATTTCCCTCAGTCTGTTCTTCATATTTTAAAAAATGGCTGTTATTCACTTAAGGCAGAAGATTCAGATTGTTTACAATCACTTATTTTAAATTACAATATTGATACATGTATATGGCTTCAGGTAAGATTTCAAATAGATTGGCTCTTGCTGGCTTTTAGCTAATAGTTTTATACTCTTCTCATTTGGTCATGTACTCGACTAGCTTACCGATTTGATGCCACTGAAAATTGGATGTATGAGTTATTCAGTAGTTTAGTCACACTTAAAACTTAAAATGAAAGACGTGGTGAGGATGCACATTTGTTGAAAAGAATTAGAACGGATGGTTCAAACAAATTGCTGTTCAGGTGACTTCAACTCTAGGTATTTTTTTCAGGAAATATATATAATGCTCTAAGTGTTTTAATTTATTTCATGTTATATTCAATAATTTATTACCACAAAAGGGTAACTCCAAAAAAAATAACTTTATGCATAATTTATATGTTTCAGAAGAACAGTAGAGAGATATAATGAATGCTCTAAAAATGACAAAAATTTCAAAACACAGCGAATTATTATTTTTACATAAATAGTTCATTTAATGTATTTCTTTGAACTAATTTTACTTGAACAATTTACAACTCCTGCAGGAGCTAAAGAGATATTCAAATAGAAATTGTGAGTGGAAGCAGATCCTTTGAAATGATAGAATCAACATAGATATGTTCTGATCTTTTCTCAACTTTGCTGGTCAATCCTCTTTATTAACTGGTAAGATTCTAAGGAGTCAACTTATAAAAATACTATAAAAGGAAAATAATATATTTGCATCAACATTTTAAAATTTTCATCAAGTGAAATGTTCATTGTCCCAATGGATATTTACTGCCAAGGCATACATAAAACCCTACTAAACTGGAACTAAAAAGAGGTATTGGATTCGCAAGGAAACTTGATTTTTTATTTATGCCTATGACATAAATCTTATAAAATATCTCTAAATTGTAAGATAATTCATTTTTCTGACAAAGTAAATACTAGTGCCTATCTGATATAAGTACCATGGAATCAATATAAAAATTCTGTTTTATTTGCCCACCATATTTTAGAATCAGAGTATAGATCAGGGTAACATGGATATTGCTTCCTGCTTTTAGTCAGGTTTATACTGAGAAGCAAAAGCAAAAAGCCCATTTAAAAATTTTTCAGTTTTTCCAGAGAAAAATTTCTCATAAAGGTAGAGCAGTGGAGAGTTGGGTTGCAGAAAAATTAGCATTACAAAGAAGCCAAGTATTTTACAGTAGACAGCAGAAAAGATGGCTTGAGGGTATGTGAGGAACCAGCAAGGTCCTACCCATCACAGTCTCAAACTTTCAAAAGAAAAAGATTTCTTTGAGAAGAGAGCCCCAGGGCACTGCATTTGAAAATAGCTACCTAGGAAATTTGTTTCCTAGGATTGAATTCATAGTGCTCATCCATTCAGGCACTTGGAAACCTCAACAACCATGATACAAGGGAGACTAGCTACAGCTCTAGCCAACAACAGATCTTGGCGTCATCCACTGAGTGCTGATTTTACAAGTATGCAGAATACAAGGTCAGGGAAGCTTCCATTAGATTTCAGAAAAATGGATGGGAGATGAGGCATGTGACCCCAAGAAGACAGGGTATAAAGCTGTGAGAGTGAAGCTGAAAATGCAGTGGAGTCTCCAAAGGCTTCAGAAGCCAAGAACATGTAACATCTAAGGAAAGCTGCAAGTAATAAGCAAAGCCAACATAAGAGAAAAACTATGAGGGCTAAAACCATGAGCAATGCCATAGAGATGAGACCTTTCAAACCCTTTGGGCTTCACATTTCACTGCATCTTGCCCTGGAACTCTAGAATTTAATGATTGCCTTGCTTGGTTCCAGTCTTGCTTTGGTCCTATTGGTTTCTATACCCCTATTTCTCCTTCTTGCAATGGGAATGTTTGCCCTTTACTTCTGTATGTTGGCAGTGTTCAACTTTCTTTTGATTTTTACAGGGGTTCATGCCTAAGAGTTTGCCTTAACTCTCAAAGGAGACTTTAGGCTTGAAATTTTCAGTAATACTTAGAGATAGATTACCTGCATTTTACATAAAGTCTTTTGGGTTCCTGGGTGGAATGTTATGATTTATATCTACATTTTCCCCAAAAACTTCATGTGATTATAGGCAGGGCTTTTGAGAAGTGATTAGATTACAATAAGCCTCTCTTCCTTTAATTTGGGGGTGTTATGTTTCATTAGCAATGAAAGTAACTGAGATATCATGGCAACTAGAATTATCCTTATGATACAAACCAGATAAATTATCTTCGTATTTTAAGATACAGCATCTTTCTGGTGCAAGAAATACCTGTGTCTGTCTGATACAAGTACCACAAACTAAACACTGAAAATCTATTTTTACTTGGCTACCATATTCTAGAATCAGAATATAAATCAGGTTAGTATAGTTTATGACATGATATGACATGATAACAAACAAACATTAGGCAGCAGTTGGCTAATTCAGCAACACTTACTTCCCACTAACGCTGTGTAGCCATCTCTGCCTCACAGAAAGTTCAGCTCACTGCAGGCATTCACAAGACTAGTTAGTATGAGGGAGGCTTACTTCTCTTCAACAATTCTTCTAGGAACTCAGAAAAAGTAGAAAGAGGTAATGACAAATGACCCATTTTCCTTCCTCTAAATGATTGGCCAAATGCTAGCCACTGTCACACTACTTTTTGCGTATATTTTTTAATCTATTGTAATTAATGCACAGATACACAATAACATGCTAGAAGGCAGAGGACCTTGTGAATAGAAATTAAAAATCTACCATAATTTCACAGACACGCTCCACATACACATTAAAAACACAAATACACATTTAAATTTTGTCAATGGTTTTGATTATTATTGCATGACTCTATATCTTCTATAAAAATTTTTGCATATATTGTCACCCAGCATATCTCCCCACCACTGCTTATTTTTAACATCTCCCAAGTCATAAACCTCTCATTTTTACAATACTGACAATCTTCATTTAAGACAAGATCTCACTATGTAATTCAGAGTGGCCTTGTAATACTATGTAGCCCAGGCTGGTCTTGAATTCATAGTAATCTTCTTACCTCAACCTCTCAAGTACTGAGATTACATTTGTGTGTCAACATGCCCTGATTAATAATAGAGATCTTGAGCTAGCACATATTTAGTAATTTTAATAATTTCATGCTTTTGTCCATAGTTATTTCTTAGTTTCAAATACCCTCTCAGCCTTATCCAATTGTTAGACTTTTACTTATCCTGTAAAGTCAAACCTCTAAATCTTTTCTCATCCTCCTCAATCATAAATAATCAGTTCATTTTTTTCAAGTATACAGAGTGCTTTGCCTATATACCTGAATATAGTCGTTAACACTGATGGGGTTTCAAACTAAAATATACCTCCAAAATTCTCATGTGTTCAAAGATTTGACTGGGGAAAGTGATTGGATCATAGGAGCACTGTATCATCAGTAGGTTGCTGCACTGATTAGTTTATATCTGAATGTGCTGTTAGGGTGTAGGGCCTTGTTGGAGGAGGTAGGTAACTGCAGCATAAATTACTCACTTTGTTGTTTGTGAGACACAATACCAGACACCACGGAAGAGTTTATTTTCCCTACAGTTTCAGAGGGTTCAGCCCATGTATTGCAAGCTGGCTTCAAGGAAGAAACCATATGGTGAAAAGGCCTGGTGGAGGAAAAGCTGCTCAACTTATGGTAGCCAAGTAGTAGGGAGATAAGAAGGAAGGAGAGCAAAGAACAATGATCCACCTGTTTGGTTTATGCCCTTAGCAACACAGCTCCAACCACCTTCCAAAACACATTTCAGCTTTAGTTAATCCGTCAGTGAATCCAGTGCCACCATGATCCAATACCCTTCAAAAGCCTCATGTCTGAAAATAAAACACTTCAGGGATATATTTTTTATCCAAACAACAACAGGGTGTAACCTGGAGCAGTGTCTACTTATCTTCAGCTTTTCTATTCTCTTTGTCTTTGTTTTCTGGATGTCATGGGGTGAGAAGCTTCCCTATCATACTTTTTTCTGCCTCGGAGTCAGCCAATTGTTCATGGACTGAACCCTCTTAAACAGAGAACCAATATAAACCTCAGTTGTTGGGATCAGATATTGTGTTCTAGTGATGAAAAGTAACTAATACAGACAATCAGCACCAAAGAAGTGGGGTCACTGCTATGATTACATATTGCCATGTGTTTCACATGTCCTGAAATTTGTTTTCAGGAGCAGTTTGGAAAGGCTGGGAGGTACAAGCTATAGATGCCCTAGAATGCTGTAAGTAGAGATTGAATGGAGAATCTGGTGGGAATTCAGAAAACAAAATGTGACAAGAATGCAGAAAATAAAGGCCAGGCTGATGAGGTTTCAGATGGGGACAAGGACATTATTGAAAATTGAAGAAGACATCATGCAAGTTTTGCTCTGGTAAAAAAATTGTTTACATATTTTCTATGTTCTAATACTTTGTGTGAGGCTGAATTTAACTGCAGTGGACTAATTGATTTGGTGGAAGAAATTTCAAGGCATCCCAATGTTCACACTATGGCATTGTTGCTGTTGACTGGTATTAGCTAGATCTACAGTTTGAATAAGAGGAAAAAACTGAGCCAAAGATAGGAAAAAATATTGCACCTTGACCAAAAAGGCTGGACTTATAAAATTGTGTCCAAGGAGACATAGTTGCAGAAAAGATTAGAGCTATTAAAAATTAGCCAAGTGGTTGCACTGAAAAATAGGAAAGATGCTTTGTTGGCATCTCAGGAATTGGCCAGGCTGTATACATTATAAAGGCTCAAGGATATAAAAAGGTAAAATCTTTAAAAGATTCTTCTTTGAGAAAAGAACCTCAGAGTATTCCATTAATTCAGGAATTCCCATGAGGCACACAGCTGAGTTCAGCCACCCAGATACTTAGAGGCCTGTTCCCAGGCCCTGGCATTTTTTTTTTTTATATAAGCTTTTGGTTTTCCAAGCATGCAGAATGAAAGAGTTATGAGGTCAACTGAACTTCAAACAGGCTTTCAGAATAAGGCTGCGGAGACCAGTTAAAACTGTGACAGAGTCACAATCCCTGTAAGGAACGCCTGAGAGGTTGGTGCACAAAGCTGTGAGCATGAAGCCAAAGTGCTAGTGGAGATGGCAGCAATGCAAAACATCTGCTGAAGGAAGCCGAGGCCACCAAGTGGAGCCAGCCTAAGACAGAAGCCACACCGCCTGCAGTAGCCAAAGCCATAAAGGAGGGGTTATCTAAGCCCTTTGGACCACATATCTCACCACTATATGTACTGGGTACTGCTCTCCTATCCACTCTTTTGGTCTAGGAATATTTAGTCTGTGTCACTATAAATTGGAATTATTTCATTTTATTTTTTATTTTTATAGGGTCTGACAGATTGTCATGAATCTCAGAAGGTACATTGGATATGGACTTTTAAGCAGTACTTAAAGTGTTCAGACTTCATTGTCTCTTGGAGATGGACTGTGTTTTCCCAAATGGGACAAATATAAGTATTTAGGGGTCAAATACGCATTATTGTTTAGATTTAAAATATTCTCCAACAAAGAAGTAAAAGTATCAAGTAAATATATGAAAAATGTTTCACATCACTGGTCATTCAAGAGATGCAGATGAAAATAACACTGAGATTCCACCTCACTCCACAAAGAATGGCTGCTATCAAGAAATCAACCAATAACAAATGTTGGTGGGGCTGTGGGGAGAAAGGAACCCTCCTCCATTGTTGGTGGGAGTGCAGACTGGTGCAACCACTATAGAAATCAATATGGAGATACCTCAAAGAGCTTGGACTGGAGGTTCCCTTTGACCCAGCCATCCTCTGCTGGGTATCTTTCCAAAAGAATTAAAAGAGTCATATCACAGTGATGTATGCTCACCCATTCATAGGAAAGTGGATACATATTGAGGATATATTCCTAAGTGAAATAAATAAGTCACACATGTGTAAATATTGAATAGTTTCTCTGGTGTGAATAAACTGTAATAGTACATAAGATCCTAAGGAGATAACTGACATTGTAAAATGGGAAGAAAAGAGATAAAGGTACAGGAGAAGTGGGAAGGGTAGGGGAAAGGTAATAAGGGAAAAATATGAGAAAATGAAAAAATGGAAATAAAGTGTTTGTAAATGGGGAGGGGAGGAAGGGGTGAAGGGAGGGCAGGGACAAGGGGAAAAAATGAGAACCAAGACCTGTCATGTAAAGTTACAAGATCCCAGTAATGAATGTAACTGTACTGTATACGTAAAATGTACCAATAAACTCAATAAAAAAAAAGAAAGAAATTGTGGGGCCAGGGATTTAGCCTAGTGTAGAAGTAAGTTATGTTGTTAGAGAATACATTAGAAAATTTATAGAAAGATCTCTCATCTAAAGGCAGAGAAACCACTCAAGGATTACATTAAATAACATGGTTAAGAAGAATATGGTCTGAAAAATTTGAGTATCTTCTAATAACTATAAGTACATGAGTTTCTAAAATGCTATACATAATATCTATGAAATTATGTTGCATAATGTAATAACACGTTATGTTACCATTAACACATTATAACTATGTCATTTGGAAGGCTAATTTTTTTGTGTAAAACCACTTAACTACATAAAATTGAAAATAATGATCTTTATAACTACTCCAGTTTTTTATCTTTAGAGGTACAGGATTAAATTCTTCATATGCAGTTACTTTACAGTGATGTGTATTTTTTATGGAGTAGTCAGATAGTGTTTTAAATAATAATTGTCTTAAAATTCACAAATAGATAAATCATAGGATCTTTTCACATATTAACATCATGAAAAGTCAAGGTAAGTCATTTAACACCTACTTATGTTGTATATAAAATTGAACATAGAATCTGGATAAAATCAAAAAGAAAACTACTGACTTCAAGCCAAAATGTAATGCTAAAAAATACAGGTCCACCGTAGTTATCAAATGTAATTAAGCCTACTTTTCTCAACAGTATTTTTCATTTAAAATATTAACCTACATATAAATATTTTAAATAATTTTTATTGAATTTCTTTTAAGGGAAAACTCTAAATGGATTGTTTTTGTTCAGATTCCTTTTTCCAAAAAAGAGAGAGGCTACTCTTTTATATGCCAGGCACTGCCTTTTATTTGCATATTTATTCAAATCCTTATAAAATATTATTTTTAATATTTTGGAATAAGAAGACTGACTCAGGTAACAATTTGCTTGAGGCTACAGAGCTAATAAATAACCAAGAGAAGTTTCAAAGCACTATGTAGCATGCATTCAATTGATTACTTCGCCAAGTACACATTAGACATCGGGCATAGCTCTAGATGCTAAAAGTTGCAAAACTATTTAATATGTTCATTGCATCTGTAAGGATCTCACTGCGTTAAGAGCCAAACACTTAAAATATAAAGAGACAAGTGATGTAAAAGATCACTTCTTAAGACAGTATGGCAGTGTACCTATGAAATTTTCCTGTAATGTAGAAAGTGTAAGTAAGATACCTGTAGATTACAGAGAGTAAGGAAAGAAAAATGGCAACATTATTTCAACATGTAATTGCAGATTTTTATTTACCTGCTGTTCTACCTTTTACATGTTCTGTTTTATTCCCATTTTTTTAATGTCAAATATGTTATGGAAACTACTCTGTTAACAAAGACCTCTGACATTATGTTTGGTATATACCACTTAACAAAGATGTCAATTCTGAAATCAAATAACTTCAAAACTCAAAAAAAACCCTTTGCCTTTAATCAGAGGTAATAACTATATAAAGGCTGGTGATAACATGTGCAAATGAAGATTAGTTAAATACCGATTTCTCCAAATTTCAAACACTAAGACTTGTGTGTGTCATTGGTTGCTTTCATGGGGATGGATGATTAAGACCCATATTCAGTATTTCAGATATAAAACATTACAGAAGACCATGTGTATTTTCTACTACATTGAAGATTACAATATTTACTTGTTAAAATACTACCTTTTGAATCTTTAACTTTATATCTCATGCCTGGATTTATGATTGAAATTCTTTTTTTTTCTTTGTATTTATCATTTTACTTTTGTGTTCTTATATTTCCAAGCTCATATGTCATTTTCTCTTCATTATTCCTGTTCTTTTACTTTCTTTTTTTTCTGTTTTATCTGTTTCTTTATTGTTCTTTTTCCTTTCAGTGGAACTGGCACCATTTCCCAATTATTATCAGCTGCAAATTTAATTAACATGGTGTTTATTTTCTTCCAGATAATTAATAAAGTTGTTAGAGAAAACTTGGATGAACACCAAACACCCACCAGACAACTCCCCTCAGTCGGATGCTCTGCCATTTATAATTACCTTTCTCTTATGGTCCTTAAGCAAATTTCCAGTGCTCATTCCAGAACCAATTTAAATTAATTTGGGGGGAACTACTCTCAAAACCCTACCAACTGTTTCGCAGTCCCATCTTAGATCTTGGATCCTGTAAAATATTTATACTTTACTACTCTTGCCAAAACTATATTAATGAAATTGAACAAGGAGAATAAAATTTGAACTTTCTCAATGAGAGAACATGGTCTCAACAAACATTTAAGACAAAGCCCTAATTGCATTATTCATGAGTTAAATGAGAACACGGAAGATGCATTTACTCTTCCTTTGCTTTTTATGCCACTTTTATTCCCATTTCACCTAACTTAATGAGATTACTAGTTGATTTCAAACTTTTATTAATCAGCTTTAGCATATAATGTTAGTAATATATTGAATAAAGATTAATTTTTTGCCAAAGCTGAAGAAGAGTTTCAAGCAAGTTTCACATTTATATCAGTTCAAGAGTCTTCCAATGTAAAACTTTAGTACAAACCTAGAGATATTTCATATTTTAACTCACCTATATAAGGCAATATATCCAAATTTCATATCCTTATATGTCTATATTGTGTTATTATACTAGTACATTATTATTAGATGTGCTATATTTGAATCTGAAAGTCATAAAAATCTGATAGCCTGAACTTACACAAAATATTATTTAATAAAATATACACATTTCACAGGTTAAATAAAACCACTAATCTTTGAAAATGGTAGCTATGCTAGGTATATCCACATAATATTATGATTCATAGAAGCACCTTACTTGCAACAGAACTTTAAAGTTTCATATCTCTTAGAAACAGAGATTTAAAATTACTTATGTTGTGAAAATGTTGATCATGGCAATAGCCAAAAAAAGCATTGCATATAAACTGTGTATATTAAGTAATTGACTTACATCCTTTTTTTCAGAAGCCAAACAGACATCAGAGTAAGAAGATAGCAATGTAAACGAATGAAATTAATATAATTAGATTTTTATAGCACAACAAATCTATAGTTTGTGGAATTATAGAGTGTCTACTCAATTACTGGAAATGGACACATATGCCAGTGATCATTTGTCATAGTTACATTCAAGCTAAGGGCATTTATTAATGGAGGAAAAGTTCCAGGAACTCTAAATCCAGCGCCAATAAAGAATCTTAACAGCCAGCAATCACTTCTTGTGTCTAATTAAAATATACAGACAAATATAATTTAGAGGTTTCAGTTAATTTTTGGCTATAACTCACTAAATAATTGTGGTTGCTTTAATATCCATAATAGTCTAAAAATATTTCTGAAGAGTATAGTTTGGATGTTTCTCTTCTTAAACTTAATGTGCCATGTTTAAAATGGACCTTTTTCTTCATTTTTCCATGTGGGAGCCCAGTGACATATGTCTAAGTGAACCACATAGATTGTTAATATTAAATAGGCAGGTTTCTTCAAGTGTGAGATCTACCTTTGCCAAACTATTTTCCTCCATCCTAATTTTTCCAAGAAGCTATTAAGTGTGGTATCATAAGATGGGCTTTTTAACTTACAGGTACATCCCAGAATACAGATAGAATACTTTTTTCTGAAGCTTAAAAATACAAATAATCTTCCTCACAAATGCCTGATTTTATATTGCAGATCTTTTCTGTGAAATGAAAAATCTTCTAAATCACCAGACAAAATTTTAAGATGCAAGTCAACCAAACCATTCAAGACAGCAAGCTAAGTGTGTATTTTCACTGCTGTCTCTTGTTAAGTCACATCAAACTAGACTATAACGAAGTGTAAAATAGAAACAAAAGTAATTCTCAGATAGAAGGTACAGAAAAGACGTGGACAAACATTAGAAAGCCAATTGTTTTGTAAAATCTCTTTTAAAAATGGACTGGGATTCAAACCTTCAGATAAAGAAAGATAATTAATTTTAAGATAGTATATATGTACATATGTGCACACGTACACGTGACAAGTCTTTTTACTAGACAAAAGCAAAACATATTATTTTAATCTTCTTAAGTAAAGTATAAGGCTTGTAATAACAAAAGAACCTCACATGAACCATCTATATTAGTTAATCTAGTTTTTTTTTTACTCATACATAAATGTCAATCTCTGAAGAAGCATAACACATAGAGAAAAATCAACAATGTATAAGATACAGACGAAGATGAAGAAATGGAAAAAAACTGACATTATAAGAAGAGAGTAAATGAAGAAAAAGGAATGCTAAAATAATTCCAATAGAACATTTGAAGCAAATTAAGGTGATAGCGCATCATTATGAAAAAGCACTGCTATGGAAAGAGAAACAGAGAACAAGAAATAGCCCTTGAAATTTATCTCATTGCTGAAAAATATTTATTTATAATAATAAAATAATATGAGGAGCAGAATTTACCAAAAGCCTTCCTGAACTTAGAGCAAAACACCAAAGAGATTAAACTCTTGAACACAAATGTAGAGACACAAGAGTTGAATACGAGAGGGCCAGTTTTTCCAACAGAGTCTGGTGGATCCATTTGTTAAATATATATGTAGTGGCTATAGTTTACCACAGAATGTTCTCACAGGTTTTGGGTGGCATTAAATAAAAAAAAATTGCCTCATAGAGTTTACATTATAATAGGGTAAATAATATTCAAAGGCATTTCATAGACAAAAGAAAAATGTAGGGGAGAAGAAAATTAAATGATTAGCAGAAGAATATTTTCCAGGGCTTCTAATTCTATGATGAAAGTAGTTTTAAATTTAGAATTCTATACCAATCTGGTTGATATAATGGTATGCTAATAAGAGAATAGCAACATCTTTTTCAAAAAAGATATAAATCAAAACAAAGAAACAAAAGTACCAACTTGATTAATATTTATTGATATTCATGAAGTATTTTAACCATAGGCAGTTTCAAGCTACCAGAACAAAGTCACAGAATTGTGAAGGCATACTAAGAAGTCAATGTTTGTAAACTGGTATTGCTAGATTCTGCACAGCAATGGAGTGGGTACAAAAATGAAAAATTATTTCCACTAATTAACTCTCTAAAAAATTTAATATTTCCAGAAAATTAAAATGATGTTTAAAGGAAAATGGAGTTTATATTGTCCAGGAATGTTTCAGTTCTAAAAGCTCTTTTGTCTAAATTTCACCACATACCTTTTAGTGTAAAGAATAAACAACCTTATTTTTAATGATAAACAATAAAGGGCTAGGTCTCCTTAAAAAATTTATTTTTGTTCACTGCAAAAAACATTACTGTATTCTCAAATGTGTTTTAAAATCTCCTAAACAAAATATTCAGTGACATTAAAACAATTTCTCAAAAATATTAAAATGCTACTTGATGCAAATAAACAGAGAAATAATTGCTATCAAACATCAAAATTTACCAGCAAGATTCAAATGAAATTTTTTATTTTTAGAACAAATTAGAAATTGTTGTAGTTTAATAAATGCATTTCATTCATAATAACTTTGGATGGCTTCCTTTCAAGCCGTGGTAACAATTACAATCAATTTAATGAAATACTTAAACTGCATCAAGAGCCAATCTTTCAAATGATTATATGACCAGGAGTTTAAGTAGGACATCAAAGAAATAAGGATAAAAATCCAATAACATCATTTTCTGAAGTATTATAATTAATGCCATTAATAAAGCAAAATAGGCTTCACCTCAAAATAAATAACGTGCAAATGTTTCATCCCTCTTATCCTTCTTAAAATTTTATTTTTATGTATCTCACAATATATATCGAGTATAGGAGCATATATATAATTTACATAGAAGTACAAATATATTGAGGATGAATGCTTATGTAGTTTACTGATAGAAGTGAGAAATCTAAACATTTAAACTAAGAGTAAGGCTCTAATCAATGTAACATTTATATAATGGGACCCTAGTGGCTCAAAGACTGAACATCTTTTCCAAACAGCCTAACTTACTGTCAGGAAATTCCCTAGCTTAAAGGAGAATACAGCTTATCTATTGTACATTAAGGTAACATTGTGGTTTACTTGCATTTCTCTATATGGTTAAAGTCAGAGGGAAATTGAGAGAAAAGAAAGGCAGTTTTTATTATCCTCCTGATTTGACAATTTATTTATTAGATAATTACTTAAGCTCTAAAATATTTAGCTGCTGAGTGGTAAAGAAATACCATTCATCTAAAATAACAGAATTTCTAAAGAAAATTTATATGCATTTGGACAAAGAGCAGAGATAAAACTACATTCACAGAAAATGTTGCCAATGAAACATTAGCATACAACTGAACAAAGACCCGAGTGTATCTCCTGCATTTGGGTACATCTCCAGGTATTAATAGATACGACATTCCAAGGTATTTCAAGATCATTTTCTTAAGAAGAAATTGTTATTTGATTAAATATTTTAATATTAGATATGGATATGCAGAAACAGAATTCAACACACAGTATCAAAAAGACTTTTTTTCCTCCATATTTTACCACTGGAGGTAATAGAAGTCTCAACTGTTTATCAGTAGATTATGTTCTTGCTCTAAATATCATTTGGGTTCATAAGTTTTGCAATCTTTTTCTCTTTTGTCTTACAATGTCAGTTTTTTGAGAGTTGAAAGTTTTATTCTACACCTTGAGGAACAAATGATATTTGCTCGGAAACCTTTACTAATTAATCCCTATTTCCTTCAGATTTTTCCAAATTGTCACACACTGAAGTGAAATATGGTGCTTTGGAGTAACAACTTTGAGAATGCAAGGTTATCTTGATGACAAAGATCCAAATCAGGCCTATAAATATAGTGGTTACCTTAAATATTGATTATGCTGCTTGTAATACGTCTAGTCTCAACTTCTTAAGAAACATTTATATGCAGCTCAGCTTCTTCGAGTCTTGTGGATTTTCCAATTCCCTCTCCACATTGTCACAACTGGGTTCAGAATTCTACTTCTCTCATTACCTCTCTTGTTGCACTACATTGAGCACCAAGAAAGGTTCAGGGGCTGAGATGCAGGTAGATGCTCCCTGATTTTAGCTCTGTTAGCTGTGAAGTCAGGCTAATACCTATCTTGCAGGGGTATCCAGAGGATTAAAAAAATAGATTTTATAAAGCTCTTTGGAGATCCTCGGATAAAAGGGGTTGCCGCAGCACACAGCGTTCTTATCTCCCCAGTTGCCACGGAGCCTGCGATTTCCCATGGCATGTTGTATCAACTTGAGAAAAAGCAAGGGTGAGCTGTGGAAAATAGGAGCGTTGGCAACTGGAAGGAACAGATAGCACTAGCCCATGTGAACCGCACAGGCTGTCTCCTGGGAGGTTGGAAGATAGTCAGGATTGTAATTAATGGATGGAGATGTTGATTCTCTTTCTAGTACAACTGTGGCATTGCAAATTGCTGAAATTACACAGTTTGCATTCTGTAATTTTATTTGACTAGAAAAAAATTAACTAGCAAAATTGCCTCTAGGAAAACTCAAAAGAAGCATAGCATCAAAATGTGTAATGTGAACAGCTTAACATTGAACTTGAAAGGTATCCTGCAGTTAACCATTTCATTTATAGGCTAGGAATTTCTACAAACCAAGTTAAGTAAGCATCCTCTATAAAGATCCTGCTGCATTTTGCCTATAGATAAAGGTGTTGAACAAGGCATTGCTTGGGGATTAAAGTCTTTAACTTGTGCCATTTATATTGTTTTAATTGTCAAAACATATGCCATATTATTAATTCCTTTAATTTAAACAAGCCCTATATTGGCTTTTAAAAAATTATTTATTTCAACTACCTTATATTGTAAACATCGCCTCTGAAAATTACATATTTGTCTTCCCTACAGAAAAATTAATTAAGCATTTCCTATTGCTATGATGCGACATCATGACATTAATTTCTTGTATATCGGTTGGTGGCAGAGCTTGATGATGGAATCATTTTTATTCCTTCCTTTTCTTCTGATAGTGTTAGAAATCTCCAAATGAAAATAAAATGCAGGAGCTAAATAAAAATATGAGAGGGAAAATCAATAAGTACCTAAATAATTTAAAGAAAAGCTACTACCGAGTGTCTTGCTGTCATACATCATACCCTGGATCTGAAAGCAGACAGGTGAACTGTCTCCAGCCTGCATTGGTTTGGACACTCTCTCCAGCATGCTCATTAGCAGCTCCAAGTCTAGGCTCCCTGTTAGTAGAAAGGCAGGGATCACAGCAGGGAAGTTATATCTCAGGCTTCTCACATTCCCGTTCTATCTTAGCAAAGCTTTACAAAGCCTTTTCTGGCAGCTCATTAGTAGGTGCACTGATGCATAAGAGACAGTCATTAGAAGTGTTTTTCAACATTGGCTTTTGATCAGGTGACTAGTAGCATCGTGAAGACATTTACTTACATTGTTTTCCATAAGAGATTCTGTTGCTATATTGAGAATGACATACACAAAAATGTTGAAAACTAGCTTGACCTTTCTATGACAAAAGAGGGAAAGAAAGAGAAACTCAATCAGTTCCCTGAATGTTGCCTTTATACTGTTAAGTATGACGGAACAGATGCGTGGACCGTAACCCAGCAATTGCTGGCTTTTATCTTTAATAATCTAAGCCAAGTTCAAACCTATCATTTTATTTAAGGTATGACAAGGGAACACTAGTGTGAGCAAATACAAAAAAACTATCAAATGCTGTATAATCTCTTGTAATGCTAGGCATTTATGTTTTTTTTTTCCTACCATAAAGGCTGATTTTCTAAATAAAGACAAAATTCATCCTACACACATAGCCTAATAAAGTATTACTAAAAGTTATTAGACCAAATTTAATGGCTGATTAAACTCTAAAAAGACCTTACATGGTAAAAAATGTGTTAGAGCTGTAGGAATAATTTTTATATATAACAAAATAAGATGCTGCCTGAAGTCAGAGTATATTGGTCAAATAAATTAACTGTAATAAAATACAGCTAAATGTGCCATTACTTTATGAGTGTTCTATCTGTAAAATAAAGCAAATATTTATGGCTAATTGTACTTTGCAGATATATTTTTCTTTTCCTTGATGATTATCTTAAACACTGGTATTCTCATCTCTTTTTCCAAAAATTTTGACTTTGTCAATCCTTCATTTAATGAGAATTTTAATTTCATCAGTTCAAAGAGTACCTAGTTAGCCACTGGTTCCTTATGAACAGAAGAGAACCATGTTAAGTACATGCCCTGACATGTAACTCAAAACGATGGGAAAGTTCTTTTGTCAAACTTTACAGAAACAAATGCGTCAGCTTAATCAGGTCTGTTCTTGGCATTGCAGGAACCTGACATGCCAATTACATAAACTTTCAGCTAAATGAAGACTCCTGCTGACTAATTCAGTGTTGATTGTTTTACGCTACTTGGCCTTGAGTGCTTGTTAAGACTTTAGGGGAAAAAAAAAAAAGAAAGAAGGAATGGGAAGAGGGAGTAAAAACTGTAGGAATTCTCTCCTTCCCTCAAACACTCTTATGATTGCCAGCAATTAGTTAAGCTTCTTGGCGGTAAAATGACAAGATGGAACTTGACCAAATACAATGTGTAGAGCTCACAGGCATCTGCCCCAGCTGAAAGACATTACAATGTTTGTTAACCTTACAGGTCATTCCTGATTCACTTCTGCAGACAGAAAACAAGATTTATATAACACAGATCAATACTGCCCTAAGACTTTCGCCATTGAGGATGCTAGATTGAGGCACTTCTCTTTATCAGTTTACCATGACACTAATGTATTTTGCCTGTTTTGCCTGGGCAGTGATGAATCTGTTGGCAAGAGAAAACAAATAAGTTTTGTTGTTGAGAGACATGTTGTCCATGATTTGTCTCAGCAGACATGCCAACTTGCTGGCCAATTCATTTCCTATTTAATTTAAGTGGCATATCTGTCTTCCCCTTTCAGGTATGTCTTTTGTCTACTGCACAACCACACTGGCAGTGCTCTGAGAGAGTTTGCACTGGATCATTGCAAGTACACTGACAGGCTGAGCCATGAACCAACAAATCTACTATAATTTTCAGAAGGATCTCTTTAAAATATAGAAACACGTTCCAAACCAGTGTCTGGTATGAAAACTATTTCAGAAAATGTTTTAGCAGCATTTTACAAATAGTTCATGAAGTAATGTTACTTCCACATTATAAATATATACCAATTATCCTCTTTATAAACAGAGAGCTTCTTTTCTAAATGGAACAATATTTTGCTGGCTCTGTGAGACCAAACAAGTGTTATTTAATTCTGAAATATATATGTGACATAATACAAAAATATTTTATTATGATGTGCTACAAGAAGGTCCAATCCCTAATTTCCTCATTACCTCAATTAGTTTCTTTATGAAAGTGGGTAGTGTTTAAGTAGCACAGCTACAAAATTTAATGCAATTCATTTTGAATGCTGGGCTTAGAAAATTTAATTTTAAATGAAACTTCTTTAAAATAGGCAAACACTTACGTATCAGCAGGCACCCATGACACCTAACTAAATATTAATAGAAAAGCCAAGGAAGAAATGACTTTACCTATCAAATTATGACAAATCTGACGCACTAGGAAAATATGTCAAGCATTGAATCTATAACATAGAAACTCCTCAAACTCTGACAGTCCTTAAGCAATGGAACAGTTAACACAGCCCAGCACAGTCAACAAATGTGCCAGCTAAATCTCTGTGTCAGAACACATTAATTATAGCAGTCAGTTTACCTTCCTCCTTCATAACATTTTTGATTAAAATTTCACACATTACAATGATATGTGTCTTTTCTACAAGCTGTGAAATTTACTCAGCCATCAATGGGTTTGAATTTTATTCCTAAGAAGCTTATAGTACATAAAAAGTTGACTTCTGCTCTCTGAATAGTGAAATCAAAGCCAGTTTCTTTTGGATAGGCTTAGTATTTTATACCAGCAGTGATGCTGTAGAGCAAGACATTCATTAGTAATATTGTACCCCCAAAAGCAATAACTTCTTTCTTAATATGTTGGCTCAAAATTTATAACTGTAAGGCTTAATTAAGCTGTAGATTATGGTTTGAAAGGTATAGTCAATGTAATGAATCCCTGAAGATGAAAAATAAACAATAAAAGATAATCAAAACATTTATCTATTTAATGGATTTATACTGTTGTGTTGTAAATGTTATTTAACAGATGCGCAAATATTAATATAATGATGCAGTGATGATTGTGAACCCACTCAAATCATAACTATCTAAATCAACATGCAATCCTTCCTTGTGTTAACCCTTAAAACTGCGGCATACAAGTTTATTTTCTAAGACTATCACTTTGAAATTCAATTATTTTTTTAAGGGTCAAGCACTATAATTTTAGATTCTTTAAAATAACTCTAAACCAAGCATTTTGCATCACTCCATCATTTATCAAGTCTAAAAATTTCATCATCAGTCACATTTTGGAATTGCTATTTTGGGGTTTCATTTTAATAAGTAAAAATAGGTGCATGTATATATATTTAAATATATACTTTCATTACTGTACCTATACAGGTGACCATGTGAAGTTTCAGTTATACTGAAGCTGCTAATCATCAGATATGTTTTCCACTCAAAAATACAATAAATCCCAAACATTTTTCTTTTTTTTCTCTTCCTTTTTATTGAGTTTATTAGTACATTCTAGGTATACAGTACAGTTACATTCAGCATTGGGATCTTGTACCTTTACATGACAGGTCTTGGCTCTCATTTTTTCCCCTTGTCCCTGCCCTCCCTTCACTCCCTCCTCCCCTCCCCATTTACAAACACTTTATTTCCATTTTTTCATTTTCTCATATTTTTTCTTTTCCCTTTTTTCCTTTCCCCTTCCCTTCCCACTTTCCCTACATCTTTAGCTCTTTTCTTCCTATTTCACATTGTTCATTATCTCACTAACATTTTTCTTATTAAAGCAAATGTGTGCTTAATTTATTGAATTTGATAATTCCTTTACTGTATAAAAATAAGTTGAAACACAATATTTCACATTTTCTATTGCATTTATTTATTTTATTTTATTTTTCTCAATTTTCTCATATTTTCTTTTCCCTTTTTTCCTTTCCCCTTCCCTTCCCACTTTCCCTACATCTTTAGCTCTTTTCTTCCTATTTCACATTGTTCATTATCTCACTAACATTTTTCTTATTAAAGCAAATGTGTGCTTAATTTATTGAATTTGATAATTCCTTTACTGTATAAAAATAAGTTGAAACACAATATTTCACATTTTCTATTGCATTTATTTATTTTATTTTATTTTTCTCATTAAGTTTATTGACACATTTAAAGCAAACAATACACTTACATCTATCACTGAGATGTGTACCTTTACATGATGTCTTGGATCTAATATTTTCCCCATGCCCCTGCCCTCCTTTCACCCCCTTTACCCTTCCCTATTCACAAATACTGTTTGCTTTTTTCACATTTTTTATTTTCCCTTATTTCCTTCCTCCTCCCCTTCCCACTTCACCCTTAGCCATTTTCTTCCTATTTCACACTATCAATTACACCATTTGAACCTTATTTCACAGCAAAGAAACTATTCAGTATATACTCAAGTATGTCCAATTTATTTTACTTGAGTATAGCCTCAACGTGCATCCATTTAGCCATAAATATCTCTAGCTTCTCATTCTTTATGGCTGAGTAGTACTCCATTTTACAGAAAAACCACATCTTTGTCTAGTCTCCAGTTGATGGGCATTTGTGTCGTTTCCAAGTTTTAGCTATTATATACTGTGCTGCTATAAACATGGGTGCACATATATCACTGTGGTATAATTCTTTTAATAATTTTGGAAAGATACACAGCTGAGAGGTAGCTGGGTCAAATGGAACCTCTAGTCCCAGCTCTTTGAGGTATCTCCATATTGATTTCCACAGTGGTTGCAACAGTCTACACTCCCACCAACAATGGAGAAGGGTTCCTTTCTCCCCAAAGCCCCAACAGCTTTGGTTACTGGTTGATTTCTTGATAGCAGCCATTCTTTCTGGGGTGAAGGGGAATCTCAGTGTTGTTTTCATCTGCATCTTTTGAATGAACAGTGATGTTGAACATTTTTTCATCTATTTACTTGCTGCTTTTACTTCTTTGTCTGAGAAATGTCTGTTCATTTCAGATGCCCATTTTTAACCCAGTCTTTGTATTTGGCAGTTCTGATTTTTTTTAGTTCTTTATACATTCTAGATAGTAGTCTTCTGTCTGAGGAGTAGCTGGTAAAATCTTTTTCCCCATACTGTAGGTTGTCTCTTAGCTCTGTTGGTGGTTTGTCTTACACTGCAAAAACATTTTAATACAATGAGATGCCAGTTGTTGATTCTTTGTGCAAGTTCTCATGCTGCTGAAAATTTGTTCATAAAGTCTTCTCCTAGGCCAATGTCTTTGAGAGTTCTACCTAATTTGCTTTCTGTTAAGTGCAGCAGTTTTGTTTGGTATTCAGATCTTTAACCTACTTGGATTTTAGTTTAATCATGGTGAAAGACAGGAATCTAATTTTAATCTTTGGCAAGTTGAAAGCCAGTTTTTTGCAACACCATTTATTAAAGAGGCTATCTTTCCTCCAGTGAGGATGGTTGGTCTTTTGTCAAAGATGCAGTAGCTGAGTACGTCTGGAGTTGTTTCTGCATTTTCTAATCTATTGCATTGATCCTTGGGCCTGTTTCTTTGCCAGTACCATGCTGTTTTTAACACAGTGGCTATGTAGTACAGATTCAAGTTGGGAATTGTGATAGACCCTGCAATGTCTCTGTTGTAAAGAATGGTTTTTGCTATTCTAGGTCTCTTCTGGTTACAAATGAATTTTTGGAATGTTTTCTCAAGTTCTATGAAACATATTGTTGGTATTTCAATCAGGATTGCATTGAATCTGTATAGCAGTTTTAGAAGTATGGCCATTTTCACTATGTTGATTCTTCCTACCCAGGAGCAGGGGATATCTTTCCATTTTCTTATATCCTCTCTGTCTCTTATTTCATAGTACTGTAATTATCAGTGTAGAGGTCTTTTGCTTCCTTCATTAGATTGATTCCTAAATATTTCATTTGGGGGATGTTATTGTGAAAGGAATTGTTTCCCTAATTTCTCTCTCAATAGGTCTGTTATTTGTGTACAAGACAGCTCTTGATTTTTCAGTGTTAACTTTGTATCCAGCTACTCTATTTAATCTGTCAATTAAGTTTAGAAGTTTTTTGGCAGAGTTTTTTGGTTCTTCTATGTAGAGTATCATATCATCAGCAAATAATGACAGTTTAACTTTTTCCTTTCCTATCTTTATTGCTTTTATTTCTTTCACTTGTCTAATTTCTGTGGCTACTGTTTCTAGAACTATATTGAACAGGAGTGGTTATAGTGAACATCCTTGTCTTGTTCCTGAATTTAGTGCAAGGGTTTTCAGTGTTTGGCCATTTAATTTGATGGTGGCTGTTGTTTTTATAGATAGTTTATCAGGTTGAGATAAAGACCATCTATTTCAATTTTCTGTAGGAGTTTTAATCATGAATGGGTATTGCATGCTTTTTCTGCTTCTATAGAGATGATCATAAGGTTTTTGTCCTTAATTCTGTAAATATATTGTATTACATTTATTTATTTACCTATGTT
Source organism: Fukomys damarensis (assembly GCF_012274545.1). NCBI lineage: Eukaryota > Metazoa > Chordata > Mammalia > Rodentia > Bathyergidae > Fukomys > Fukomys damarensis. The sequence goes on along the minus strand of NW_022900938.1, from coordinate 31,148,399 downwards.
GAAGCAACCTTGCATCCCTGGGATAAATCCAATTTGGTCAGGGTGTATGATCTTCTTGATGACCCTCTATATTCTTTTTGCCAGTATCTTATTGAGGATTTTTGCATCTATGTGCATTAAAGAGATTGGCCTGTAGTTCACTTTTTTGTTGGGTCTTTCCCTGCTTTTGGAATCAAAGTAACATTCTTCCAGGACTGAATTTGGAAGTGTTGCTTCCCTTTCAATTTCATTGAAAAGTTTAAAGAGTAGTGTCAGTAGTTCTTCTCTAAATGTCTTATAGAATTCAGCAGTATAGCCATCAGATGTGGGCGTTTCTTTGTAATTATTTAATTACATTTTCAACTTCACTGAATGTAACTGGGTGTTTAGACATTATATTTTCTTCGTTCAACTTTTGTAATTTATATGTATCTAGAAATCTGTCCATTTCTTCTATATTTTTCATTTTATTAGAGTACAGGTTCTTCAAGTAGGTATTGATGATCCTCTGGATTTCTGTTGTGACTCCACCTTTTTCATTCCTAATAGCATGGATTTGAGCCTTTTCTTACCTTTTTATTACAAAGTTGTCTAAGGGTTTATCAATTGTATTTATTCTTTCAAAAAATCAACTGTTCAATTCATTGATTTTTTTGTATCATTCTCTTAGTCTCCATTGCATTGATTTCTCCTCTGATCTTTATAATTTCCTCCCTTGTAAGAGCTTTGGGTTTTTTTAAAAAAGGTGTTTTGTTTTTTTGTTTGTTTTTTTTTTTTTTTTTTTTTTTGCTATTCTTTTTCTAGGAGCTTACGATTCAGCATTAGGTTTTTTATTTGAGTTCACTCTGTTTTCCTATTGTGGGTATTCAATGCTATGAACTACCCTCATAGAACTATTTTCACTGTGTCCCATAGATTCCTGCATGTTATATTAGCATCATTATTTATTTGTAAAAACTGTATAATTTCTTCTTTAATTTCCTCTGTGACCCATTGGTTGTTCAGGATAGAGTTATTCAATTTCCATGTATTTGTGAAGTTATTGCAGTTTCTTTTGTTATTGATCTCCAGTTTAACTGCACTGTGGTCTGATAGTATACTTGAGATAACTTCAACTCCTTTGCATTTACTTAAACATGTTTGATGAACTAGTATGTGTTCTGCTTTGGAGAATGACCCATGTGTAGCCAAAAAGAATGTATATTCTGATTTTGTGGTTTGGAACACTCTGTAGACATCAGTCAAGTCCATTAGTTCAAAAGCTTGGTTCAGTTCTAGTATTTTGTTGTTGGTTTTTTACTCAGATGACCTGTCTATTTGTGATAATGGGGTATTTAGGTCCCCCACTACAATTGTATCTTATCTGATTCTTTATGTTCCCTAATATTTTTGGGTGCATTAGTATTTGGTGCATATATATTTATGATTGTCATTTCTTCCTCTTGGACTGTTCCCTTTACAAGGATGTAGTGACCTCCTTTGTATCTCTTAATTAGTTTTTATTTGAAATTTAGTTTTTCTGCTAATAAGACAGCTACCCCTGCTTTTTTGCAGTTTCCTGTCACATGGAGAACTGTTTCCATCCTTTTACTTTCAGTGTATGAGTTTCTCTTTGAACTAGGTGTGTCTCTTGTATACAGCATATTGATGGATTTTGCTTCTTAATCCATTCTTCCAGATGATTTATTTTATTGGGGAATTGAGGCCATTATCATTGATGGTTATCACTAATATGTATTGACTTAGCATCATCATGTTATCCTGTTGTTGGCTCTTTTTAATTTTCTCTTCCTCTCCCTTTAATTTCTTGCCTTGCCTGCTGTAATTGCTCTGTTGGGCCTCATGGAGTTGTAATCTTCACTGTCTTCTTGTAGGATATGATTTAGAATTGTTTGGAGTGCTGGTTTGGTATTCATGAAATTTCTCTTGTGTTCTTTGCCTTGGAATTATCTTATTTCCCCATCAGTTTTGAAAGAGAGTTTTGCAGGATACATCAGTCTAGGTTAGAGGTTGTTTTCTTTTAGGACTTGAAATATCTCACTCCAGCCTCTCCTTGACTTGAGGGTTCATGTTAAAAAGTCTACTGTGATTCTGATGGGCTTTCCTTTGCATGTGAATTGTTTCTTTTCTCTAACTACTTGTAGTATTTTGTTCTTCTGTTTGGTTTCCAGGATTTTGATTATTATATGTCTAGGTGTAATTTTATTTTTTATCATGGCTACTTGGAGACCTATATGCCTCACTTATCTGTATGTCAAATTCTTTTGCTCTGTTTAGGAAGTTTTCTGTCATTAATTCTGTGAGCAGTTTTTTATGTCATTTGTCCTTTCTCCTGCTACTTCATGGACTCCTAACAGTCTTATATAATTCTTCTTTGCATCATCTAGGAACTGTTGGATTTATTTTTCATGTCCCCTTACTGTTTTAAGGAGATCCTTCTTTTCATGGTCACTAACTGCCATCCTTCCTTCTCTATCTGATATCCTGTCTTTGGATTGGCTCAAAATGTTATGTAAACTTTCAATAGAGTTTTTAATCTCCTGGTTATCTGTTTGAATCTGTTTCATGGGCTCCATTTCTTTCTATGGTGGGCATTCAAGATTTTCATTTCTTTCTTATGCTGGGCATTCATGGTTTCCATCATGGTCCTGAGCTCATCTATTTTTTTTTTTTAATCTGTTTCTGTTCTAGAGTCTCTAATCATGTCTTTCATTCTGCTCACCATCTCTATAGTTATCTGTGAAATTATTTCTGTTTTGAATTTTTCTACAGCCTCATTCATCTGCTTTGTTACTTCCTGTGCTATCAGTTCAGGGTGTCCAGATGGTTGTTTATCATACACTTTCACCTAATTTTCCGTAGATTTTGCCCTTGGTAAGCTGGAAACCTGTGTTTGTGCTTGAGCCCTATTTGGATGTCTTATTCACATTTTTATTTTTGTTATTGGTACTGTCCTGGATTAATGCTTTGATCTTCCTGTTATAGCTTGTCTTTCGGTTTTGAGTCTCTAACGACTCAGGCGATCTCTTTTTCATTTTACCTGGAAGGAGAAACAACTGATTAGATGAATCTTAGTATCTTAGACCAAGTGATACAATCAGCAACACAAAAGCATCTATCACAGCTTAGAAAATTGACAATTTGTGGTAATTAATCTATAATCTTTAATTGTGTGAATTAAATCAAAATTGAAGCTAGAGCTCAGGACAATGGCCTTTAGGACCCTATCCCACCCTGTGCTTCTGTGGTTTAAATCCAGGTACCAGCAAAGCCAGAAGGCCAAAGGTGCAGATTGGGGGTAGGAGTGGTGCCTGGGGGGAGGCTGCATGTGCCTGTGTGGCTCCGCCTCATACCTGTCTGTGCCAAGGTTGAGCAACTAGCACAAGAGCTGCAGGATTGTCTGTGCATTTCTACCTCCTACCAATCTGCTGCCAAAGTCTGGCAGCTGGGGGGAGAGCAGCAGGACAGCTCCATGCAGTTCCGCCTCTTGCCCATCTGCTCTGTAAATGCTTTTAGTTCTCAAAAGGCCAAATAAGAACCTAAGTCAAAGTTTATTCTTTAATTTTTCCACAGCTATTTATGAAATGCTTTCTCTATTTCTTCTCTTATTCTATTAGTCTGCTATGTAAAATAGGTTCAAAAGTATATTTTGACATCATTAAAATTCATAATTTTGAGGGAAGAAATTAAATAACTTTCTCCTGTATCACATTATTATTAACTAAACAGTTTTGAATGTATTATCATAGGAATCTAGAAATATCCCTGTGAGGAGAGGGCTGATTTAGATAATTACTAGAATTTATGTGTCTTGATTTAGTTTTAGCAAATAGACTGTAAAGCAAGGATTTAAGAACAAATAATTTATTTGGAAAGTTGTCCAGGAAGTGCTGTGAAGAGTAGAAAAGTGAGATGGAGATTGGAGAAAACCCAGTAAATTACAAAGTACAAAAATGTGCAGGCTCCCACCTAAAATCCATCAGGTATGTATTAATTGTTCAAGAGAAGAGGACAATATTTTATCAGCAAGGAGACATTTCTGTGTTGTACTCATAATTTTCTTAGCTATATCAAAGAATTTTAATATTTCTTAAATGCTCCAATAATATTATTTTTGAAAATTAACAATAGTTTTCCCTGCCAATTTCTGCATCAAAGCTGACCAAACTGCTCCTACTTTGAAATTTTAAATAAAATTTAATTAAATCAACAAAGTTCCTGGATGGGATTAGGCTGTTTCCTGAATGCACATCACTCTGCTGTTCTGCCTGGAAGAGCCCTCCGCCTTGTTTTCAGTTGGCTTTTTCTCCTGGCTGGCCCTTGATCACTCTTAACGATCCCCAGCTGTATCAGTTCCCTGCCTGCTTTAACCCCAATTGGCCTGGCCTCACATCTCGGCAGTGTCTGGAGAACAAATGAAGCCAAGCTGACCAGTACCTCTGTAATGGAATCCCATATAATAGGTGGTAATAGACCTTTAAATCATTTCTTTTGTTCATCTATACATGCTAAGAAAATTAATAATTAGTGCATTTTTTAAAAAATTGGGAATAAAAGATAATAAGACTATATTCCTGTCATTCCGGATGCTACAGAATTACTGTTCCCTGTCCCTGTCACCTGTTTGGCTTTTTAAAGATGTTTACAAACCTGGAAACACAGACCAGTATCTGTGGCTGAAGGGTAAAAATCTCTTCAGAACTAACCACAGTTGTGCAACATCCCTACAACCTACTTATTTCTAAAACTGACCTTTCCTGAAGGAGAGATGACAAATGTTTTTAAGTAAAATGAGAATTTTATTGACATGGACAAAGGTAAAATAATAAGCAAAACTTTATTTTAAAATATTTCCCTTAAATAAACTCTTTATTTTCACTACAGAAATGAAGATAGTTTGCAAAAATAAAGATATGTGTTCATTAAATAATTCAAGTGTCGCATATTTATGCTTTTATTCCACAGAGGACCACCTCTGTTGTGTGTATGAAGTATCCATATCTGTGTCATTGTGGTATATTCTGAAAGTACAAATATGAACACATATAAAGACATGCATAAGTACCTATAGTACATAACTGTATCATACTGTACAACACTGAGTTCAAAGTGTACCAGTTCCTACTCATTTGGAAAAACTTGTTGGCATAATCACATATGAAAAGTGTTTCCAGCTAGACATACAGTGATTTTGTGATGCTCTATAAATATATTATTTTTCTCTTGAATTATATGAAAGAAAAATAGAACTATTACATAATGTCATTTAATATGAGTTTAATCATTTCACTGCCTTTTCTACAGAAACAAGATTTTATTGCATGCACTTATGCCCCGATGTCACTTTTTCTCCTTTAATATTTATGCCATGAAACACCCCTGAGAATTGAGCTAAAATCACTGAGAACAGAACTGAACTTGAAGTTTCTACATAGCTGGCTGGCACAAAATTTGCGTATAATCTATGGCTGTTATATCAATAGACTTCTCCATGAAAGATTACCCAGTCAACACTGATTTCTGGTAGAGAGGAAGAATAAGTAGATTTTTGGTGTAGTTAGTAGCATGAAGGTTGCTTTGTACATAGCTCCTGAGATTTTATACTTCTACCCACTTAAGTCAGACAGATGATGTAAAGCACTTTAGACTCTAAAATGCAAAGGACTATGTAAATGTAAGATTTATTCATTCACCATAAGCTGATGAAGGCCAGCATCTGAACTTGACTCGCTGAAAGGATTTTTGTAGCAAATGGTTCAAAGTGCTGTTCATTCAGGTCTGCTAGGGCTAATGTGTCCAATGCAAATACCCAAAATGCTTTCCATCTACTATGTTCACCACCTGAATTACCCTCTCTCTGTGAAGGATTAATTTTCTAAATGCCTCTGAATTTCAAACTGGAAATTGCATGGTACAGATTAATAAAGAGTTTAGCTGTAGGGCAATCAGCTGTACTTTTCCTGATCAAACCCAAAGTAGTGTTTTAAGACACTAATAGTTCACCAAATGTCACATGGACATGTCACCACACAAATAGCTTTATCAGAAAAACAATTTCTGAGTTAATACAATCTGTAAATCTTGAGGCCAGAAAGTGTGTAAGGAGAGTATGGGGAATGAGAACAAATAGCATTTTTGCTGTAAGCAAAGTGTAATTTGAGCCACACCCATCCTCTGAATGCATAGGTGTCAGTGGGTGTTTTAAGGGGATTCCTCACTTTTACTTCAGATCTTTACTCACAATGATTTTAACAATTTACACAGACTAATATTAAGAAAGTTGCTTTCACCTCTTCTTTCTTCCACCCGAAGATTTTCATCTCTCATTTTCTATCCAAAAAATTCTTTCAGTACATTAAATTTACTCATAAAATCATTCTAAAAATGTGCAATTACACTTTAACAAAATATAGTAAAAAATAACTCCCTGTTATACCAAGCCAGTGAGAAAACACCAAGTACCAGTACACAGACAAAAACTGAAAGAAGTTTATTATATTACGCACTTGCGGACTCCACTCTCTAAAGAAGTGAAGCCCCTTTACAAGATGATTGTGCATAGGTTTTACAGGATTTTTCAAACAAAAAAGTACAGACATAGGTCAGGTCATTCACACAATTACCTGGGGGTTAGAGTCCAAACACATGGTTTATCTTATGGCGGAAGTGTTTCAAGGTCAGCTTTTGTCATATGTTTGTTCCTGGGTGGACTGTTAACCAAGTTAGCAATTAGTATATGAAGGTTTGTTTTTAGTTTCAGCAGCTCTTCCTTGATGTTTGAGAAGGACAAGGGGGAAGCGACAGTCTCTGGCCCATTAGCAGGCCAGCATGGCGCCATTGTAGCTTAGTCAGGTCTCACATCCCCCAAACAGAAAACTTTGCATTTACAATTCAAAAATCAAATTAGCAGAATATTAAGTATTTGCAAAACTGTTATCTCTTTAAAATCTCTTTAAAGCTACTCGCAAGGCTGTAGAATTGACAAAACAGTCCTAAAAAGAAACTATGTCCAAGAGTAACCATGAAGGTTTTCAGTCTTGGTTCCAAAACTTTGTCTTTGCACATAAGGACTAATAAGTGTGAAGGTCTCGTCAGCCCACTGGAGTTTGGAGCTGGGGTTAAAGACACTGCTTCCTCCCCCAGATAGTAAGCAGGGCAGTGACTGGGGTCTTTGGCCTCCACCAGCACAATGGATGGTCTTCTAGAATATTGCAAGTGTTGCCAAAGATGCTCACTTACATACCGGCCATGGGAACTATTTAGGAATCCAGCGTCTTTAGATCCCATGATTTTCCATGTCATCTGAATTGTCCTATGGGAGTCACCTCTTTATAGCCTCAGATGCAAAGGATCAAGTTAAATTTCTCCATCCATGACATATTATCATCTTTCATCTCTGCAAGATCTAACTGTTTTGATTTGTTTCTACATTGTCTCTTTTCTTTTCTCCCAAATAAGCATGCATTCAAATATGAAGATAAATTTGTGGCATTTGTAAGAATCCTTAAAAAGATGACATGGGGTGCATTTGGATTTTCACATTCATGTGATAATTATTGTACTTTTTATTATTAGCTTTTCTGGAGTGAGCATGTGTGTGTGTGTGTGTGTGTGTGTGTGTGTTTCTACTCAGCCCTAAGTTTTATAGATTCCTCTTTCTCTATGTACTTCATCTATTGCTTTTGGCTACTGCATAGGGATTCATTGTGCATATGCACACATATACTTAAATCTCACAGCCCTGTGTTGTCAACTACACTTTTTCTAATCAGAATGTCTTTGATAGATTCTTAAATTGCCTTTAGCTGTCCCTCAACCACATCCCCACCTCACTCCCACAAGCAATTGGAGTAAACACCCTTGTACCAAAGTAAAAGTTTGTTTGACACAAGTATCTAATGGTAAAACTGTGGGTGGAATCTTAGGATCATATGTTAGAGATAATTGCACAGTACAATTCATATACCATAGTATATTAATACAGGCAAAATAGCACTATTTTAACTTGAGTTAAATTTTTCTTTCCTAAATTAGTACTCTACCCGATCATTTTCTAATTTTCTTCCTATAGTTTTGTTTTTAATTTTAAGTGTTCTTCAGTGTAAAATATGCCCATATATTATATTTTTAGAGATACATATAAGAAATCCTTTACCACAAGGATATTATCTTATTTGATCATACCATCATTTTAAACATAAATTTCAATATTAACTTGCCTGATTGATGTACTTTGAGTACTTTTATGTTTAGAACCTCAAAATAATATTTGTAAATCTTGCTCTACCTATGTATGTGGTACCAACTCTGTTTTTATTTTAAGTCTTTTTACATGGAGGTTTCCATTCCTACACTGGCCAGTGAGTGCAATAAAGTCTGTTAACATCAGAAGAACAAATACTCATGGGTAAAAGATTTTGTTTGTAAAAAATGAAATCCTGTAGAGTGACTATTAGTTTTAAACTCTATAGTCTTTCTTTGTGTTCTTGGTCACTTTCTTGTTTACATTTTTTAAAATAAGCATTTATAAATTCTAAGAAATTTTATTATTTGAGATTATATTTTGAAAACTGGGAGAGACTAGATGGTGATAGTAAAAATAGTTTTATAAAATTATCAATTTTTTGACAGTACTAGGGCTTGAACCCTGGGCTTTGTAAATGTTAAGCAAGTGCTGTATCACTGAATTATGTCCCCAGACATTTTTGTTTTTATTTTTTGGAATTAAAGAATCATTAAATTGCTCAGGTTAGCCTCAAACTTGCAGTCTTCCTTCCATGGCACTCCAAGTACCTAAGATTACAAGTGTTTGATGAGGAAGAAAAATTTCTGTTCTAACCCTTATAATTTCTTCCAAATCCTATGAAGATTTCCTGGATTTAGGTAATTGATGCCTCTTAAGAAATTTTGTGTTTTTAAGATATTAATAAAAAGTCAATATCCATGTATAAAGACTAAAAGAACAGGATTTATTTTAGAATGAAGACATTGAATATGAGTCTCACCATTTCGTTACCACAGGTTTAATGGGTGACAGAATATACTGTTTTCCTCAAACTTAAGAGTTGCACCATTACTCTGCTGTGAAGGATGGGGAAGGACAGGGAGGATCTATGAAATTAAGGATTTGCTTTGATCCTTCCAAAAATTATCACATGGACCTCTCTTGTGCCAAATATATGTATGCATGCAAGAAAGTTACCTGTGATGAGGTGTATGTTCTATAAGCCTTGAGCACAACAAAGCAAAGCAAACAGGTCCACAAAGTACTGAACTCACAACCTTGGGTTCATTAGCTATAAGTTCTCACCAGTTGCACAGTCTGCCATGAATACATACAGGAAATGTGTCCTGCACAACTTCGAAGCTACTTCACAGTAGGATCTCAACTCTAGAAATTGGCCAAACAGTCCACATACCAGAGGACATAAAAGGAGAGCAATACAAGAAATTAGGGTCTGATCCTTCTCAAAGGCTTCAGTTCATGAATATGACACTGACTCTTCTCTTCATGAATTCAGTTCTTAGAATATAATGTGATTTGTTGTTCAAGAGTCTCCATTTAAATTTATTATTAATTTTATATTCACTGTTATTCACGAGTAATGCATAAACCATCAAAAACAATTTTATTAATAACAATATGAAAATTACCCATGGATAAATTTGTTTTGTTTTATTTGAAATCTATAAAATGTTTCAAAATCTATAAAGAAACGATGTAAAATTATAATTTTATAGTAATATTTTAGGATGTAAATAGATGTAAATAGTATTTAATGAAGGTATTTTATTGAAATGAAAATATTATTAATAACACCCTGTCCTTAAAATTGAATTTGAATATTTCATATTACACAAAAAAAATCACAATACAAATACATCTTTATAAAATAAATTGTTGAGTAATAGCAGAATTTCTTTTAAAGGAGAATAATATAATATTCTGTGAGAAACCTATAACTTTATTAAATTGCTTTTTTATTGTGGTGAGACAGAAGAGGGGTATTTGGAGATAAAGATACTTTATAAAGATATACTTTTCAAATTTTCAAAGGTACAATTGGCATGGTGACTTATTAATATTAAAAATGAGGTTGGGGCCAGAGATCTAGCTCAGGGAGGCCATGCCTGTCTGGCAAGCGCAAGGACCTGAGTTCTATCCCCAGCTCCAAAAAAAAAAAAAAAAAAGAGGTTTCTGGAAATTATCTCAATATACTATAAGAATGCCATTAGCTAGAATATATGGGAAATAAGGATTTCTGATCATAACAGAATAAAATCAAGTTAAACTATGTTAAATGACCATTTGACAAGCATATTGGACATTAGCAATTTCACATAGTTCAATTGGATATGATTTTATTGGTTATTGGTGATTTTTTCCTATTTAAATAAGTACAACTTAAATGAAAACATATTTCTTCCATATATCTTTTCTTTGATGTCAAATTATAAAAGAGCAGATCCCAATTAGTGAAAGGGTGTGAAGAAATTAACGCTAACTATAATTGACAGGTTAATGTATTCGAATCTAGATATAAAACTGAAAAAAAGCATTTTAGATATTTGCAATATCTTATAACAAATATGAAAGTCAAGGTATGGCCATTTACCTGGGGACTTTAATTATTTTAAAATTTGAATTTGCATATCATTTTACTTTTCTAGACTAAGGCTTCTAATTCTTACTAGTAAATTACTAGTAATTATAGACGTAACAATTGTTTTGCTTATATCTGTATACAATATTTCATTATTGTATTTATGTGCACATAACAGATTAGTTTGTAAGTTTACATAGAGAGCATATATGAAAAGGTGTATCACCTTGTATCAACCAATGTAAACACATGAAGGTGGGAAAAATAAAAAGAGTAAATGATGTTTAAAAAGTGATCTTTTGCAGTATATTTAGTACTGTTCTCTATCAAGTACTTTTTTTGTTTGTTGCTTTTGAATCTCAGAGATTTGAGGCAAGAAAGATCATGAAATTGAGGTGTGAAAATTCAAATAGCAGTTAATTAGTTTAGTAAGACTGTTAACATGAACGTAATGGGTTTTCAGCTTTTTCTCTTTTTCATTCTCAGACTTGAGGCAATTATACATCAGCACTTCTTGAACAAGTTATTGTACATGATTTTAGAAAGTGAATTGCTTGCACACTTCAAACTAATCTAATTAATTCAATTTATAGAAATTGTTTATTTATCTTAAATCCATTTGTGCCTATTATGACCATCATTGAGCATGTCATTCATCTTATATTATCTTTGATATTAAAGTAATTCATCTTTTCCCTCATTTGTACTAGAAGAAAAATTATATATTAAAGAATATAAAATTTTAATACATTAACTTTATCAAAGTACATTGTATTTATTGATCCTTACCTACGTACCTCTGAAAAGTACTACATCTTTAATTTTGTGTGCATTTAAAATTTCTTTTGGTCATTTGATGATTAATTTTTTAAAAATTTTTCCTCCATATAACACTTTGGAATTTTTTAAAAAAGGAAACAGTAAAATAACCTATTTTTTAAGTGTGTGGGATAAGGATCAGGAATGAGGTAGCTTTCCCCTTTTACTATGATAATATGAATAGAAGCTTTCCTAGTTTGTCCCAAGAGTCTCTTTTATTTCCAAGAATAATTCTACTTTAACTTTTCCTTTTCTTTACCCTAAACATGTTTGTATATAAATTCATTCTTACACAGAGGATATGAAAAGATATCCTAACAGTCTTAAATCTGTGAGCCAGACTTTTGCAACCATCAGGTTTGACATCAATAATTTATTCTAATTTTATGAATTATCACAACTTTCCTATTTGGTCTTAGAAAATAAACCTCATTCAACTTCTCATGCAACATGTAAAAAATGTATAGATGTACTGGGGAGAGTGATCATGACATTTAAGTGAAGACACAAATAGAATAACCTTGCCATTATAACAACTGCTACACAGCTCCTAAAGCCACACAACAGCCTCTAGTTTTCAATAAACTAGAAACAATGAAAAATCAGCAACCAGGCAAAAATATATATGTAATCCTTGAGGAAGAGATAAACATGACCATCCACAATCAGAGACAGCCACTACGTTATTGAGGTGTCACTTTTTCTTGGCTTGAATCCTCACACAATCATAGATTATTTCCAAGATACACAACACATAAACTATTGTAGTTGGCTCCAATTCCTCAGTGTACTGAAACCTGGCCACAGGGGAGAGTTTAATGAGAGAAAAAATTACTTTTGTAAATTCTAAGTGTTCCAATGTATTTTAAAGTATGATTAGAGGCCCTGAAAGAATTCTGTTTCTCATTTTGGAAATAAACTAGGACTAATAGGAAGGGGGGTGGATGTAATAAACACTGTGAAGAAAGAGTTACAGGATTTGATGTTTTATCAAATGACATATAGGGAGTGAAAAGGGAGGACATATTAGAGATTACTACAAATTTCCTCCTTAAAAATCCTATATTCTCCTTCCTCAGTTGCTACCACATAGCAAAGACTGATTGAACAAATTAAAATTTCATAATATCTTACAAATGGATTTCCATTGATTCTTTTAAAGAAAATCCATAGATTTTACTTGGTGTATGTTTAATTTGTCATAATGGTGTTAACACCAGGGAGAGAAGTCTAGCGGGTGGGACTGAAATTCAAGAGTGTGTGGTCAACAACCTCTTCGAGTTATGAGAAGACAGATGTAAAAAGACATTCAATGTGACACAGTGCTAAAGTTCACCATCACTTATGAGGCTATTAGTTATCTATTTCAAGGCTTCTCTTTAGATTAATTTCATGCCAATGACTAACATATTATTAAATTTTTTTTTTTAATTTAGGAAAAAGAAACTACCTCTAAATAGTTGACTTATATGAAAACCTTTGTCCATAGTCATATTCTTAAAAACCAGGAAAGACACACTTTGGAAGAGTGTTGATAGTGACAAATTCAGTAATCTCAAAGACTGCCCAGGTCTTGCAATCTATTACCACATAGCATAATGCTGTCTACATTGACTGGGCCTGAAATACTTCATTTCACTAGATCACAATCTTATAAGACAGCCTTGTCATTTTAATTTGTCACTCTTTGTCTCCTATATCTCATTGAAGTTTCATCTCTTCAGCCAAGTGCCATAGGCTACTTTTCTCAGGAAAAAATCCTATCATACTGAATAGAAAAAGGAAAATCACTAAGAGAGAGAGTGTGTCTAAAGACGCTACCAGAGATTCCATTCCCACAGGCATAGCAGGTGGTATAAATACAATCTAAACTGAGACAGAAAAATGAATTGTTGCTTCTATTTCCTGTCTCCAGTGTCTCTGGGAATGTTATATCTGCTTCTACAGAGCTATTGATTTGGTATTCCTTATCATCCACTGAGCAAAGGGGAAGGGGTATGGGAAATAGAGTATAGAAAGGCTAATGTCAGATATGTAGTCTCAGGTTGAAAGAAGTATAGCAATTTTGAATCAGTAAGGACTGAAAGCTTGCCCCTTTCAGAAAGTCTTCCTACTGACTTAGAATACAGGTTAACTTTTTTTTTTTTTAATCAAAGTTGGACCTATATGAAGAAATGGTGTATAAACGTGAGGTACTTTTTTTTGCTGTATTTTAGTGTCTTTCATATCTTTCAGATTTTATAACATTGAATAAACATAACATAAATATCATTCAAATATTTCTCCATTTATTTTCATTTCAATTAAATACTTTTATTTCTGATTAATATTTTCTGTTTTGCCTCTTTCATGCTTTTAAATAGTAATCATGGATGCCAACCCTTTAAAAGCATTAACTGGTTTCACCGCTAAACTACTGGAGATGGAATGATCTACGTTCTGTATGTGTTTTTTTGTACATACTCTATCAAAATTCTTCACTGTATTAGGCTTTATTTAAAGATATTCTGCTTTCTGAGGGAAATATAGTTCCCAGCAGCACTTACCTTTTATTCTCTGTAGGAAAATACGTTGAAAACATAAACTCAATCCTCTACCCACTAGGCTTTCTTTTCTTCATATTTTGACCAATAAAATCCTATGTATTTGGCAAAGAAATAAGACTGGTAATATTACTAGAAACATGTGGGAATTTCTCAAGGTTGCTAAACCTTTTAATCCAAGAAGAAACATCAAAATGAACTAAAATAATGAAAATCTAAAAGGAAGTCTAAATTTAATCCTTTTCTCTCTCCCTTTCTATTTCTATCTATGTATCTATCTATCTATCTATCTATCTACCTATATATCAATGAAAATTAGTGTGAAATGAAATGATTCAATGTTTGTATGAATGTCCATATTTTCATAAAATATTAGTGAAAAGTAAATACATGAAGCATAAGAAATAAAATAATATAAAATAATACTAGAGTCATATGTATTTAATTTTCAACTGCCTTTCCTATATGTGTAACTTGTTTTAAAATAGATGCTTTTAGAGGTCAAAGGCCACATATGTTTAACTAATTCTGCATGTAATTTGGTGTAAGAAAGGAACATTAAAAGAGCTTTTCTGTGATGCTCTGATATTAAGTATGTGCATTAATTCAGAGAAAAAAGAAATAAAATAGAGCTGGAAACTATCTTTGACTTCAGTGATTCTTTTGCTAATTCCTATTGTTTCTGTCTGTATCTGCCAGAACTACAGCATTGTTAAAACCTCTTCTAATGTACAACTTTATAATATTACCTGAAGAAATTCTATTATAGCATTTTCACCCTTCGCAAATGTAAATCACAAAGCATATAAACCGAATATTTAAAATACATGTGTGCAGGTGGACATAAAACAAATGTTTCCTGATAAAGATAGTTATACATCTGTGTCTTCACCTGCTCAAAGAACTACAGCAGCAGCAGGAAAGAGCAGTGTGTTAATTGTGTTACTAAAAATGATGGAATCAATGATTTGTACCAGAATGTAGTTTAAAAGGATAACACAAAATTTAACTTGTCTAATAATTTTTTTCTGTATCTTTTCATTTATCAAATGAATTTATACCGATTACTAAGGCACAAGAAATGTGCATTATAAAATATAGGAAATAATATAGAATGAGTGAGTCATCATCAAAATTCTTGATCATAAAAGAATAAACTAAAGGACTTAAGATTTTTTACTTGATATATTTTACATTTCTGCCACAAATATCAAGTGCTAAAAGTAGTATCAGTTTATTTAATAGATTGCTGAGATGCACAATTTACCCGTCATATTAGTCACCCATTATCAAAGCTACTGATGTATTTTTGTAAAGGTATATATAAGCCACTACAATCTAGTTCTAAAACATTTCTACTGATTTAGAAAATGTCCTTGTGTCCCTGTGTCCCTCCTGCCATACCCAAGGCTGAGGCAACCAATAATATGATTTTTAGTCCTGTAAATACACCTTTCATACACATTTGCAAAGATGAGAACTATATCCAGTCTTCTGCATGTGGATCGTTTCACTGACAGTAATGTTTTTGACATTCAGTAGTTCATTCCTTTTTACTACTAAATAGTATTGCACTGTATGCATGTAACACATTTTTCTCTATCAGTTAACATTGCATATGACTTCCAGTTCTACCAACATCCTGGCCTCCACTGACATTGTATGGGTTTTTTACTACAGCCACTTGAATTGGTCTCCTTTTTTGGTTTTACTTTGCACTTTGCAATGACTTTTGTTTGTTTGTTCTTGTTACCCTGGATAGAACTCAGGACCTTGCACTTATGAGGCAGGCAGTGGCTCCACTGAGCTAAATCCCCAGCCCTTTTGCATTTCTAATAAAGACACTGATCATTATTTCCTGTGATACCTGCTGTTACTGTTTTCTTTGTTGTACTATTAATGTCTTTTATCTTTTTTATTTTTAAAATTTTTTTCCCTCATTGAGTTTATTGGTACATTTTAGGTATACAGAACAGTTACATTCATTATTGGGATTTGTACATGATGGGTCTTGGTTCTCATTTTTTCCCCTTGTCCCTGCCCTCCCTTCACCCCTCCTCCCCTCCCCATTTACAAACACTTCATTTCCATTTTTTCATTTTCTCATATTTTTTTATTTTCCCTTGTTACCTTTCCCCTACCCTTCCCACTTCCCCTACACCTTTAGCCCTTTTCTTCCTATTTCACATGGTCAATTATCTCATTAGGATCTTATGTACTATTACAGTTTATTCACACCAGGGAAACTATTCGGTATTTACACATGTGTGACTTATTTATTTCACTTAGGAGTATATCCTCAATATGTATCCATTTTCCTATAAATGAATCTGATCTCTCATTCTTTATGGCTGAGTAGTATTCCATTTTATAGAAAAAAACCAATCTTCTTTTATCTTTTTTAAATTTTAGTTGCACACCTTTTAGTTGAACTGTAAAAGTTCTTTCTTTATTCTCGGTGCATTTTCAGATTCAGATATATTATTTGCAAAATTTTCTCACACACTGCAGCTTGTCTTTTTGTTTTCTTAATTATGCCTTTTGAATCTCACTTCATAATTTTGTGATCTAATAGATATTTGGTGTCATCTTTACTTCTCTCAACAGTATTTTATAGTTTCCTATTATTGAATTTATTGGTATTTTTTTTCTTTTGAGGCTATTATAAATTGCAATGCTTTCTTAATTTCAATTTTATATTTCTCATATGATAAATTAGTATGGATTCCTTAGGGTTCTGTACATGCCGTACAGTTTCATATACAGATAATTCCACTGCTTCCGTTTAACAGTAGAGAGCTTTAATTTATTTTATTTTTTCTTGTTTTATTGCACAACTTAGAGCCTCCATTATGATATTAGATATAAATAGTAAAAATATGGGCTTCCTCGTCCTGTTTACAGTTGTAGGAGGAAAGTGTTTTGTGTTTTTCCATTGTTATGTAAGCTGTAGGGGTTTTATTAAGAGGAAAAAAAAGCTATTATAATCCAGCATGGACAATGTATTTAAAAGTGTCCCTAGATTTAGTATAATTTTCTTATGTGTTCAATATGTTTTGGACTATTAATCTGGTTGTTTATCTATATATATGTTAATTAACTTTATAAAGACTTAAAAGATAAATAGATGAATTTGATGCTGACAAAATAAAAGTGGGAGGGAGGAAATATACCAATAAAAATTAAAACTAAAAAAGAAGTTCCTAGTTCATGAAGTTCCTAGCTTGTTGAGAGGCTTTCCCCAGAGCTGATTGTTATGTTTTGTCTCATTCACTTGATAATATAATGTGATTTTATTTTAATCTGTTAATACAGATAATTATAGTGTATACATTTTAATTATTAGTCCAACTTTGCATCATGAAATATGCCCCACTTGGTTGTGATACTTTGATTATTTTTAATAATAATTTTAAAACCTACAGATAAACACTCACACAATTGTTTTTAAATAAAGTACAAAGATTCCTTGTATTCTTTGTGCAATTTAGTTTAGTTCTGAGTAATTTCATATGGGCAAATTTTCAAATCAAGAACTGACGTCAAGATAAAGAATGGTTTTCTTACCACAAAGATACTTTGCATTATTACCCTTTGTAACCACACAAAATTCAATTCTCTCTATTTTTCATCATTTCCTGACATCTGAAAACCATGAATCTGTTCTCTATTTAGGTAAATTTGTCTTTTCAAAACATCATCACCTACAGAAGTGCCTTTTTACCCAGCACAATGCCCCAGAAATTCACCATGCTGTTTCTGTTTCGCTGTTGACTGGTACTCCCTGGCATATACATACCTCAATTTGTTTAGTCACTCAACTGTTAAAGGATGTACAGGTTCCTTACAGATTTTAACTAGTAGTAATAAAACTACTGTGAATATTTAGGTGCAGGTACTTTTATGACACACATTGATTTTCATTTCTCAGTGACAAATGACCAAGACTGCATTTTTCAACCTCATGATAAGTAATATTTAAAAAACAGGGTATTTTAAGGAGTTACCCAAACATTATCCAAAATAATTGTGATTATTTGTTCCTTGCTTGTAGTTACCTTAAATGCTAGGGGTTAAACCCAGGACCTCATGCATGCTAGGCAAACATGGTACCACTAAAGCTACCATCCACCCCTTCACCTTCACCCACCTCTTTACTTTCTTTAAGTCTTTCAAAGAACAGGTATTCAATGTATCAATCTTTTATAGATAGAAAATTGATACCAAGTCTAAACCCACTTTGCTTTGCCCGAATCTGGAAAATCTTCTCTTTTTTCCCCAAACTTTGTATACTTTTACATTTCTCAGTTTGTACTAATTGTACAGTTGGAGTAATTTTTGCCAAAGGAAAAAGTCAAGGTCAGTATATATTTTTTTCTGGGGTTTTTTTGCCTATGGGTTTCCAATTGTTATAGCACTAATGGGTATCTTTCTCCATGGAATTGAATTGTTTGTAACTTTTGTATCTTTTTCAAAAATCAGTTGGTCATATTTGTGTGTATTTTTCCTACATTTTCTTCCAATATTTTATGTATCTATTCACTTACTAATACCACTGTCTTGATTACATTATGTATTAATATATACATAGCCTAATGTCATTTAGTCTGATTCATCTTTTTGAATATTGTTCTCAGGATTCCTTAGCTTATGTTCTTCCATATCAATCTTTATTATACATTTTTTCTTTCTCTAACAAAACTGTTGGAATTTTCATAAGAAAAGCGCTGAACATATGGCGCAATTTGGCAAGTATTGACATCTCACTATGTTGAAACATGCAATCCGTGAACATATATATCTCTTCATTTACATCATTTATTATTTATTTTATTAGTCTTGTATTATCCGCTTACAACTCCCATACATGTGTTATCAGATATATAATCAAATATTTCACTTTTTTAAGAACATTTGTACATTAGTACATGTTTTTAATTTGCTCCCTCATTTTCACGCTAGGTAAAATATAGACATGATATTAATTTTTGAGTAGTGATAGTATATTCTACAGACTCCAGTAACTCACTTTTTACTAACTGAAGCTTTGGTAGCCTCCTTGGAAATTTTTCCCTTTGCAAATTACATGGTAATTTGCAAATAAAGCTGATTTTATTTTTTCCTTTCCAATATGCATGCTCTTTACTTCTTTGCCTTATCTTGTTGCTCCAGCTAGAAATTCCAGTACTCTGTGGCATAAAAGCAGTGATAGTAGATATTCTTCTTTTGTTCTTCATAGCAAGGGTGATGTGTTCAGTCTTTTACTATTAATTAAATGTTAGCTGTATTATTTTGTAGATGTTCTTTTCTATATTGAGAAAGATTCCCCTGTACTCCTATTTTGTTGAGCATTTTCATCATAAATAACTGCTGAACTTTTCCAATACATTTATTGAAACAATTAATGTGATGGTATGATTTCTCTTCCTTAGTTTATTGATATGAGAGATTGTACTGATTGGCTTTTGAATGTTGAACAAGCCTTGAATATCTGGTATAAATCTCAGTTGGCCTTGTTGTATCTTATACATTTACTCATTTCACATATTTCTGGATCAAATTGTTAATATTTTCTGAAGATTTTTTATCATAAGTTCATAAGTGATATTGACACCTGAAATATAATTATGAAGTTCAAGAAGGAAAGCAAAGAAAATAAAAATAAATAAAGATCAATTGAGTTTGTGTTTTGTATTGTTTTTGTCTCATTTTTGGTAAAAGAGAAACATTAGCTTCAAGCAATGAACTGAAAGCTGTTTTCTTCTACTTTATGGAGTATGTTGTGTGAAATTCTGACAAGTCCTAATTAAATTTTAGAATTCAGTGAAACCATTAAGACCACAAGTTTTATTTTCAGGATTTTTAAAGTTGTGGATTCGATTTCTCTAATAGTTGTAGGGTTATTCAAATGATGATGATGTTGTTGTTGTTTGTTTGTTTTTTGGTTTGGTTTGGTTTTGGTTTATAGAGATGGGGCCTCAGTCTGTAGTTGAGACTGACCTGGAACTCACTATGGAGCCCAGGCTGGTCTCGAACTCACAGTGATCCTCCTGCCTCAGCCTCCCGAGTGCTAGGGTTACAGGCATGTGCCACCATGCTCGGCCTCAAATGATGTTTTGTATTGGCTGAATCGTGGTAGTTTACCTTTTCTAAAGAAATGGTATATTTTATTTAACATTTATATGTAGAATTGGACATCAGAAAAGATTGTAGAGATAGGCTCTATTTATCCCTGATATTAGTAATTTGAGTATTCGTTGTCTTTTTTCTTTAATAGTCTTACTAGAGTTGAATTAATATTTCCAAAGAACAGACTTGTTCATTGATTTTCTTGAATGTTTTCATTATCATTGAGTTATTTTAGTATTTGCTTTATTGCTCCTTAATTTGAAGTTTGTTCCCCTTGTTTTTAGTTACTTAATTCTGCTCTGTGGACCTTGGAACTGTGGCATGGTCTAGACATGGACTCCCGTGGAGCAGTAAAAAACAGAGCTCTGCCAAGGAACAGAGACTACCTACATGATTCACAACCATGGTTCCAAGGTCCACAATGCAGATGCAATTGATATAACAGTGACTCCATTATCTGTTCGTGAAATTGCTATAAAGCAGCTATGAAGCCAGAGCCTGAAGTAGGAATATGTACACAACGACCGAGCGAGTTCACAGCAGTGATAGCTCTGGTGTTTAGGCACAAGCACACATGGAATGACAACAGAAACAAGATCTGGACCATGAAAGAGCACATGCTCCAGAAGCTTGGGAGTGTGCAATGTTCCAGGTCTTGTATGCAGACTTGATGTGGTGGAATAGAGACAGTTTTCTAGAGGACAAGGCACTGCAGTGTCTCTATTGCTTGAAAGATTGCAACAGAAATGCCTGGTAGTTACCTGAGTGGTGAAACCCGATGGCTACCTCTGTAGAGGGCACAGGGGTATGTGCTGACGTACACTCAGGGACCTATACTTTGAAAGCTGCAGGAAATCCAAGGCTGCTACAAGGGCAGCTGAGTTCCATAGTGGCAAAAGCTGTCAGGGTCCTCTGCAGAGCAAGACAATGGGAACAAAGTGGCACCCACCAGGTGGCTGACACTGAAAGCTCTCACCTGTCCTCTTGGTTCCTCAGCATTTCTAGATATGCCTGCTATGCTAGTCTTCTCAGTGATCATTCCTGTACCGTTAGTCTCTATTTTTTGTTCCAATGTATTGCTGCAGGTTCTTAATTGGACCCTTGAGCCCTTCCAGAGATAGTCCCCTTCATGAATAGCTAGCTGTTGTATTTTTTGTAGGATGAAGACATAAATTTTCCTCTGCCACTTTGCAGATGTGTCCACCATGCATTGTTTTTTTAAATAATTTGAATAACCAGTAAAAACCTCTCCTTGACTTACACTTTATTTTTTATTAGTGTATAATAAACCTTTTGCAATATATCATTTTTAATCCTACAACTTGATTTTTAATAGGTGTATAAAATTATATGAAATGAATTTACCAAATTCTGCTTAAGTAATTCTCTGACATATGCTTAGGTTACTCACAATATTTGTATATTTTTAAAAATATAATACATATATCGACTATTACTGACAATATTTAGATGTCTGAAATAATACAATTATCTAACATCATTACATATTGCTTTGTGTATATCTCAATAATTTCCAAGATATAATTAATGGGTAAAAAGTTATGCAAGTTTTTAAGACACTGACAAATACTTCCAAATCGCCTACTAAATAAGATTACTAATCGTCATCCTACTTCCCTACACTATGATTTGCATTACATATTACTTTGGGAATTTTTGATGAATGATTCTGTTTTTCTTTCTCCATAGCTAGCATCATTATGAAACAACAAAAATTACTAGCAGATTATTGATAATGCCAGATAAGAAGTGTGCTGATACTCAAAGAGAGAACATGTGAAAGTCCTGGGCATCTACATGCCAGACTACATAAGATTTTTCAGTGCTTACTCATTTATTTGTCCATTTGTGAAACATGTTGTAGCAGGATTAAATTATATCCCCAAAGACACATTAACTGGTATTATACTGAAGTATTTATTATTGCAGCATATGTAACAGATAATATTTGTTTACTTTTTAATTACTTACATTTTCAGCCAAGAAAATCTCTGAGGATTATGCTTCATTTACAAGAGTGTCCTGGCAAAAGATAACATAATGTAATCACATATTACCAACAATTTCATGACAGCGATGCAATGGGTTTAAAATGACTTCCAAATAAAAGCTTAATTATAGCAAGCTATAAAAAATTAAACACAAGATACAATAATGGTGCTAAAATTAAATTAAGGAAAAATTCACACAGTACATAGAGATGTGAATAGAAATGAAGATACCAAAACTAAATACCTGACATATTGTCCATTCTGTACTGAAATCCTATTGTTAGGGTCTAATTGCTCCTTCAGAACTCTTCCTGCTGGATACAAATGAACTATACTCAATAATCAGAATTGATGCACTCTAGAAGAAAGAAGGAGCTTTTTATTAAAAATTATTTCTACTTTTTCTATTCCAGTGAGTTTGGAGGGGAGGTAGAGTTGGTATAACAGAATTGCATTAGTAAGAAAGGCAGGGACTGAAATATCTTACTCATTTTTCAATTAAACATGCATAACATTCAGCTAATGTGCTGAAAGTATCTAAACCGCAGCCTTTCTTACTAGTTTGGGAACATATTTTTGAACGAATATTTTTAATGCTTTTGTTTATTGTCCCAGAGTGGTGTACTTTTAAATAAAATGAGAGGGCCATAGTGAAATCTCAACTCATTAGAATTTGGTGAAGTTAATGAGGAATATAATAGGTAGAACCAAAACATTATGCCTTTATGTCAGTCGCTAAGTCATTCTCTTGACTATGCTTGACACAGTTCTGCTCTATGAACTGCAGAAACCCGGTGGAATCCGCCTATCTCTTTACTGACCTGTTCTTTCACAGTACAAGACAATCACATTGCTCATACTGGAATCAAGCACTCTCCCAAATAAGATGGAAGCTAATTTAATTGCATTCTTTAATGAAGTTGCTAAGCGTGCTTACTTACAAATTATTTCTGGGGTTATAGAAGGTAGTTGGAGAAATCAGGAAAATTTCAGTAAAGAAAATTGTACGATATTCCAAGAGGATTCAAGAAAATGATACCAGTGTGATTCGATTGATTAGGAGGCAGAAACTAAAATACAAACTCCAGAAAGAGAGTTAAAGCAAAACTTAGACAATTATTTAGCTCCAAGTTGATTTATTGCTTCTACCATATGTACAGAGGCCTCACACAGTCATCCTTCCTCAGTTGATCACTGTAAAGGGGCCAGGTGATCATCTCTACAGTAAACCTTAAATATACTTGCAAACAACTTTTGAGAGCTTTCAGTCTCAGCTGAAAACAAGTAGGATACACACTGCATTTTATTCCAGCTTGACATAGATTTGTGTTTCCAAATATCCAGGCACATTATTATAAGTATCCTGAGCCTCAACAGAAGCTTCCTGAATAATAATCTCCAGGCAAGAATTTAGAATAATAATTTTAAACACAGATCCAGGTAATCATTTTTCAGAGACTAGCAAATTTTTCACTACGAACTTAATACTATAAAGATCAAATTTGACTCTTAAAGCAGCAATTTGGGAATCAAAGTATACAATATTCAATTTAAGGCCATCTATATTATATATACTATATTTGTTATATATAATATATATATATATAGAAAGAAAGCCTTTATTTCTATATAAAACATTTTATTATTAATAACATCCACTCAACTTTAACTCAGACTAGAAGTACACCTTTTGCAAATTTTGCCTTTAACTTAAAGAAACTTTACCTATACAAGTTGATCTAAGAAAAATCACCCTATAGGAGAGAATAATAATACTATTAGAATTTGTTGAGTATATATGGAGTGTAAGTTACTACTATAATTATTAGGCTCATTGAATAATTTTAGCAGCTCTAAGTTATTCTAATAATTTGCTTAGCCAGCTTGTCTTACCAAACAGATGAAAGCACAAACCATAACGGAAAAGTAAGTTCAACTTTATTAAAATAAACACTTCATCTTCAATAAATGACACCATGTATGCAAGAAAATGCAAGCTATATTAAGCTAACAAATTATTGCGGAATACTGAAATGACAAAGGATTAGCATTTGTAATATATAAAGAATGCCTACAAATCAAAATGGAAAAGATCAACAATTCAATAGGAAAGCTGGGCAAAAATACATGAACAGACATTTCATGAAGTTAAAAAACCAAATAAAACACATGTATTTAAAAATATTTAATTTTCAGAAATTAGAGAAGAATTACGCTGATAATGATGTACTATATCTTTTTCACTATTACCTTGATAAAGTATAATATAAATTATACAAAGTATTGACTATGACTTAGGCTAATGAAATTTTCATAGAGGGATGTATTCATTAAGTTGCACAACTTTGCATAAAATATGCACTATTAAATATGAATGTACACATCTTTTGATTCATCAATTTCAATTCTAGATATTCAGAGGTTATAAATCTACTAAATAAGGAAACATACTATTTATGCTTTAATGCTTAAATATATATAAACAAACATGCATACATGTATACATATTCATAAAGAAAGACAAATGCTAAATAGTCACAATAAAGTAATATCAAAGCAATCTGATTTTTTAAAACATGAAAACAATCTAGATCATTTCTACGATTAGACAATGTATCTTAAAATTAGACTGTTAGTTTAGTGAAAATGAATGAAATAAATATGTATAAATGGACTGTTGGAGACAATATCGATTATACCCAAAGCAGTCCATAAGCAGTTCAGGCTATAAAGAGTTAACCTCACAATTGGCATGTTTTGTGATATGATTCTGGCCACAGCCTACATTCCAAGGTCAGAGTAACTTGCACCAAAATTCCATTCCCACAACTAAACCCTTAACTAGATGGACTATGTTCTAATTACAACCATATATTTTGTCTATTCTGTTCCCAATCTGAGAATGTTTTGTCTTTTCCTTTACACACCTTGCCTCCATTAATTTCCATAGAAACGGCACAACTGCACATTTTCTCACATAGTTGTACTCTCGCACATAGCTCACCTTTTCCCCAGTGATTACCAGTAAAAATCAGTGGCTTGGACTGGCCAGTGCCTTTGTTGGTTGTACCAGTATTGGTTGTCCCGGCATCCCACTTTCTGTCTTTCTTAGTTCTATTTTAGTATTTTTTTCCTCAGGCCCTCATCATACACTGAATAGGATACTGGAGCCTACTGCAGAGGTTTCTGGGTCTCCAGTAATGGACAACTTTTTCATAAATAAAAAATGATGTTGGGTAAAAAACTGTAATTCTTTACAAAGCACACACAGTACTTTTAATGTATGTATAGTTAAAATAATTAAAATGAAAACAATCATTGCAGAATGAATATATACGTGACAAATGCACAAATAAAGACAAATGGATTGAACTTACCCGCTTTATGTACTATTTTTCCATTGAGTGTATTGGCACATTTTAGGGATACAGTACAGTTACATTCATCTTTGGGATCTTGGACCTTTACACGATGTATCTTGGTTCTTACTTCTCCCTGTTCCCCTCCCTTCCCTTCACGCCCTCTACCCTTCCCTATCTACAAAGACTTTGTTTCCATTTTTTTCTTCTCTCAATGGGAAGGGTAGGGGAAAGGAAAAAAGGAAAAAGAAAAATATAAGAAATACGTACTTTTCATTTTACATGAAAATTAAAATCAGTGATAAAAAGGAATGCTCCAGAAATAAAATTATTAATACATCATGCTAAGTTCACCTTGTGTCTTCTTTAAGCTTTAACTGCAGTCTTAATTTCTAAGTTTTTCCCAGTTCAACTTGCTATATATATAAATGTTAGTTTTCAAAACATTCCATTTTCCCTGGTTGATTTTACTAATGTCATATGAGGACACAAAACTTACGTATTACAGATGTAAAGGGATGTGGCTTGAGAGTTCCCATTTTTTCTGTTGTATTACATTACTTTAAATTGTAAATAGATCTCCAAATTTAAATATCTACATAAAGATAAAAATAACAATGGCGATTGTAATGATACTCTGATACGATTAGCTGTTTCCAGAAGGATCAAGTCAGTGCACAATTTTTTTCTTTGTCGTTTTATTTTACTATCTTTTGGAAAGTATGTAATAATCTAAACCTTTTATGCTACTTCAGAGACAAAAAATGTGAGGGGATCATAAATACATTTTCTAAATTTTGTGCCTAACATGAACCCCCATCTGCTTGGAAAACTTGAGATTTTTAAAAAATACTTTCTCAACTTCTTATAAAACTATATATTCTTCATGAACAGAAAATTAACAGAATCAGGTAGACTATCAAAAAAGACATTATTAGTAGAGGAAATATTCTTAACTCAGAAAATACTCAAATTACCTGTACTCTTCACAAATGTATGTGTGTGTGTTTATGTGTATTGATTTATACATATATATATATA
>NW_022900938.1:31081098-31121713 GCF_012274545.1 Fukomys damarensis | reverse complement strand
TATATATTTAAATTATACTGATTCATCATATTTATTTCATGGGTTAATAATAATGGTGTTCACCTGATACTTTCAGTATAACAATTTTAGAAAGTCACATATTCATAAATCCATACAAAAGTACATGCATGCACACAAAAATACATATAAAATATCAAATGAAAATTTAGTTAAACTCAGAACTAATCTGGTAAATGACATGAAAATAAAGCAAAAAGCATTTACCCACAAGGAATTTTAAGACCTTCACTTTACAGTGAAATTGAACTTTTAAAAAGCCCCAAGCTCTAATAAACCAAGGACTTATTATCAAAATTATCTCTGAAAGAGAAAAACAAGAATATATTAATGGTTTGAAGAAACTAAAAATAAGTTGACCTCAATCTTTGAAAGGAGAACATAGAATTATGGCTGTGTGTGGAAAAGACACATTTAGTGCTATTCACTTCAAGAAATAATCATGCTTTCAGAAATTTCCAATCTTGGCCACGTTACATTGAGATCATTCATGTTTGCAGATGAATTTGAATATTCTGGCTCTTGTGGACTATCTTTGAATGGCACAGCAGTTTTTAGTCACCATTCTGAATGGACAAAATTTGATAAATGTTTGTAAGTAAAATAAACAAATTTTGCATTACTTCTCTCTAGAGTCTGAGGTTTATAATTAATAAAAGTGCACTAAAGCTGGACTAAGGCATAAATGAACGGAAAAAGCTCAGTCATTACAAGTGACACAAAGGTAAATTATAAATCCTCACATGGAAGATAGGCAGCAAGGTCCATGAACAGAAAAGTTAGTGACAATTTATATGTGAACTATCTCTGCCTCTTGGTCACCACTAGTGTGCAGGCAGGAGGGAGTTGTCCACACTTGTATCTTACAGTTGTTCCCAAATGAATGAAAATATATTAACATCAATACTTCTGCTTGAGTCAGGTTGGAAAAGGTTATTTATTTTGGCTCATTCTTCTAGAAGACTGACTGTGTATGCATATATGACTGACAAAGGACAATTGTGACAGTGACTATTTGTAAATTGGAACAACTCCCCATTGGGTATGTATTTCAACTCCAGAAAAGGTTCATACACTACTGTCTTGGATTGATCTACTGACCCAGAGATTCAAGTTGTTTTAAGGGTGATATATTTGTACCTACCTATCTGTAATGTGTGCTGTTATTCTATTATCAAGACAAACTGGATCCATTCATTAGTTGTGTACTAATCAAGAACCTCTCAACTACATCTTCTTAATTAGGATCCCTCTGATCTGCAGTATCTTCTTCTGTGCCCTGAGAGTAAAAATAAGTTAAAGAAGCTAAGTTTAGTAAATTGCTTAGAATAATGTCTCCAAGACTGCAAGCACTCAATGTTCAGGTTGTTTTATAATGTATGATTTTAAGACTTGCTGAATTCTTTTTTTTAATTAATTTTATTGGTACATTTTAAGTATACAATATAATGATATTCATCATCGGAGAGTTTTACCTTTGCATAATATATTTTGATTCTTATTTTCCCTCTCCCCTTACCATCCCATCAAGCCCTCCACCCTCCCTATTTACAAAGACTTTGTTTCCTTTTTTCATTTTCTCATATTAATTCCATTCCCCTTTTTCTTTGCCCTGCCCTTCCCATTTCCCTTTCCCCTTTGAACCTTTTCTTCCTCTTTTATAATTCTGTTTTACATTTTCATCCTTATTTGCACACTTGCTAAATTCTTGCCAGATCTATGTGAGTTGGCCTGGTACTACGTCAGATTTATGGTGAAACTAAGCAGAGTTAAATCTCGGTGTTCTGGACTGTACAGTGCTTATCTATCTATTTTTATATTTTTCTCTATTTTAAAACAAAACTCAAATTATATAAGCCTTTTAGCTCAACAAAATTTAGTTCTCTGCCTGCTTAAACATGGTGGATCCAATCAGACAATTATTTATGAATCTACTAAGAGGATTTTTTTTAAAAAAACCTGGAGCCTTACCAAGATAATTAAATGAAAAACTAAGAATGATTAAATTCTACTTGAGAAATAAGAATCTACTTTTTATTATATAAAAATTTTTGAGAATAACTACATTATTGTCATTCTGTATAAAAAATAACTAATAATACTTCTAAAAACATGAAAGTCCTACAATGAGGTTGTGACCATGGCAAAATGTGAAAATATTTCTCCTGGTAACTCCAGAAACCTTTAAGGAATAGAACTGCCTTTGAGAAATGAGCACAAGCTCTCTCGAAGTAGTAGATGGGACTCATAGACCCTCCATGATCTGCTTTCGGCTATGAAAAGAGGAAGAAATGACACAGTGTAATAAGAGAAAGAAAAATATGAGGTTCCCAAATCAATCTGAAAAAGGGCAGTCGTGGAATAGAAAAAGAGAAAAAGAGAGGATCTACACCTTGTGGAAAGTAAGTCCTTGCAGAGAGTCTGCTAAAACTCGAATAAAGACTTTGAATTAATAAAAGTCTTTGAATGAGTCAATACATATTTTGAAAACTGAAGAACAAGCTAAGTTTCGCTGCTAATTAACTGATAAGGCTGTAAGGCTTTTGAAAATATTATCATCCCTACAACTTGCAGCGGAGGTGCTATGTATTTGTGCCCCTGGCATCTGACACGAGACAAGAAATAGTGCAAATAGTCACCTGGGAGGGGAGGAAATGGGAAAAGAAAGAAAAGGAAGTCAAAAGATTTTCTTTCCTTTATTTATTTTGTTGTTGTTGTTTTGTTTTGTTTTGTTTTTTGAGACAGGGTCTCACTTTGTAGTTCAGACTGCTCTGGAATTCACTGCATAGCCCAGGCTGATCTCGAACTCGCAGCGATCCTCCTGCCTCAGACTACTGAGTGCTCGGATTATAGGCATGTGCCACCATTCCCGGCTAAAAGATTTTCTTTATTAAACTATTTTCTACTGTGGATTACTGGACTCACTCATGCTGGGGGAAATGGAGCCTATATAATACATGTATCACAGTTATTCTTCCTGAGGAAATAAAGTATTCATATGTAATTCTTGTTGGCCATTTTTGATGATTACTTGTGCAGTACTCCTTGGCAAATCTGGCCCTAAGAAATATAGATTAATACATTCAAGTGCTGAAAGTTGGAATTTGTATAAAGAGATATGGACTGGGAACCAATGTTATCCTCTGTATGAGTTTTTGGTTTTCACTAGCTATGGAATTGACAAGACTTTCTAGATAAGTTCAGTAGATTACTGAAGGTCAAAAGAACTCCTATATCTTGAATTGCATCATAGTATCTTATTAAGGCTTAAATATACTCTCAAACAATCGATTCTTTTCTGACAAAGTCTTTATACAGATATAGGTAGGACACATGTTTTATGAAAGTCTGATGTGTACTCTTCTGTGAAATAACTCATCTAATGATGATTTTCCAAACATCTACAAAGTTTTTCTTTGGGCATCTCAGAATAATTTCTCCTTTGTATAAGGCCATTACAATTATAAGATCCTTCTATCTCTCATTTTATACAATTAATCTTTTTAAATGATATTTAAAGACATGTCCTTTCACCACAAATTCCCCTTTAATGTGTAATACTTTTATTTTTTGTCTTTGTTTCTATTAATCAATAATCTGTGGCATCCAATATGCAGCCAAAGCAGAAACATTTCAAGAACTGCATGGAAAACCATTCCTCACTCAGTATAATAGATTTAAATGTATGCACACTCTTCACCTAAGTCTGGTCACTTACGAGCCTAGCTTTGTGTTCTATGGTTACCTCGTTTCAAATTAGATATGTACAAGTGTTCAATAAATACAGCTAGATGGGTATGTGGGAAGTAGGAATATTATCACTGATTTACTCATTGTGAAATAATATACTTAGTTTGAACAGCAGTAGAAATGTGAATAGGTTTAATAAGTTGAAGATGATATATTATTTTTTCAATAATCTCTCTAAAAATTGTTAATGTTTGGTTTTTTTGTCTCTGATATTGAATTTAATCCTTTTATTTCCTTGTAGTTTAAATCTCTTAATCTTTCAGTTGCAATTTTTTTGGCCTGAAAACATTTTAGTCCCTTTGCAAGTGAACAATAAATTCCTTCTCTCCCATCCTTTAACTCCCACAACAGTCACTAATACTGGGGCCATCCCAGCCTAAATGATAACGAAGACAGCACCAGTGGTCTTCCGTCATAGTCCCAAAGATTATCAACCTTCTTTTTCTCTATTTCAGGTACAAGTTTTTCTTCTGAACCAATTGTCCTCCTATTTTTGTCCTCTGAAGGATTGGTTTTCCACTCCCAGCTCGTTTCTCTCTTAGGGTAAATTTTATGACTAGGTCATTTTGCTTATTTCTCTACCATCTTAAAAACTGGATTCCTCTGCCTTACAGAATGCTCTACTTCATATACTATTTCAAGTTTTAAAAGTTTTTCAATTCTGAGAGGTTTTTATTTTGCTTCTGTGCCAGAAGTGCAAAGCAGGTCATCAGTTCAAAAATACAGAAACATAAGTTATTTAAAGAAAGAACCCACAGCTGTATTTTGCAGGTGCAATAAAATTCATCTTTTAAGTGAATTATCCAACTACTATTTTTATCTTTCTTTACCCACTAATGTCTAGAAAGCGTTAAAATAACTGAGCTCTAAAACAATTCACAAATTCTAGAATGATTGACCTCTAAAACAGTTCACAAATTAAGGTATCATTCTTAATTATATTTGACAATTTTCATAATGCATTGACTATACCCTAAAAGTCATCCTATTGACAAAATTAAAAATGATTGGCTACATGTATGAAAGCAGATTCTTTGTGAAAATGCCTCATTTTCTAAATGTATGTCTCAAGAATGCCATTATTTTGTTAGGAAAGATTAATAGTTGTTACAAATCATTGGTGTTGGAGGAAAGGCTGCAATCACAGTGACATCCAGGAAATAGGAAGGGAGTGCATGATGGACTTTCACCTGCCCTGAAATGCTTTCTTCATATCATGTAATCAATTAAGAGAAAGGAGCCATGGCAGTTGCACAGAGTAAATATACTCTTTATGGCCATGGGCCAAGGGACAGAAGCCGGGGCGGGGGTGAGGAGGGAGGGAGGGAAGGAGGGAGAGAGATTGCATTGCTCAGACTTTCTCCAAACAATCCCAGTTCCAATAATGAAAAATTCAAGGTAGAATAAAAACATTTAAGGTTGCCCTGGAATACTACCTACTCCCAGGAGCGGACAACGAAACCAAGACAGCATATAGAGTAGCAAAGAGTAGATTTTGGCCAAGGTTTTTATTTGGGGCCAGAAGTAGTATTTTCTCACTTAACCCACATGTATGGATCTGCTATAATTTATTTAACTCTCTCAATTAAGGCATTGTAGTTAGAATGTTGTAATAGCCTTCTTAGAATGATGGGATTGAATCTAAATGATCTTCGAATTGAAAGAATCAAGTCGCACCCACTGTAGAGACAGTGTATTACTATCTGCCTGCCTTTGCCACTCAACCACCATGATCTCCAAAATGTAAGGAATTATTTAAAGAACTTATTGAGAGAAAGAAGTTTGTAGCTCAGAAAACCAACATTGATAGTCATACTTACCAGGCTATATAGCTGTAGATTATGCTCAAAAATATTTTCCAGTAACCAGAAATTTTTTCAGCATTTAACCATCCAGCCAATGGGGAATACAAAATTGGTAATGGGGAATAAAAATGATAATGTGGGGGGAGAGAAAGAGAAATTTAGAAATATAATGGATTCTCTGAGAGTTCCAAATTACAAAGTTAAATCTCTATCATTCTATAATTTATTTGAAGACAATTTTGGGGGGAAATTTTTCACTTTGTTTATAATCCAGATCTATTTAATCAGTGCAGTGTGTCACAAAATGCTGAAAGCAAATAAAAACATAAGGGCATTGTCATCATCTCCATTGTTGAGAGTTTAGAGGCCTTCTTTTACTTTGAAAGTGGAGCATATTTTACTTATGAACAGAGTTTTTAAAAAAGATATGACAAAGGAAAGTTTTTTGTTTATCCTGTCTTGGTTTTAGTAGTACATGTTTGCAATACATAATGATTGTATTCATTGTGGGGAGTTGGTACACATACATACACAACATATCTTAATTCTTTTTAAGTCCCCATGCCCATTTCCTCAGTCCCCTTTCCACTGGGAAAAGATCTGTCTCCCACTAGAGACCTTCTTATAGTCAGTCTAGACAATGTCTTTCTGAATACTGGCTCAGTGGTTGAGTCAGCCTCAATTCAAGTTGTAAAGACCACAGAAGTTTGATTTCATTGTTTATTTTAAAACTATAAACAGAAGTTAGAATAGCTTCTTCCTTTGCTGCAGATGCTATCCTGGTGGGCGTGCATCCTATTCTAAAGAAGACAGGAACTGCTAATACTGCCAATGAGTGAGCAGTCTGTGAAACAAAATTTATAGACAAAGGATTTCAACTTGAACATGTTGAGTTTGAGAAGCCTGTGGGTCATCCCATTAATAACTAGCTGATAGTTGTAGCAGTACGGATACCACTTGAGAGCTTTGCAATGAAATGGTCAGATGCTATTTGTGATTTATATCTAGAAAGGAACAAAATATACACATAAAATAGTTTGGACTGTAAAGTGAAAGAAAGCCATGGAAAGAAACTTGAAATTAAAAATAAGAATCAAAGGAGGAAGAAAATCAAAGATGTGAATTTAAAAATAAGAGTAGCTCACATGTGTATAATGCTTGCTATATATTTGGAAATATTCTAAATGCCTGTGCAATCTAACTCCTCACAACAGTCGCAGGAGATAGGTCTTGATTATCCCATTTCTCAAAGTGAAATTTTTAATCCCTGCATTCACACAGCAATTATAAACTCGGGATTTGAAACCAGGAAATCTATGTCTAAAGTTCTTTATTAACCAATATTTTCCCTCCTAGTTAGGAAGAAAACTGGATGGAAATGTTACTACAGAAGCCAATTGGGTAGGAAACTTTCAAGAGTAAGGTTAATGATCAATAGAGTTGCTCAGGTAGTTTTCATAAGAATTAAGACACATTTAATAAGTTTAAAAACACAGAAGTCATATTATGGGAAGGGTAGGGGAAAACAAAGAAGGGCAAAGAAAATATGAGAAAAGGAAAAAATGGAAACAAAGTCTTTGTAAAAAGGGAAGGGTGGAGCTGGTGAAGGGAGGGCAGGGGAGTGGGGGAAAAATAAGAACCAAGATACATCACGTAATGGTACAAGATCCCAATGATGAATGTAACTGTACTGTATACCTAAAAAGTCCCGATAAACTCAATAAAAACAAAGAAAGAAATGTGGAACATGGTGGGGGGGCAGATAATTGGAGATAAAAGAGAAATGACTTTGGAGAAAGTCTATACAATTGTCATTCGTGAAAGCAAACTCTGAAGGAAATAACAGTACAGCTGTTGGAAGGAAGAGACAGGCTCAAGGCTTCTATGTAGGTTTCCGTATAGTTACAATGGATTCTAGCTCCACACTAGGTAAAATCCGTAGGCTAGCAATTGAACACTTTACATTACAAGTTGAGTTTCAAATGAATTAACTATTTATTTTTAGAAAAAAAGAATATAGTTATGCCATTCTTTTAAAAATATAGGAATGAACAAGTGCTTTTGGTAGCCATCAAGGAGATTAAATTATCTGAAAATAATTTGGTAGAAAGTAGCACAAGAGTTCTGTAAAATATCATCATAAAACAAGTGTCCTCAGAAATTGTCCAGAAATAAAAAGAGAAAATGATGTGATGGCTCATCACATGGTGTGATCAGTGGAAATATCCTAAATGTGTGCTAAGGCAGCAATATGTTGAATATAATGGTTTTAATGGAATAAATTTAAATATGCACAAAATATATGCTATATATTGTACTCATACATGTGTGACATACATTTCATAATATTAGAATATATCATTAGAAGAGGCATGTGAAATACATAGATATTTCAAATAATACTCAAAATAGAAAATAATAAGGACTGCAAAAGTAGCTATTAATTCTATACGATAAAATTTATAGTTTTAGTTGGTTGGAAATGAAAAATAATAGACTTAAGCACATAGGAAAGTTTCACAGGCATTACAAGGGGACAGAGACTAATACAGAAATTCTTCAGCCAAATGTAGGCATCATAGGATCTCAGAATATTAGAGCTGCAAGGAATTTTAAAGAACATTTAGATGTTCCTTTTATAGATGAGAAGATGAGGTAAATCTGTTAGTATGCTTTTGAGCAGCTTACGTGTTGAGCAGAGAGCTTGCCCCCCATGACATGTGGTATTTTACTGAAGAAGAAAGAAATAATATACAGTAAAGAGAAGAATCATTCTTGGTTGACTTAGAATGTTTTATAA
The DNA here is from genome assembly GCF_012274545.1 of Fukomys damarensis. NCBI lineage: Eukaryota > Metazoa > Chordata > Mammalia > Rodentia > Bathyergidae > Fukomys > Fukomys damarensis. The sequence continues at coordinate 31,113,340 of NW_022900938.1, read as the reverse complement.
GAAATAAGAAGGGCATGTTTAAATTACTTATAAGAGAAAGTGTCCTAAAGGCAAGAGCAATTTAACAATGAAATAGCCACCCAAAGAGGTCATTGAGGAAACATCAATAAGACATTCAGGAAGAGATTAAATATAATTCTAAAGGGAATAATATAAGTGTCTGGCAATAACATGCATGGAGTACAGAGGTCTGAATACAATGACCTGTCATTTTCCCCATGGTCCCTGTGTCTATGATTCACGTAAAATAATCATGAGAACAAATAGAGGTAAGGGGAGCATCAAAGGAGGAAAATTATAAGACAAAATAAAATAAAAGTACCAGAATTGACATGGTAGCATAGGGGAAAATGTTTTTTTTCAGATGAAGGACCCTCCACAGCACTCTGATGGTTCTTTATGTTGTCTTTGTCTACAGTTGTAGCAGCAAGAAACTCAACTGTCATTTTATCAAAAGCACCAAGATTTTAAAGAACATTTTCTTATCTATAACAGAAGTACAGTATGTCTTCAAGTTTTTATATGTTTATTATGGAAGACATGGAAGGAATGAAAGGAACTTTCCTAAAACCTTAGAATTAGAACATCTATTTAGCAACTTGTGAAGGATTAAGCTGGTAGCAATAATGTCCCAATGTAGAATCATAAAATTAGAGAGTATGATGTATATACTAGTATATAACATAATGTCTTAGACTAGGTTTTATTAACAATCTCCTTATGAAAAAAAAAAACTTATTTCCTCACAGTTCTGGTAGCTGGGAAGATCAGGGTGCCAGAAGATTCAGTGTCTGATTAAAGGCTCATTTCCAACCTGAAAGCAGCCATCTTCTAGCTCTGTCTTCATATGGCAGAAGGGGCAAAGCAACTCTCCGGGGTGTCTTTCATGTGGGTACTACACTCTCTCATAGTGGCTCTGCCCTCAGGACCTAATTACCTCCCAAACACCCCACCTCCTAACACCATCATCACCTTGGGAGTTGGGATTTCAAGATATGAGTTTGGTCATTGCATGTTTCAAATGAAGGGAATTTTTGAAGATTCTTAGGAAGAGTATAGTGTGGAATGACTAAACAAGAATAGAAAGGACTTATTCATGCTCAAATATACAGCATGTATGTGTGTGAACATAATCATTCACACCATTATCCTCAGCCCAATGGGTAAAACACACTCAAAGGAAATATAGATGAACATTGACATTGCTACCTCACTATTTCGTTGTTCACAAAATATTTTTAATCCAGAAACAAAACTCCTCAAACCATAATGGAATATAGGTCTTGATGATACTAAAATTTTAAATATCTGCCTTCAAAATTTAACTTAAACATGATTAAAAATCAAACACAATGGAAAAATGAATTTGAAATGTTTACAACTCTTAAAGGCAAAAGTCAACATTGGTACTACATACAAAGATGTTAACCCTTGTGAGATAAACACTTACTTTTCCATATGGAGGAATATTTTAGATATTCACCTACACACACAATATAAAAAGTTGTTAACACAACTAATCTTTACCAGAAATCAGTAATACAGATTTTAAAGATATTTCTCATTGATAAACAAAGAAGATTATTTAAAATATTTGATTTTGAAAAGGATACATGAAAACCAAATCATATCATGGAGGAAATGAAATATTTATAACAATTTTCTGAAAAGTAATTTAGGAACATAAACACAAATTTTTCATGTTCCCTTTACAAGAGATTCTAAATATTTTCTAAAGAAATAAATGAATGAAGAAAACATGAGATTTTTAAGGATATTTGTTTTATCGCTATGTATGACAAAGTAAAATGAAATAATTTTTGCCTCTCCAGAGGCAATTAAAGTTAAAATGAGATAAATAGGATAACCCCTAAGTCCAAATGATTAAATCTTTATGAAAACAAAATCAGGACACAAAGAAAACATCATCTGAAGACACAGAATGCAATTTTTGGTAAAGGCCTATTCTTAATTTTTTTTCAGTGTTGTTACTTTAAACAAATGTGTTGCTATAACCTGCCTCAGCAATAAAGAATACAGTATTAGAATATCCTGAATCTGAATTCTAAAGTGCTAATTGAAAGTAGTATGCAAAAGCCCCTTTGGTGGCAATTTACTGAGAATGGTATTCCTCTTTAATATTTCTCTTTGTATGTTTCCAGTATCCAATAAAAAGTAGAAAGAAAATCTGTAAACCTTATATTCAAGCTACTTGAAATGTTCAAATTATAGGAGCATTGAAGAAAAACATCCTGAAAGAAAGAACAATAATATAATCTCTATGAAGAATCCTGGATTTTTCTTTTTTTTAAAGTTTTTTAGAAAGTATGATTTAAAACTTGGATTTATCCCAGTGATTGGGCACTTGCTTAGTAGCATGCACAGCACTCTTGATTCAATTTAAATTTTTTTTAAATAGCTCATTTCTTGCAATTTTTTCTTGAATGGGCACTTGAAACTATATTATATACTTTTGGTGTACATAGTAATATACAATCCTCAGAATTTTTATCATTATTAGTAACATATCATTAATTATTACTTGAGCAACATACCTGCTGGTGGTCCTTTGCCAAAAGAAAAGATAAAAAGAGAGTCTGTAGTGGTATCTTCAGTATCAGTTATTAAGCAGTTAACTCAACACATTTTATTGAATTGCTATTCTAATCCAGTCACTAGTTTAGGTAGAAAAGGCACATTTTTCTGTCTAAAATGAGTTTAGAAGACAATATGAATATGTTAATGATATATGAAAATTTTTAATTTGAAAAATTATTCCTCTTATACTAATGGTATAAACAAAGCATGTGGAAGCCTAGAAGAATTTCTTTTGTTTATTTGGGGACATATAAGAGGAAAGAAAGAGACAGTTTCCCTTGATCTGACACCTGCAGTAGTTGCAAGATGGTTATGAAGTGGTACCACGATCCCAAATAGAGAGGTTAGCTGGACCGCAGACTCAAGATCCTGTTCAAAAAGCATGATGTGACCTAGAAATGCTAATAGCTGAGTAAAGCCGAACCAAATGAAGCGTGAGAGAAGACAGGACTGGAATGGTTGGGCAAAAGGTGTTCGGAAGTGTAAAAGTTTCCTATGTTCACAACCATGGTGGGGTGGCTGGGAGGAGGATAGAGAAATCCACTGAGCCGGTGCTAGCCCATTTCCAGAACTCAGATATTTCATTTCTGTACATCTTAGCACATCTCTTTCTTCTAAAATATTACCAGGCTGTCTTAGAAGGAGCTTCTGGCCGGGAAGGCCTCCTGTGGATAAGGGGAACTCACTGACCAATAGGTAAAGGAACTTAAATATAGGTGTTTTCACTCACTTCCGTGGTTGCGATTGCCATGAAACTTGCACATGGAAACTTTAGAATTGAAACCACCTCACCTGTGCTTCACCCCAATTCCTCTGATGCTATACGCACTGTGTGAAGTTCAAACTGTGGAATCAGTGCTCGCCCTTGAGTACTTCAGAGAAAACTTCATGAATTGAAATCAGAGTGGCTTTTGAATAAAACGATCCTGTGTTCAAGTCCTAACACTACCATTATTCTGATTCCTTTCTTTCCCTCTAAAGAAAAAAAAAATTTAAACACTTTTATAAATGGCTAAAATAATCTACTTTAACATAGTGGTTGAGGATTATAACAAAATATTTTAAATAGAGAAGCGTGCCTGACACATAGTAGGAAATCATTCAATGATATTTTGATCACTCTGCTTCTTTTACCAGAATATTATGATACAGATTCAACCTAGTCTTTCTATATTCCCTAGGAGCCAGCTTTTGAAATTTCAAAAAGTACCTTACAAAGTAGGGTTCATGCCAAGATTCCTCCAAAGCTGAGTAATATTTTATTTTAGACATTGTTAAAATAAAATACATATTAGGTCTCCCACTTCTCTGAGAAGAAATGATTGTTTTATTCCTACCCGCTAGCCTAATATTGAATAGACACAATGAAATGGTGATGGCATTTTTCTTTTACATCGTGTTAGACACATCTTGAAAATAGTGTGAGTAATTTTACAAATATAGCTCTGGGTTACTCTAGCTTTTCATAAACACAGAGGCACAGAAGACTTTCATCAACCTGTTGTAAGGAAGGATTTGTAAACAGAGTGGCCCATTTGGGTTGTTTTCCCCAAACTCCATATTCCTTGCTGTATCCAAGAAATGTCTATTTTATGAGCAACAGCTTCACAAGTCAATAAGTAATAATCACTAGAAACACCCAAGTGTACTTAGAGAAGAATGAAGGAATATCCTGATTCCAGAATGCTAACTGCTAACACAGTTTAGACAAAGGATTAGACTGTGGTGTGCAACAGAAAAACTCTAAACTTAAAGCAATACCAGCAAAATAATTTCAAACTGATTGGAAAGCTTAGAAAGCTCCAGAGTTAGGTGGTCAGTTTATGTTTCTACCTCTGCTGTGAATACATATTTGGTATCTGAAGTTCATTTATTGATACAGCTGCTTTGGTTCTTATGTAAGTTCTGAACAAAGTATCTACAGAGAAATGCAAAATATTGAAAATTGTTTTGCTCCTTAATAATTTAGCTTTTATATAGTAAACAGTGAAAGAAAATATACAGAAGGATTGTACTAATATGTCTAAAGTGGAGAGAGGTAAACTAGAGGGATTTTTAATTTCAAAGACTTTCACGAGTAAAATTTCTTACAGTATAATTCATAGTTTTTCTTATTAAACAGAGACTTTGTAATTCTTTTCTATTTTCTTACCATTGATAAAAGATAGATAACAATACATAACACAAGTAATTATTACATGCATTTATCAATTTATCATTTTATTCTGTTGTATAGACCATTTCTCATTATGGAACTATAGATTTTATTCCTGGCTCTGCTTAAGACTAAGCTCTATAAGTAATATATTTTCTCATTTTAATTAAAGAGAGCAGCTTTATTAGTTGTGTTGGCTGAGGAACCAAAGAGAGGAGAATAGAAGATGCTCACAGAAAATCTTCTTACAATGCCTAAGGTTAGGACTCATTTTTACCCATCCTTGTTATCAGTGCTTCAGTAGCTTATAAGGCTTATGTGGTGATATGACTAGAACATAAAATTGCAAGTTATATACAAGTAGAAGGACATAAACACTAAAAAGTACTATATATTACTCCAAGAAAATAATTGACACTGTTCATATAGGACAGCTATAATTCCCAACCTGTTAGACATCAGATTTGCTGAGTTTCTGTCCCAGAATGCTTTATAGGGAAAAATCATGAGATAGGTACAACCTGAGTCAAACTGCAATTAACTAATAAGATTACAACTATAGCCACTTAGCTAATATTGTATGAATAGGGAAGCAGGGCACATAGCAAGGGCAAATGGATAACATTATTAACCTTGGTTGATGATTTATAGTCTTAGTTAATGATTTATAGTCTTAATCTTTACTCATAGTTTTACTGGTCTTTGTCTTAGTGTGAGTGTTAGGCTTGGTAGTCTTAGTCTTGTCTTAATCTTGTCTTAGTTTTAGTGAGTGAGAGAGTTGTCCACCCATAGTGAGATCATGGTCTGTTTCTATGGGAAATCCCAGAAGAGTGGTGCAAATTACAGTATAATCTCAAATTTCCTTTTATCCCTTAGGGAAGTATGTGAATCTGGCCCTTATAGCTTTAGTTATAACTTATAACTTAGTTATAACTTACAACTTTTAGTCTTGAGGTCTCACCTTCTTCAGATGCACCTCCACCTGGGGTTTTGATGTGTTCACTTTTTACAGACTTCCTTGAGAGCCCAGTCCCATTCTAACCATATTATTAATTTTTATCTGACTTAGCTGCCGATAATAGTATGACATTCTACACATGATCCTGAAAATTTACAAATATTCCATTGTATTTTATTTTTCAACTTTAACAACCATATTAATATTTATAGCAATAAACATTAGAATGAGAGTAATGAACATTTTGGAGAAATTCAAACAATGAGTACTAAATATAGTGATGGTTCGATTTCATTCTTCCTTGAAGATTCATCACATGCACATGGCTTTGCATGGTTAGGAAAGATGAGTGCAATATTGTGATCACTGCATTGCCTCCTCTGTTTCTCACTCGGGAACTGTAGAATACAAGGCTTCTGATAATAGTGATTAAAATTCATGTATTTTTCTTCCCTTTACTTCAAATCCTACTGAACATTCCAAGGAAATATAGAGATGACAAAGAATTAAAGATGGTACCCTGATTAGTTAACATCAACAAGGGAGATTAAGTTGCCTTCCATTGGGTAACAAGTCAAATTTCAAATCTTGTGATTTAGGTTAAATAGTATGCTCCACAATGTATTTGCTGAAATCCTAAGATATTTTTAGAGGCAGTTAGGTTAAAAATGAGATAAATAGGGTGGGCCTTAATCCCAAATGATTAAATCTTTATGAGAAGAGGAAATTAGGACACAGACACACACAGAAGAAAGATCATGTGAAGGCACAGAATATAAACATTTAAAATCCAAGGAGGAGACCTCAGGAGTATCCAATTCAACTAAACACATTGACCTTCTCTTATCCTCCAGAACTGTGAGAAAATGAATTTCTGTTGCTTAATGCATTCAGTCAATTTGTTATGGTAGCCCTAACAAGCTAATACAAAAGAGGGATATAGTTTAAAAGCAAATGGAAGTGTTTCCAAACAAAATTTGGAAGAACCTCAAGTATAGACACTGGCTGGAAAGAAATCTATCAATATGCTTTTTTTGGGGGGGATGAAAGTAGATGGATAAAGGACCGAAGAGTCAAATTTAGTTGCATGTAAGCAACTACAAACAGCATTCCTTTATAGAATTCAAGGAGCCTGAGATAAACATTTTTTATGTGGTTTTTGTGTTACTACAACAAAACAGAACTAAAATCAAACAAAATGGTTCGCTGGATTTCCATACTATTCTTGATCTTCTGACTGCAAAATTTAACTCTGACCGAACACAGATACCACTGAAACTCAACCAGCAGATATTGAAGGAAATTCTGAATATATCCCCAGCAGATAACATACTGAAAGCTTGATAAAGGCAACCTCTATGAAGCAGGATGAGCTGATGCTGACAGCCTTTTACCCAAACTAAGAGACAGGCCGAGGTACCTGGTTGCTCGGGATCCTCAGAGCTCGGGGGCCACATGTGGAATTAACTGTTTAAATGTGCAGTGTGTACTCATGTTGGTGGATACCGGAGCTGAGTCAACATTGATCCATCACAACCTAGACCGGTTCATAAGACCTACTGTACACGTAGAAGGGTATAGAAGTCACTACACTATATATGGGCAAGAGGCCAAGATGACTTTGGGCATTGGGCATTTGGACCCAGCATACCTATGATGTTGATGTTTCTCCAGTTGCTGAATACATACTGAGGGTGGACATACTGACTCGTGCCAGGTTAGACACCCCACACACAGGGAGAATTCCGTTTGGGGATTCACATGATGAAAACCATTGTCTGAGGTCACGCACAATTGACTCTCCCACAGGAAATGCAAGTTGTGTATGTGAAGCAGTAGTAGCTGCCCAGAGGTCATGAGGAAATAGGACAGACTGTTTTGATATTGGGAGAAGAAGGGTGATAGGCCCTACACAAAGCCCCTTCGATTTGCCGGTTTGGCCTGTGTGGAAGCCTGGTGGGACTTGGAGAATGACTATGGAATACCAGGAACTAAACAAAGTGACTCCTCCATTGCACACAGAGGTACCCAATATTGCTGACCTGATGGACTGGCTCACTCTGATGTTGGGTCGATACCAGTATGGAGTGGACCTGGCTAATGCATTCTTCTCTATTGCTATCACAATTGAGAGTCAAGACCAGTTTGCCTACACCTGGGAGTGTTACCACAAGGCTATTTTCATAGCCTTACTTTGTATCATGCCTGGTGGCCTAAGATCTAGCCACGTGGACCAAGCCACACTCTATGTCTTTATTCCATTATATTAATGATGGTCATATTAACCTCTGATTGCCTTACAGATTTGGAAGCTGCTGCACACAGTCTAAAAAAAGCTTTTCTGGTCTGGGGGTGGGCCATCAACAAAGACAAGATCCAAAGCCCTGGCATATCTGTCAAATTCTTAAATGTTATCTAGTTGAGTAAGACAAAAGTAAACCCAGGGGCCATAGATTTAGCTCAGTGGCTCTGCTTTGCAAATGCAAGGTCCCAAGTTTGATCCCCAGGGCCAAAAACAAAAAGCAATCCTTGATGTAGTAATTGATAAGATACAGGTATACCCCAGACCAACAACTGTACACCAGTTACAGGCATATGTGGGCTTGTGGGGTTTCTAGAAGACATTTTTTCCATACCTAGCCACCTTGTTGTGCTGTCTATACCAGATGACTCAAAGGGTGCACTATGGGACTGATCCAGCTGAAGCTGCATGCCAAGACTCAAAGAGGGCAGTCATGCAAGTACAGGGCCTTTAAGTTGTTGACCCTATCCTGACTATCACCTTAATAGTCAATGTGGAGGAGGTTGAGATTGGCTGGGGTTTATGGTAAAAGCAGGGGAAATTGAAGCGATTGGCTTCTGGTCACAGTTGTGGAAAGGAGCTGAAAGTGGGTATGCCCTGATGGAGAAGAAGTTGGCCGATGTATATGTTGTTCTGCATGCTTGTTAAGTAATCACTGGGCAGCAAACTGTTGAAGTGAAAACTAAGTACCCAATGGAGTACTCGGTATGCAAATGGATATCTCATCTCAGGAGTGGAGTGGCCCAGGTCCCCACCCTGGCACACTGGGGAACAGATCTACAACAGAGAGCCTCTTTTTCAGCCAGCCTGCTATAGTGGCCGAACTGGCAGCAGAGGTTCTGCGACTTGTGATGTTCATAGCCCAGTGATGCCTAGACTCTGTATGGAAGGAAGAGACCCCTGGCTGAGGACTGGCATATTGATGGATCCAGTCAGGGCACAACACCAGAATAGGTGCTGATCACTGTCCAGCACAACATGGAGACCCTCCTGCTTGAGATTGGGACAGGCAAATCGAGGTAATGGGCAGAGTTGCAGGAAGTGTGGTTACCTGTCAAGCAGGAGGATGAACCTCTGAATGTTTGCACAGATAGTTTGGCCATATTCTGGGGCTGATGCTCTGGTTACCAACCTGGGTTATCCAAGACTAGCAGATAGGACATCGACCCCTACGGGGTGCTGAGTTATGGACTTATAGGAGTATAGCCAGACTATCATACATGTGGTGTGCCACATGACAGGACATAGGTCTCTCCTCTATCAGAGAATGATCTTGCAGATTCCTTGACAAGGGTAGCAGCCCTTCGAATACCACCCTCAGCAGTGCTGCCTTGACTCTATAAGAAACTGGAGCTGTTGCACAGTGATGGCATTTGGATATGACTCCCACAGAGGCAACAGTGGCAGTGAAAGTGTGCCCTCAATAGCCCCTTGCAGGAGGAGAATGCCCTTGCAGTTAGGTGCAATACCACAGGAACCCCATATCCTAAAGCAATGGCAGGTAGGTTATAATTGGGACCCTGCCACTCTCCCTGGGATATAAATATGCTCTAACTACTGTGGATGCTGAACAGGTGTGGGCTTTGCCTACAGGTGTCTTGTGCTGACCAGGCCCATACCATTAAGGCATGTTGACTGAGACATAAGGGATGCCCCTAGGAATAGCATCTGACTGGGGAAGCCACTTTACAGGGGCTCGGGTAAAACAGCAGTTCAGAGACAATATCATTACCTGGCACTTTCATTTGCCCTACCAGCCTCAAGCTCCTGGTACGACTGGAAGATGTAATGAACCCTTGAAAACTGAGCTGGCCTATTTGGCTCCAAAGTTTATTGGGTGGTGTGGGCCTTACCACAGGCTGTTCAGTTGCTTGATAACCAGCCCCAGCATATAGGTAACAGCCCATTGGATCATCTTCTGAAAACACAGCTAACTCATCTGTGCATTCAACCAGCAGAGCAAAGTCCTAAGGTGGTAAAGGGGGCTTTGATTCTCCCCACACTACAGCCTATGTGGCTGGGGGCCCAGGAACGATGGTCTTGGGAGTTGTCCAGAAACACCCTGCTGGGGAATTGAGTGTTCATCCTCAAACCCTGGTGGAAGGGACTATGCCATAGAGCCGCAGCCCTGGATTTCAACATGGCCCCTGAAGACCTCAGTATTTTCCCTAGCCAACGCCTGGGCCACCATTCTAAAGAGACATTGTGGTTGCTTGGTCTTTTCTCCCAAGGGTGAGACCTGGCTCCAATCCCTTTGCAATAGGGATGCAGGTCTGGTACTCTAAACAGGGAAGTAGAGTGATCCAGACCACCATTCTATTGCAGGAAGAGCGTGTGGCCTGCATTCTCCCTGAGGGGTAAGACCTCCTTATGACGGTTTCTCTTTCTGCCCTATCCTTCAGACAAGAAAGAGTCAAGCTAATAGCATTGTCTCCTGGGCACACACATTTGTTTGTGTGCATCAGCAGTTGCACTGTTGGGTGTGCACTGAACTCCTGACAGACATGGCTAAGGGCCTTCTATGGATAATTGCACCAGCATCTCTGTGCAATTGGATGGACTTGTGACAGCAGAACTAGACTGGACCTTCCTGGAATCAGGGACACCAGGCTGTCTAGGCACTGATCTGGTAGAGCACAACCACCCCATAAGGACTGGGACTTATAATCCATAATGGTTGGGGGTGATGCTGAATGAAGTAATATTGTTGGTTGTTGCCCCACTATGTATTGAACAGATCAACGTAATGGTGGGAAACCACACAGCAGGATGGATACAACTGCACTGTATAACAACACTTTAGGGGTAAATGACACAAATGCCTTCTGGGATGGCCATAAACTCATAGATATAGTACCCATGGTTGGCCCCCATGGTGAACTCCTTATGGGTCCCCAGTACAGCAGTTTGACCATACCTCCTTGTGAACTGGATGGGGCACTGCCCCTGGGAATTTCCCTATATCAAAACTATCAGGCCCATTCTGGCAGACACACAATTGGGATGCTGTGCATCACAGGTGGCACCACATCAAATGGGTGGCCTGATTGTCCTATACTATGGTAGTACTGGTGTCAGGGGTAGGCACTATAGACCTAGCCTTCCAATTTGAAGTTCAAGCTCAACACATGGAGCAGGCCCTAAATACCACACACCAGTCTGTGAAGGTCCTCATGAATGAAATGTCTCAGATGAGAAAGGTGCTGTTACAGAACCATATAGCTCTGGATTTGATGACTGCAGCACAGGGAGGCAATTGTGCTCTCCTACATGTATAATGATGTGTTTTTATTCCTGATCACCAGGTACAGTACAAGAGACCTTCCAAGAGATGGATGCAGAGGTAGTCACCATCCAGGCCTTGCAATAAGACCCTCTGACCCAGTGGTGGGAATCCCTGAGATCCACCTAGTGCTGGGTAGCAACAGGGTGGTGGTTATGTGTTGCTCCTTGTATGCCTTTTGTGGGCTCTGGGCATAAGGAGCAGCCTTGTGTACCATTTGCAAGAAGCGACAGCCCCCCAGTCTTTGAAAGAGTGCTACTATGTCTCAGTAAGGCAGGCTTATAAAAGCACTACCATATGTCCTTATTCACCGAAGCTAGATAGTGTACCACTTTTGGCTGTTTCCCAAAGTCTAAAGGATCATGAATGGTAAATGCTTTGCATTGATTCATGATGTTGAGGTAGCCAGGACAATGCAACTAAAGACACTCATGAAAGAGAACTTTCAGAGCTATTTCAGAAAGTAGCAAAAATGATAAGTGAGTTCACAATGTGGGGAGGTTATCTTTAGGGAGATTAATGGCAAGGTGTCTCTTACGGTAATAAATTATTTTTACTTTTAATATTTATCATAATTTTCAGTCACATCTTATTAATATGCATATGTTTCTACACGCATACATACTTAAATGGTTCAGGAAATAATATAGGCATCAAATAACACAATTTCAAATTTTCATTCATTTCAAGAATACTTTATGTGTTCTTATTTTGTTCATGTTGCTTTCAGTATTCAGTTTCTCTGAGCTTCAGAATCTGAATGAATGAAATATGGATCAATGATGAAAAACATCTCTGTGAACACTCTTAACTCTAAAATCTCAATCTCTATTTAGGACAAAATTATTACTGTGTGTGTGTGTGTGTGTGTGTGTGTGTGTGTGTATCTCACTCTGGCAGTTAGCACTGAAATAGTGAACCTCATGTGAGGAGTTATTCATTCTTTTCATGTAAGTATATGATCATTTAAGCATTTATTTTCTACAATATAAATGTAAGACAAATTTTCTGCTTTTCTAGACTAACATTTGAATAGGACATATGCCAGGTATGTGGGAACAATGACAATATAACATACAAAATAGTAAATAACATATGAGAAGTGTGAAGTCTTTTGGAAACTTAGTATAGGGAGAGAATGCTTCCACCTGATGGAATCTTTGAAATTTCTGTTATAGATTTTGAGCTAGAAATGCGGGCATGGGTTGGTAGGCGCAGCACCTACGAGTCTGAGGTGGGAAGATCGCTTGAGCCCAAAGGTTCAAGACCAACCTCGGCAACATACTGTACGTGATTCTCTCTCAAAAAAAAAGGAGGAGGAGGAGATAGCCTAATAGAAACAAATCAGGAGCAGTTACACAGCCAGAGTTCATTCCCCATCAGTACCACCACTGGCTAGTCATACACTGACTTGATATTTATTACAGGTTTCAGAAATATTTTAACATTTATTGGTAGTATATTGAATGATGATATTATTTACTGACGTGTTTTTTTTCTTTGAGCTTACTTTTCAAAAAACACTATTTTACAGCTTAATTGACTACTATAGAAAATCTAAATAAATATCAATATTGCTTTAAAGATGACCCCCAAGATCTCTGAACAGGTGCACTTATGCCATATTGATAAGACTCTCAATAATAAATTTATTCGAATGTGAAACAAGTCAAACATGTTAGCTTCTTTACTGTTTTATTGCACTGATAGACAAAAAAATCCCTATAACCAATAAAGCAAATCTGTGTTTGTTTTTTGTTGTTTTGTCTTTGAAATTGTAGCCTTTTGTCTGACAACAATGATGTAGCTACTGATGAAGAAAATAAATTGTCACGTTGGAGTGCAACACTTACTTGCTAGAAATAAACAAACCAATTTTAGTAAAATAAAACTGACCTAACTCTGTGCTAAGATCTCAGACTTAATAGCCACTCCAATTTTCTCTGACATTTAAAAATTATAAGTTACAGCAGAAAGAAATTCTTAAATGTCAGAATCCTCATAATTTTTTCAACTTTTGCCACTGAATTCTTAACTTCTCCCCACCAACCCCTACACACCCCCAGCCTGTGAATATGGTGGGGTAGGAAAAGCTGGAGAAGGCACCATCTATCCATACATTTCTGCTCCTAGCAAGGCCAACTCAGTCTGCACACATTTCTGCAGTGATCCCAGGCCAGGGCCTCTGAGAGGCTCCTTCAGAAAATTGTGTAATTTAGATGCAGTCCATAGTTCTTGTCCCCCCACTTGTCACTCATTCTCAGCTGCTGTTATGGTAGCTGAAACACTGCTTTTAATCTAGTGAGCTAAATGTCTGATTCAAAGAGCTGAAATCATGGAGATTCTAAGTAAGGCACCGTGGTGAATGATTTAATAACAAAAATAAAAGGATGGAGAAGGAAATAAAAGGAACAAGACCAGAAGTAGGGGGAGAAGGAAGAAAGGAAAAAGAAAAGATTTACTACATCCTTAATAAAGGGAAGACAGTGGCCTAGTATAAACATGACTGCAACAGTTTTCTACACCTGCTTTGCAGACGTGACCAGTGGTAGGGGCTCAGAGAGGAAAGCAGCTTCCTTATCCACAAAGAGTTACTTAATGGCAGAACTGGGATTCAAACCTAAACTCTGTCCCTCTAAGACAATTTTCAAATGTGTAGAGGGAGAATGAAAGCCCGAATGAGACTGTTTTCATATTTAGGAAAATTTCTTAAGTATTCTCTCATCTAAAAATATAAGCTTGTTCCACAGTAAAAGATGAATAACATCTTTACTTAATACCTGCTAGTTTCATACATAAGATGCTGCAATAAAGGTAGAGATGTTCTGATTAGCATTTTTATATATTATATTAAATGTATTTCTTATAAATTTCAATTTTTAAAAAATCATAAAGGAGGGCATCATTAAGTATTTTCTCCCATCAAATTTCCATGTACTAAATTCTTGGAGAGGATTCTTACATGTGTGTGAGCATGTGTGTGAATAATATATACGAAAAACCACTTCACTTCATAAATTATTATTGTCAGGCAACATCTCAGTCAATTCCATTTTCTCAATTCTAAATTTTGAAGGATCCTACTGATTCTGTTTTCAGAGTTTCATTTTTATAAAAAAAAAAAAACAAAAAACATTTACTGGATGCCACAAAAGAGATTATTTTCTACAAGCTTTCTCAATTTAGAAATGCAAATAATTAGCATTATAGAGAATATTGGTTTATGTTCTTAAAAAGAAAATCTTATTTGCTACTTAGTGAAACTACCACATCATTATAGTAACATTTTTCTCTTAATTTAAAAAATATTGTGTAATCAAACAACCTTGAGAACCCTGGTTAGAGGGTGACCCTTTAAAATAATGGAGGGATTTTATATTGGCTTGTCAGAGGCGAATGAACCGTATGCACTGTAAATTCTACAGTAATTGTATCCATTCTCTGATTTTGCTTCAGTTTGGTTGTTAGCTATAAAATTACTGATAAGTAATAAAACACAGGTCAAAAGTATTAAGCCCTTGTTGCAAATATCACCAAATCATAACAAGAAAATATCAGCTGAAAGCCACAATTTTTAGCATTTACCTGAAAACATGTTTTAAATAAGACCCCTTTAATCCCTTTCTGATGTGTCTTATTAAGATTTTGCTTCCTTCCATAGCCTACCATCTGAATGAAAGGAATTCTTTCTAGGGCCTACTTAGGTATATTCTATTTGAGAATAAATTATCTGTAATTATTAAATATTCATAGATGGTTGGGGCCATCCCATTTTTGGCTGGCAAGGAATTGCATGCCACATAACCACGAGTCTCTAAAGTATAATGAAGAAAGATAAATGCTTGTAATGCTCCCTCTGTCTAATTCTTCCTAATTCATTGCTGGTCTTTGTGACTTTATTTAAGATGTTTTAAGGCTTCATAGAGCTCTTAAAAGTGTTTTCTGACTTGTGGTCCTATCTGAGGCTGTAGAGCTCATGCTCTGGTCAAAACAGGCAAAATTTTATGACACAGTCTGAGGATTGCTAAAAACAAGAAACAGCAAAGGACAAAAACTGTCCTATAGTAATTTTCTTGCCTTTTCTTCTCATTTTCTTCCCATTTGTAAAAACGTACTCTCCCTTTCTCCTGTAATTTAACATCTTAGTAAATTTATGGCTAGCATTTTAAATATGTATTTCTAAAGAAAATTTGCCTCACAGAAATCCTAATAGATATTGCTTTAAAAAGAGTTCTGCAATTAAGTAAGTTTGGGAAATGCTACAATAGAGAAAGTAAAGGAGTTTTTTTTTTTCTCAAAGACTTAAAGATTTTAGCACGACAACATTCACTGTTAATACCATGAGAAGTCTTTAGATTTATAAAATTTCCAAAATGTATTTGACCCTCCATAATTTTTTTCATGGAATATACTTGTGAGAATGATATTCCAAAAACACCACCTTGCAAACACTGCAATAAATAACTAAAAAGATATTGCTGGGTACATTTTAAATATGTGAGGTGAACAAAAGGGCAAATAAATAGAAAAACTATTTCTTCTTCTAAAACAGTTCACTAGGATGCCCAAGGAGCTTGAAATTCTGATGGCAGATAGAAAACTGGATATTTTCCATGTAAATACTTACCCAAAGTTGTTATAGGGTAGCAGTTTTTCCACATAAATGAAATTATCCTTATTCGTGCTACTTGAAGTCAAACTGGTCACAGTTGTGGTCTCCATCTAAAGTTCCTCAAAAGATGATGAAAGTTTTGTCACTCTGGGTACTTTAACATAAACTGAATTATCAAGTTCAATTATCAAGTTGGGAGAATCTGGGACTCATGGGGTAAAATTCTCTAAATCCTCCTTCCAATTTTGATAGCCTGTAGATCTAAAGACATAGCTAATAAAAATTTGTGCCCGCAGAGAATCATAAAAAGCCACAATTGTTAGTTTGTTTCTCTTAGAAATTCCTAGGCCTCGACACAATGGATTATTTTCTTTTTTTCTTGAAACGCATTTACTGATGTTATGGAATGAATTCTATGTCACTCCAAATTATATGTTAAAATCCTAATCTCCAACATGTAATGGAATCTGCTGGGAGATGGGATCTTTGGGAATTTATAGGTCACGAAAGTAGAGCTCCCATGAATTGAGTTAGTAAGCTTATAAGAGGAGATATGAGAGAGATGATCCTTTTCTCTCTTCCTCTCTGTTATGTGATAATACAAGAACAGAAGCATCTAGAAGCAGGCAAAGGACCTTCACCAAGATACCAAACATGCTGGTACACTGATCTCAAGCTCCCAGCTCCTAAAACTGCAAGAAATAAATATTTTTTATTTAAGTCACTCTATCTATGGTATTATGTTATAGGGGCCTTCACTAACACAAGTGTTTTTAAGTGTGGACACTAGTAATTCAGCAGACCTTCATGACGTCTACTCTCACAAACTAAGAGGCAGAAATTTTTATGCTTGCGCTGTCTTGATTTTTCACTGATTCCCATTGCTCTTATGTTAGTCCTCTTTGAGTCATCTAAGAGCTGTTAGATCCATCTTTTTAATCTTATTGAGTTTATTGTTACTTTTTAAGTATACAGTACAGTTACTAGATCCATTTTTCATGTTTCACTTATCGATCTTTGACTACAGCCCTGCTCTCTAGTTCTGACACATTTCACATTGGTCACTTCTGCTATCTGTCATTTCAATCATTGTTTTTAACCTGGATTTATTTTGGGAACTTTCTTCTGGATTCTTATGCTTTTCTATGTGGAGCATCTCTTTCTTCAGCTCCACTAGGTATATTAGTGTCTTCTCTAGGTTTTCTGACCATTTCTTTCATTATTGTCATTATATGTTTAGTTATATCTCTTGAAATTCTTCATAGAACTGCTTTGCCACCATTGGTACCCTTTCAGATCTCTCTGCTATGTAGCTCTCAATGCCCCCTGTACCAATTTTGAATTGAGAGTTTTTAGAGTTGTCTTTTCATGTTTCTGTTTGTTTGCTTGCTTGCTTTCCTACTTGCTTTTTGTGCTGGGGTATGCAAATCCTTTGATTCCTTGCCCAGTTCTTTGGGGCAAGACACAATATTGCTTATGACCCCCTACCTCAGATAATCCAGGTATCCTCTATATAAAACCAATTGCTGGTGCTACTACATTACCTTGTATATGGTAGTAAATTCAGCAACAACAATGGTATCAAATGTCAACAGGATATTGAAAAACCCTAGCAAACATTCACAAAGAGC
This sequence comes from Fukomys damarensis, assembly GCF_012274545.1. Lineage (NCBI taxonomy): Eukaryota > Metazoa > Chordata > Mammalia > Rodentia > Bathyergidae > Fukomys > Fukomys damarensis. The sequence goes on along the minus strand of NW_022900938.1, from coordinate 31,095,801 downwards.
CCTTTACCAAAAAAAAAAAGGACTCTTTATTGAAGACAATCAGCCCCCCAAGTATTGATCTATTGTAATTCAGAGCACTGATTTCCACTGATTATTGGCAGCTGCGCCAGACCTTAAACATATTATATGCTTTCTTCTCCAGGGCTGCCCCGTCTGGTGGTTCCTCCCACTGAAACTGGCCTCCCACAACAGAACTCTGAACCTGTGATCTTTCTGGCGTGAGCCTAGGTCCCCCCACCCCCATGGGATCCCAGGAGATCCCTATTTAATTCTTACTCTCCCAGAACCCATCTCAAGGCTGACTCTGACCTGGTCTGTGTGGAAGCGTACGACTTCAGTCCTGGAGTGAAACTTTCCCCCTGGCCACTGGTTTCTTCGTTTCGCTTGGTCTGTCGGTTGTCAACTCTGTTGCCCTGCCTTGTGGAGACCCATGTACTAGAGATGGGGCACATGATTCCTGGGTCATCCTGGCACTGGTGCAGGGCTCCAGAGGGGAGCAGCAACAGAAAGTTTTACACATCTTCCTCACATCATTTAGAAAAATCTCAACATTTCACTGTGAAAGCCTGAAAAGGCTTCATTTACCTCCACAAATTGCACAATTCATAGTATTCTCAATTCTCATTTCACATACTGCAGGTGATATATGTTATAATATGTTACATAAGTACACACACACACACACGCACACACACACACATAGGTGAAAATTAAATAACTATCATCATTAATGTTATGATTTGGATCTGAAACGTCCTCCAAAGTTCATCTATTGAGCATTTAGCCTCCAGTGCATCAGTGTTTAGAGGTGAGACTTTGGGAAGTTGACTGGATCATGAAGGCTCTAATTTTATCGCTGTATTAATTCACAGATAGATTCGTAATATGATGGCTTTATTGAGAAGTGATAGAAACTTAGAAACTTAGAGGGGGTTAAGTAAAGAGAGTTTGTCCTGGTGGCCTTCCTTGGGGACTATTTCTGGTCCCCTTCTCTCTGGTTCTCTCTTGCCTTGTGTGCATACACATGTATGTGAACGCTCCTGGACACTATGAGGTGAGCTGTTTTCCTCTACCACACTCTTTTTTCATAATGTTTCTGCATTTCCTGAAAGTCTAAAAGCAATGGAGCCAGTGAACCACGGTCCACAACCCCCGAAATCATGAGCTAAAATAAATGTTTCCTTCCTTACGTTGTTTCTCTCAGGAATTTTGTCACAGTAAAGTACAGCTGTCCTTGGTAATGATCTTAGGAAATTCTGCAATTAATTTCTTATAATTTTTACAAACTTTTAATGTGGCAAATTCTACTTTTAAAAATATATGATAAGCTAGCATAATCATCAGTCTGTCAAACTTTTTTCTTTTTAATGACTAGGTCCTACTGTCCAAGTCTTCACTCCTTGCCCAGGATTTATTATGGAAAAAAAATTCAATGTTGTATGTACACTTTGATGGAAGAACATAATTTCTCTGAATCTGCAAGACTGTCAGATGAATTATTATCCCATCTAAAATTGTTGATGCCTTTATTCTTTCATTTTTTTCAACTCTATAAATATTTTAATTGTCTAGCCAAGACAAATTTATTCTCCTTAGTCTCTCACTCTCCAACGGTATTCCTTACTCCAGAATCAGGTCTTGAAATTCAGTCTCAGAGCATTTGCTAGCCAAGTCCTGAGTACCCTTTATTATCTTGCCATCTTATCTCATGTAGTGACATAATAACAAGTGAAATCAAGGCATCTGTTCACACAACTACTTAAGCACCTCTATTATTCAAGCCAGTGCCAGTAAGGGTTGATTCCTTATCAATTTTCTACTCTGATGGATACCTGCTATCCCAAAAGAACCTGGACTAAGAGCAGCTCTGAAAAAGGCCATTTAGTTTCTTCATCCATGACTACCTGATGTAAGCTAGGGTTAATTACACACTTGGAAACAGATCTAGCTCGTTGCTTCCTTTTAGATATGTCCAATTATTTCATCCATGGAAATATACCATAAGCATTCTTTGACAAACTTAGGGAGACCTTAATGTGTTCATATTACAGAATAGAGTAGAAGCAAAAGCAAATCTCAAAACTCAGTAAACCGCCTAGGACAACAGGTCATCCTTTTGGGTCAAGACAGAGAGCACTTCTAGCAGCATGTAGGTCACAACAGAAACAGGAGTGTCAGTATCGCTAGAACCAAGTTTATTTATGCTAGGCTGACATTGTCAAACACAGTGTTTTGTTTCCCCTTTATAAGGCTAACTGAATGGGTCTTATCAACCTCCAAAAAAGAAAAAAAATGTTTTCCATGCTCCATTCTTAATCTTCCCTCTATTCCAAAGAGTCAATATCCAACTTGACAGCTGCATCAGCTTAACAATTTTAACCCCATATACTGGACTTATTCAGCAATTGCAGGATTATTAAAAGGTTTTAATATATGATGCATTAAGACAAGTATAAAAGGGATTCTCCAAAGTTTTCTCTGGGTATATATATATTGCAGATCAATGAAATACATATATGAAAATGCTTTGAAGACTACAAAAAAAATTGTATAAGAATGTATTCACATGCTTCGAAGGACTGATTCATTTCCCATAATTTCTTATAATTAGAGTGTATATTAGAGTTTGGGAATGCATTAATTCCTCTAGGTCAGTAGAAAAGCTTTGCCTTTCATATATATCATATGATGTAAAATGTGCTGGTGCTTGTAACATATATACAATTAATATTGTGATTCTTTTTAGAACATACTTTTGAAATTTTAATGAATTAATTCAAGTTGCTAACCTTAACACATAATCATTAAAACTCATTTTCCAAGCTGTTATTTTCAAATTATTTTAAGTAAATTTATATTATTTTATCTAAGTCAAAAAATTTGTTTGATGAGGATTGTGTTCTTTGTGCAAACATTGAGAAAGATTTTCCGTCTGTATCTGAGTTTACTATTCCATATATTTCAAGAGAATAGAAAAATTAAACCGTGTAGTTTGTAGTTGCTTCAGAATTTGTCAGTGTTAATGCAGGTCCCTAAAAATGAACAGTCTATTCATTTTTTAATACCTAGGAAATGTCACCGCATGCACACAACATGCTTTTTAAGTTAAGTATCTTTTCAGTGACAAAGAAACTATTGCATGGCTTCTTTAATGATTAGTCATGCCAAAGAAATGCATTATAAGCACAGAGTTTTATGAGTGATAATATTGGATATCGGTAATGATCTCACCAAGACATGAAAACATCTCCAGGCCTATTTACTTGATTTGTTACTGGATAATTCATAAAGGCTATTGTGCCAGGCTAGATACTGCGTTGAAATTTATATCTTCTGGAGGGCGCAGCACACGAAGAAGAGGTGCCAGTGGACGAAGAATGATAGTCACGGTGAGTGTTAAGAATGAGCTCAGAACGGTTTTCCTCTGCGACACTGCCAGAGACGTGAAACTCCCTGACTCACTCCCTGATCCTCTCACTCGGAGACACATGGCTGATACAAGAGTTGCAAGAAAAACTACACCATCAACCTTCTGTGTGCAAATCCAAAGATTGTTGTTAACTTACCAAGTTACGTGTGTTAATCTATATAATTTTCAAAACAACCTCATGAATGATATAATATTCCTACTTTACAGAATTTCAACAAATTAAAAAAAAATAAAAATAAAACTTACTCGAGCTGGATCCAGATTCAAACCCAGTCTCCCCTGATTTCAAAATCCACACACATGCTGACGTAATAATTTTGAATGGAGCACTAGAGTCAGATTTCCAGCCAGCCTGGAAACGTACGAGAACAGAAGCAAAACTTGGGTGGGTTTGCAAGAATAAGAATAATTATTCTGCTCATAATCCAAACAACTTCTGCATCATACTGGAGAGAGAGAGAGAGAGAAACCAGCTATGACAATATGGCATTCAGCATGACATACTATCATATTGTAAGATATCACTAATTTATCAAGTTAAAATGTCTTAGAAATGTTTGCTTATCCAGTGGACACTCACAGTGTGGGCCAAGTTATTTACAACCTGAAATTTGATTGTATCTCAACTTGGATAAAAATGAAATATCATCCTTATATCCTAAACTAAATGTATCTTTCATATTGAACAATTGGTAATCCAAAGTCAAGACAATTCGACAAATATTTGTCGAGCCTTCTCTAAGTGGCAGAGATATGATAATAGCACACATTTAAATGATTTATGATATGTTGCACATTGTTTTAAGAATATGCCTCATGCCTTATTTACTGCTCAAACAAACTCTAAAGATAGAGGCTATTATTAACAATCCCATTTTACAGATGGTGTAATGGAGTCCCATAGAAGCTAGGTGATATGGCCAAGATCGCAAAACTAGAAACTGGCAGAACCAAGATGAGAAACTAACAAGAGTAACTCTGAAGCCTATGGTAGTCTTAACCTTCATGCTATATTCCCTCTTGTGTTAAAAGCCAAAGAGACAAAAGTAAGATATAAGCTAGGAAATCAGAGCCTCTTGGATAATAATCACCTAGAAACATGAGTACTGTAATAACCATCCTTATAAAGAAATATACACTATAAATCAAGCACTAAGTAGTTTTAAAGAACCAGAAAAAGATAACTTTTGAGACAATCATAAGGAGAAGAAAGTGTGAACTTCAAAGTTTGGAAAGTAAAATCATCAGGATCTGAGATGCGTCAGAGAGTAAGGTGGGGAATCCAGGATAGCTGTCTGGAGCAGCAGTCTAAGCATGTAGTTTCAGAGAATTATTTTAGATAATTTGAATTTGAGTGGGTAGTTGTCATTAGGCATTTAAAAAAAGGAGCATCCTGGATATAAAGATAGAGGTTACAGGGCCAAGGATTTAGCTCAGTGGTTCTGCCACCTGCTTTGCAAGCTCAAGGTCCCAAGTTCGATCCCCAGTACCCACCCACTCCCAAAAAAGGATAGAGGTTACAACTAATTATAGCACAGAAGTGGCGCCATTGGGTGTGGATGAGTTGTTACATTACATGTGTAGAGACAAAAAAAATAGGAATTTTCATACGTCTTCTAGGATGGTACTTATTATGTCAAAGTGGTTGAAATAGAAAAATATAGAACTGAGAAAGAAGGAAGCAGCCCCTCAGAACAGAAACTGATGTGTTTGTTATCAGTTGGGCCTTGCTGTTTCTGTAAACTGGTCTGGTGTATCAGTTAAACCCTGGTTTCTTCTGTTGAACATTGATTATTGACGAGAATACCAAATGAGACAAGAACATCTGCAATCATGACGTAACAGGACAAGAGTAAGATCATTCTACAATTATGTCTAACCAGAGAGAAAACAAACATTTTCCAAACCACAAAAATAACCAAACATCTTTTTGCTGGCTAATGCAAATGATTGCTGCCTCTATAATTAAAGCTTTAGCCTTGCTTTCAAAATCCTCCTTATAAATAAGAATTATTTACATACTCAAAATACAGAATTGTGCCCACTTACTCATAGTATCCAAGAAAGAGCAAATCTTCTCTCTCCCAAATCAAGAAAAAAAAAGGTTGAGGCATATAATTTTTCTAATTTTCTTTTAACTGAGACATCTCATAATTCTGTGTAGCCATGTTCTCCTTCATTGCGAGGAGAAATAACCACAACTTATTCAAGCATAGGTGTGATCCTGGTAGTCTTTGTGGAAGTCATTGAGAGAAAATAGGATTCCTAGAGTTTTTTTTCCTTGTATCAAGAGACAAGTTAAATTTGTTGGACACTTTTCATCACAACTTTTAGTTGATTTAAAATAATCAATATACACTTATTAACTACGTACACTATATATTGACAAAGTTTACATTTGCAAGATTACTTTGTATGAATGTAAATTTAAAAAGCAGAAGTAGTAGAAAATCTTATTGTGAATAAGATATAATTTCTCAAAAATATTTCTTTAAATTTACAATAAAACATAATATTTGATCTATCAAAATCTAACCATAATTTTTTTAAAAATAATAAATCTCTAATAGATCTAGACACACATAGCATAATTTTTTTGTCAGGCAAGTGAAATAAAATTAGTTACAAGGAGCATGTATTGTTTGAATTGTCAACCATTATTGGTTTGCTTTATTTTATTACTCTAATATTCTTTTGTTTCTATCAGTATTCATGAAAAAGAAATATTTATCTAGGAGATCTGATGGACAATAAATCCTGTATCTTTCTGTAAAAAGTAGAATAATTCCTTATTCTTCATTATTTTTTGACATGATAAAATGTAATCAAATGTGACTGACGCAAACTGACAAATCCAGTCACAATATGAAATGTCACAGGAAGACAAGGGAAAGCTATTGTCTTATCCAGGCTGATGAGGGAAACAATTCACACATCAAAAAATTTAAAAGGAACGCCTTTGGAAAACAAGTAATACACCTGCACAGTTTTATCATATGTCTTACATTTAGCCCCTCTGAGATATATTCCATCATGGATATTATTTGTGTTTCAGAAATTAATTTTCCCCCCTGAAAGTATCAGGACTTTCACAGTATAGGGCCCTTGCAGTTTTATGTCAGTTTAAATGCAGTGGAAACCTATGATTTCCAAAGGACCTTTCTTCTGGGAGCTCACAACTAGAAGCTTATGGGTTCTCGTGGGTTTCACGGTAATTCTAAATGGACCACTCTTTAGCTAAGCCATTTTTCTGAGACTGTACTCTGCCTCTGAACTGTGCTAAAATAACCTTGCATTATCTTAATTAGGATTATTCACAATACACACATATTGCAAAGGCCATTTTCATTTTCAATTAGTCAAAAAGGATTAGTTGCAGTCATACTCCTGCGGTACTGAATGCTATTATTATTAAACTCAATATTTTTTATTGCTGTTAAAATTATGGACATTACAGATAAAACACAGCTAAAGGAGGGAAAAGATGGCATCTTCCTGAAAAATCATTCTCTTCTAAAGAAAATTGTGAACGTAACAATACATAAATGGAAGGAAATGTATGTGTGTAAAAGAAACTGTTTAATCGCAAGTAACAGCAAACCTGGAATTAGTTCCAATTAAGAGAGAAATGCATGGAAATGAATCCAAATGTAACATATAAAGGGTGGCAGGAAGGAGAGATTGTTAAGCAGTAGAATACGGGGGGATCCCCGGTGCAGTACTTCTTCCTTATACCTACTCTTGAGCAGCAACGCACCAAAACTGCAGTAAACACCCCCCACCAAAAAAGGAGAAGCAAAAGAAAAAGGAAAAACAAAACTCCAAGAAATAATTTAACAATTTTACATGGAGTCTAAACTTGAGATAAACAAGTACATATTTTTTGGAAGAAAGACCATAACTTGGTTTTTACTTCCAAAATACAGTGGCATGTTAATTGCTTGATCAGCCAAATGAAGCTAAATGTAATTAAGACTAGTGTGGGGTTAATTTGATCCATAATTATGTTATATAGACTAAATGAAAATTGTTTCTTTCCTAAATTGCAATTCATTAAAATTACAGATATTAAAATAAGATACTATAAAATTACATGAAGCATGTACACATTAATAGCCAATAGTAATAGCTTGATATTTCTATCTAAGCAACAGTTTATTAAGATGCCAAAAGGTGATATTTGACCACTCATGTGACTATTTTTTACTTTGTTTTTCTGCTTTTCTAAGGAATGTATATTATTTATATATGTTATATATTTTTCATATTTATATATTATATATGAAGAAAAATGTCTGTTTTTGTTGTTTTCTAGATATTTAACATTGGTAAAACTATATGTGATTTGATCCATGTTCAACTTTTATTAAACTATAACACATATTTAATAGTCAAAATATAATGCAGATAGCTACATTTTATATGATATCAAATGTATATTATACAGTATTTTTTTCAAAAAATAGGTTTATAACTAAATTCTAGGCCTATGTATATTCATATAACATTTGGAATTTAAGCTCATAGGAAAAGAATTGGACATTGAAAAAAAATTATAGATAATGAAAAGCAATAACATTTATTTTTAATCTTATTTCAATCATGTGTTGCACTTTAATCTAACTTTACTCTTTGTGAAACTGATGATATTTATTTCACTCTTTTTATAGATGAAAGAACTGAGGCCCAAAGTGATGAAACATTTTTCCTGAGCTGTGGAACCTCTTTGCTCCATTCACTGTGAGATCAGGAAAGTGTCCCTTTCTGTTAGGCATGATGATCAAAACACAGGAAAAGCAATTAATTTGTGCTGATGCAACATGTAGCTTCCACTTTATATTCTTATTCATGGAAGATAACTTATTTTTATGAAAATGAAAACATAGAATGTCATAGTGTAGAATCTCTGTGCCCATTCATATGATACTAAACAAAGTGAACAAATAATCATATTATTCCTAGTCCACAGAACTATCTAAAGTGCTTTGTTATTAGAAGAGAAGAAGTAATGAGGGCAAATAAAACTCTTCCTGAATATTAACAAATGGCTCCACAAGGTTGCATTGAGTACACAGAGAAACTGCCCATGTTTTAAAGTGAAAACAGAACGCATTCGCTTATTCTATTAACTGTGACATTGCAGGGGAAAGGCTGAGCGTTGGGAAGAGAGAAGGAGTAGAAAGTAGTTAAATGTGTTTCAAGATTCTGCCAAGAAAACAGTCTTTTCTGTGTGCATTGTTTCTTACCTTTACTCATTTGGGGATTAAAGAAAAATTTGATGGCTTAGACATTTGCTAAAATATAAAAGAAAACCATTAACAATGAGATTTGGAACAACACTCAACATTAGCAGTTTATCAATTAGAAAGGAAGAGATACATGAATCAAATCTAACAGAAATTTCAGTGTAACAGTGTATTTGCTTATTGTCACAGTTGAAGTATTGCATAGTCAAGAGAAGCTAACAAACTTTCTTTCTTTGCATAACAAACTATCACTGTATTTCTGTAAACTATAGTATGTACACATTAACAAATGTTTCTCCATTGATTGTACAGCTTTTATTAGGGCAGCCATCCTTGAATTTCCTAGGACTCAGCAACATTTCTCTTTAAATGAAAGCATATTTCTTAAATGAAAAACATGAAACAAAAGGATAATCGTACCTAACAAGTTGCCGGAGCACATTATTTATAGTAAGCATGTATACTTAACAAACCAAATATTTAATACTTCACGCATGAAAAATGGGCAGACATAATAGTCATTAGTATTCCAGGTGAGGCAGAACATGCAAATTTACTCAGCTATTAAGGAATGAGTCATACACTATTTAATATAACAAAATAGTTTATGTATATTAGAGTAAACAGTGAAATCACAATAGAAAAAAAATGGATTTGGTTCAGATGTTGAGCTGCTATGTAAACCAATTATCTATCCGGAGGGAAACAGCTCTGTCTACAACTACTTAGGCTCTAGGGCCTATTACAAACCCTGGAGTGGGCTGTTGTTTCTGTTCTCAAGGGAATTTACCACGTCACACTAGAAATAGCTGACAATAATTAGAAAGCCTGCTTCTGCCAGTATTGCACACATTTTTAATACCTTCCTGAGTATTATGGGAGATAATACACAAGGTATTTAGAATTCTAGTCATGCCACAACAAGCCATGGAAAGGACAACTAGACAATAGCCCCAAACTGGACTGTGACAGGCTAATTATTGTGGCTTCATTATAAAACCTCTTTTTACATAGGTCACCTGGGAAGTGTAATTAAAATGCATTATTGGCGTATATTTTATTGAAGCAATTAAATTAAAAAGCCAAAAAAATAATTATATGAGGAGCAAATAATAATGTTGGTCAACAGCGTTTATCTAAGAAAGAGAGAACACGTTAGTGGTTCATTAACAGTAAATGTGTTAACGGGAATCTGTTTGAAAAATGAGCCATAGAATGGCTCTTAAATACGCAGATTAAAGGATTTATAATGTCAAGTTTAACACAGAAATTATATATAGTATTACATAACCATGAGTAATAGCACCTTTAATCTGACTTGGTAAAATGATTTACATCATACTTTGTGCTCTTTCAATTTTATGAGTATTATATGTGCTATAGCTCAGATAATTTCTTCTACTTTTTTGCACTTCTGGACCTGTTCTTCTTACTTTCCAATTATGTAGTACATCTAAATAATTAGATGCTAAAATATGTATCTTCCAGGGCAAAATGTTTGTCTTGGATATCTATTCTATGCGAGGATGTGAGAACACGACATCATTTATTTAAGAAAATTTTTATAAAGTCTTAAATATATCAAATCAAATCATCCCTCACATTTCAAAACTCTCCTGATACTTTGCTACACCATCTTCGTCATGACTACTAGTAAAATCACAGTAGCTAAAATTAATGAATACTTACAAATTACAAAAAAGACCAGTAAATATTGCTTATAAACTAAAGATTATTTACTTTCAATCCTCCAAATAATTTTAAACGATATTTTATCTCCATTTTAAAAATACCAAGAATCAACCAAACCTTAACCAGTCTAATGTGTAAAATGACACAAATTATTCTTCAATAACGTATCCTAAGGAAACAATAATTATTTCTTTTTCCCTACTAGAAATCTCCGGTATTTTACACTTTTTATTTTTACTGAATATTCTTCAGATATATAAAAGAGATAGAAAGATAAGTATCTACTAAGCAAGCCTCTCACATGCAATCCTTTTGTTCCCTTTGGAGAGGAAAATCAAATTCAGAGAAGTAAAGGAGCATCAATTATGGAGGACTGTGGATGCCCAAGGGAATAAACAGATGAATCAATAAATCACAGAGCTCTAACAGATAAGTTTGTTGTTAAATATGGGACTTGACTCAAAACCTATGGTTGACAGAAAGGAAAGTGTTCTGTTTATATTCTATCTTAAGATTGAGTATCGGTCATGAACCAGTTATTACCTAATGACTCCAAATTATATCTTGACATATTATAATTACTTTAATTAATAGTTCTGGTATTGTTATATGGCATTAGAATTTTTATGAGTGTTAATATTTTGTCATATCAATAGCTACTACTCAACTACTTACAGTAAACTCAACCTATGCTGCATGCTTTTCAGGTGCTATTTTCAGTAAGCACCACACATCATTAGATAACATTATTCTCATTTTAGAATAGAGAAACTTATAATTCAGGAGATCAAGTGACTTTTCCAAGGTCATTATGCTGAAAAATCGAGTAGTTCAGATTTAAACCCAATCCATCCAAGTCCAAATATATGTATTTCTAATATTTCTTTTTTATTAGGAAAGAATTTATAGAAAACATCAACATAATTCTAGAATTTTTCACATTTAAAAAATTTTTACATGTTGGAAATATTTTAACCCAAATTTCAAATTCGAAGTCATTCAAAATTCATACATTTAAAGTAGCCAAATGTTTTTCTGAGTTATACATATTAATAACTGGAAATTAGGATACCTACAACATCGCAGTATTTTGAGTTCCTGCAAAACAGATAAAGATGACTCATTGTTCATACAGTATATATTTTCATATACAGTTAATTAAAAATTGGAAAGCAAAGTTATATACATGATACATTTTACCTTGGCTATTAATGTAAATCAACATACCACACTCTCAATATAAATAAATTTAAAAATACTAATTTATTTTGTAAAATAGACATATTAAAAACAATTTACTATGAATACTTACTTTAAGCACATGCTAATTTTTATTATATCTATGTTGTAGTAGTATATTTATTTTTAATTATAGTAACTGGCATGACTTTTACAAAACTAATTTTGCATTGATTTTTCAGACTATCACATTCAAATTGAAACAAAAGAGGAAACTCCCATTCGCTAGAATGGTTGTCTTTGGAGGTTTTCATTGAAACTTCAAACTAATATTATGTCTTGGAGTAAGATGAGCTATGAATTAGATCAAAGTATAAGATAGTAAATATAGTAATGTTAGAATCATGAAACACGTGGCAATCAATTGTGAGATTAGAATGAAAGAGCATTAAAGAGCTTGCTGCCCTTAAAGGTAAATGGCTTTTTTAGAAATTGGGTAATTGGATAAAGACTGAGTGAGAGTATTCTCAAAATAGGTATCTGACCCCTTTTTACCACACTATCCAACCTCCTCTAACTCTACTGGAAAAAAAATCAAATTGTGTAAATTTTCAAATACAGTATACAATGTCCTAAGTGCTATAGAAAGTTCAAAATTAATTATAAAAGACCATATTCTGGATAACCAATGATTTACACCTAAACACGCTTGAAATATACAAAACTCAAGGTGACTTGCCTGCAATATCTATTACTCCACTCTCCCATCACCAATGTCTGGTCTGAGGCTTTTTTGAAACACATGTCCCAGGGCCAACTCAGAACAGGAAATTGCATAGAAAGTAATGAAGATAGTAAAATTTTTTTCTCAAATAGTCATTACTATCTTTTCCCATTCACTTATTTCTTTCTGTTGCTGGAATCGTAGATCATTTCTCATTACTGTCTTAGGATGCTTTCTTAGGGTAGTGGTATAGCATTTGCCTAGTGGGCAAATGCTGGCTTTGGCCCTGGCTTTGATCACCAGCACTGCAAAAACAAATGAAAAAACAAATAAACAAGCAAAAAGATCTCTACTTAATTTCAGTAAGTCTTCTCTATGACCTTTGAATTAGAACAGCTGATAAAATTATTTTCTTGATACACCAGTTCTGTTCCCCATTGTCACATAAATAATAATAAAAAAAACTAGCACTTACTACATGTCAGGGAATGTGTGCAAAGAACATTATCTATATAATTTAGCCCTCACAATAAGCTATAATGTATATCTAACCATTATCTCTATTTTACAGACAAAAAGACTGAGGTTCACAAAGGTGAAATAATGTTGGTAAGGTCACACAGCTTATAAAGAGTAAAGCTGAATTGTGAAGATTTGAGTCTGTATACTTGCTCTTTTTCAGTATGCCCTACTGTTTCAACTAGAGTTCAAAGTAATCTTTCTAGCACTGTTAGGCATATGTATAAGTAGCAGATCCTATTCTTTAGAATTTATAATCAATTTTGATTAAGAAAGTGTATTATCCCACTTTTATTATTGTGACAAAATAGTTGAGAAAGACAATTTAAGAGAGGAAAGATTTATTTTGGCTAATGGTTTCGGTCCTTGGTCATCTGGACCCATTATTTCTAAGCCATTGACAGACAGATCATCATGGCGGGAAGTGAGTGGTAGAAAGAAATTTGCTCACCCCATGACAACCAAAAAGCAGAGAGGCAGAGCTGGAGACAAGAAGTAACTATAGGTGTGCACCCCAGTGGCCCACTTCCTCCCATGAGGCTCCACCTCATGTAGTTTCTGCCAACTCCCAATCATTTATTCACAATTGAAACCATCATTGGTTAATCAGAGCTCTCATGATCCAATCACTTGGAGACCACTTCTTACAAACCTTCAACACATGAGCCTTTAGGGAAGGAACATCCCAGATCCAAACCATAACAGATACCGTCACCCAACTGCTCAAAGCTCAACCTGTGTCATGATGATGAAATAAATTAGTACAACTCATGAATCATACTAAGTCCCACTGGAATAGGCAGACTGTCCAGTTTGAATCTCAGATTCTATGATTTGGGGGAAAACTTTGGAGATAAGAGCTAAATATTAAAATTTTGTTTTAAAAAACTTTATTATTTTAAAAGCTTGGAAGAGCTTTAATTTGAAAAGAGCCAGAGATTCCAGGGCAGATGACATGTGAGAAAACCAAATAAAATCCAAAGAACCTTACTGGAAATAGGAAGTAGAACCTCTTCAGGTGGGAGTATGTAAGAACAGCCTACATTCAAGACTAATGGAATTCTGGAGAAAATATGTATCTCTTGGAGGCATACAGATGTTGACCAGATGTGACAGCATTTACTAACCAGGATTTAAGAAGGGTAAAGCCTAAAACAGAGGGATGTGTTCTCATAAGTGAGATTATGATATTGTTGACATAAATAGAACCTAGTCAAAATCCAGGTTATGAGTTGAAGTACAGAATTAAGGTAATAAATTAAGGCAGCCTTTTGTCCCTTATTCCAAAATCCCTATTCCCTGATATTGACAGACTATTTTGAATGATGTTTTGTTGAGGTTTTTTGTTATATGTCATATCTACAAGCAAGGGGTTATAAATGATTATTTTTATTTCAATCATTTTTCTTAAATTGTCTTGGTGTAATTTTTATTAATCCACAAATGACAATGAATACGCTTCCTTCTTATTCTTAGCTTATTTTGTTTTTGGTATTATCACATTTACTGTAATGGCAATTATTTTTAAGTTATATGAAACGAAACAATGAGATTGGTGTGTTACTAGAAGATGTGCTTCGGAAAGGTACTAGATTAAGGCAAGTGAGCAACTAAGAACTATTCTGGGATGTGGATATGGGTGGAGTAGAGCACAGCCAAGGTAATGATAAGCAACATACACCTAAAAGACCACAGAACTATTTTATCTGTGGGATGCAGTGAAATAATTTTCTTAAAATTTCCAATCTGCAGTATAACTAATTCAGTATGCACTCAGTAAAATGCAGAAAATATACCAATTTAAAAAACATATATAGGGCCAGGGATTTAGCTCATTTGTTCTACCACCTGCCTTGCAAGTGCAAGGACCTGAGTCCAATTCCCAGTACCAAAAAAAAAAAAAAAAAGAAATG
>NW_022900938.1:31073719-31081064 GCF_012274545.1 Fukomys damarensis | reverse complement strand
TATATACTTACATAAAGTAAAATGAAGTTATCAGTTTCAAAACCTTAAAGAGATTAAAGAGAAATTAATATTTAAATTCTTCTCATCTCTACTGCTATTTAACTTAGTTGCATCAACGTAACCCCTAGTACTTAATATATTCATAATACTCTCTCAGTTTCAGAGTGGATTTACTTATATTGTCTTATTATGTTTCTGTAAGATAAACAGTAGGAAAGATTTCCAGCATGTTTCTAGTACCATACAGATTGTATGACAACATCACCTACATTATTGATGTTCATTTGTCCATCAGTCATGCTATTGCTCAGTTTTGGGAGTCCTACATAAGCTGAAATATATTTTCATACCAGCACACCAGATTTATTTTACTGAATGTGTCCTATCAACTACAATACAGAGATATTAAGTGTCAATCCATTATGATAGATTATTTTTTGTCCATGGTGTTTTTCTGACATCAATGTTCTATATAATGGTTAGTCTATTTCTAAAAAATGCTATGAATGTTTAAGATATGATATGATTAAAAAAACTGCCAAACTATTTTCCAGAGTAACTGCATAACTTTATATTCTTACTAGCAATATATGAGTGATCTCTGCATCCCTGCCAGCTTTTGATGTTGTCACTATTTTTTATTTTAACCATTCTGATAGGTGTGTGGTCATACCTTATTGTGACTTTAATTGGCATTTCTCTAAAAGTTAATGGTGTTAAATATCTTCTCATGTGCATATTTGCCATTTGTGCATCCTGTTAGTTATATCTGTTCATTTTTCCCATTTTCCAATTGGATTGTTTGACTTTAATATTCAGTTTGAGAGTTTCATATATTTTTTACATGATAGGCCTTTGTCTAATACGTGGCTGAATATATTTTTAACAATACATAGCTTCTCATTTTATCCTTTTCATGTGGGATTCTATAGAGCAAGTTTTTCATTTAATGTAGTTCAATTTATCATTTTTAAATTTTGTACCCCTGGGAATCTATTTAAGCAAATTAAAACAAATGTCCACAGAAAAACCTGTATACAAACGTTCATCAAAGATTTACTTGTATTTATTTGGTTATTTAAAATTAACAATTATTTTTTCTATAACCTAAATCCAAGAAAAATCTTGCTCAGTTCTTTTTGTGTTTCTTATATTTCTACTAATCTGATTTCTTTCTGGAGGGGAAAAAATAGTTACACCAATGATATTTAACAAAAGTTTTAATCTAAGCAATATATGGTTTCTACTTATATGAAGAATCATTACTATTTCTTTCACACATAACAATTATATTTTTATTCATTCAGTAATATTTTGTAAGCATCCACTCTTTGAAATATCAAGAATACAAAGGTTCAGTTTATGATATCTTCTATGTATTCTGTTCACATAGAGTGGAGATGTAAATACATCATTGTGAGGCAGTGCCACAAGTGTTGTGGTACAGACGTCCCGAAGAGAAAGTTGAAAGAAAGTATTAAAAACCAGGAGTTAGCCAGGCATGGTGGCGCATGCCTGTAATCCCAGCACTCGGGAGGCTGAGGCAGGAGGATTGCTGTGAGTTTGACACCAACCTGGGCTACATAGTAAGCTCCAGCTCAGTCTCAACTACATAGTGAGACCCTGTCTCAAACAAACAGACAAACAAACACCAGGAGTTAATTGAATCATGTCCTCAAATGATCATTTTATAAATACATTTGTCCATAAATATGTGATGTCAATATAGTATCAATATATAATATATTATAATATATATGATACAGGCACAAAAATGACGCTTTTAAGAAGTTACAAGACATTTTGCATGGCTATAGCATATGCATTGAATGGGGAAGCTGTAAAAGTTCAGTTAAATCCAGAGTATAATATTAGGTCATTCATTTGACCTTGCTTTGTTTAAAAATGATACATAATTGAAATGATGGGTATATTTTTAGCCTAGACTGGTCATTTTACTATATATACATGTATCAAAATATCACATTAGATCCCATAAGTATATACATCAAATACTATTTGTCAATTACAAATAAAACAAAAAAGTTATAAATAACCACATTTTTTCCTATACTAAAGGAATTATCACAAAAATATTTGTAAGCATGGCAAGGCTAAGATCACCCTTCAAGTTTTTAAAAAGATAGCTAGAATTATCAGGGAGAAAGAATTAGAGAAAAGATAAATAAAAAGCAGTAAGTCCAGTTCAAAGACTAGCTTGGGTCCACATGGGAAATGCAGGAGCTAGGGAGGTGGAAGTTCTTAGAGCTCTATTGAGGAAATACTTAAAAGAAAGATCATAAAAATGACAAGATTGCTGACATTACATACAGATGATGACAAGGAGAAAAAGATTTTTAAAGATTCCATGGGTTTCTGAGTTGAGCTATGCAGCGTATCCCTTGCATTTAGACTTCCTAGATAGCTATGGTCTTGCTTAGGGAGGAGTGTGTGGCCAAGGGGTTAGTTTGAGGTGTGTGAAGTTTCAGGTATCTGCTGGACATCTAGATGCTCTTAAACTTGAATGTTGTGCATATGAATGATTTGGTATCTGACTTAAAAGACAAGTCCTGATTTAGAAACGCCAGTGGGTTCCAAGATTTTTATTTCTGACAAGATCCCAGCCAGTGTCAACATCACTGGTTCTGACAAGCGCATATTGAGTTAACAAAGACTTGTTCTGTGCCATTGTTTGCTCTCGGTGCCACCAGGATGAAACAAGATAAAATTTTTGAAAAAAATAAAAGAAAATAAAACAAGAGAGGAAGCAGAAGAAGGGAGTGAACAGAATGGGCAGAATGAAGGTGCTGGAAAAAATTTGAGAAATGAAGTTAGGAAAAATGAGGTGCTGCTAAGTAGCAGTGAGTCAGCAACCATTTCCTGTGCTGCATTTCATTAATACCTGTGCCAAAGGATACCTCTCTCCCCCCTGTCCATAGAAATCAAATGATTTAAAAACTTGTTAACACTTGCCCAGTATCAAAAAGGCCGTGGAAGAAGAGAGACATGGAGGTTATTTTCCAGAACAAAAGTCTTCTTTTATTAAAGAAAGAGAGGGTGGGAGGGAGGAAAGAGGGAGAAAGAGAAAAAGAGAGGGAGGAAGGGAAGGAGAGAGGGAGGGAGGGAGGGAGAGAGAGAGAGAAAGGGAGAATTCTATGGAGATTGTACTTGACCTATTTGTAGCAAAGTGAAATCTCATAAACAGTAAAATTACAGTCCGAAATAGAATAGCAGAAATTTTCAGGAAAAAGTTAGGGGAGATTCAGGAAATTCAAATCTATTTCCCATACTAGAGGAATTTAGTTTTAAGCTTAGTTGGTTTTGCTTTGTACTGTTTTCAGCATTAGGCTAGATTCTCAAGGGATTTTTAGTTTTTACTGTGGTCCTGCCAGAAAAGTGGTACCTTCCTGACCCCTGCGGGTCTTTTCCACCCTTTGGATTCTGTGGGTGTTCACGCCTCTGTTTTTCCTTTTATCTGTCAAAGCTTAACTTGTCTTTTCCTATTGCATTCAACTTAACAAATGCTAAACGTACTGCATTTTTGTAAGTTGATAATTGTGATTCATTTTCATTCCATTATTTTTCCATCAAATTGCTTCACTGTGTCTCCAGTTCCATCTAAAAGAAAAAACAGCCAAATGCCCACAACTGTATCCCATTTTAAAAAATATCACAGGTCTATAAAATCCCTAAGTTCATACAAATGGAGCTATTAAGTTAGCTGGGGATATAGCTCAGTGATTCCACCGCCTGCCTTGCAAGCTCAAGGACTTGAGTTTGATCCCCGGTACCAAAAAAAGAAAGAAAAAAAAAAGTATTAGGTTAAGAGTAGAACATACTCATTTATCAGAAAAGACTCAATGGCATGTTACTTTTTAACATTATTTTACTTAGGTGATTTTATTCTATCAAATATTATTTCTGGGGCTAAATTATGGCACAAGTTTAACTTTTACTAGAAAAAAATATAAACAAAGTAACAACACTAGAATAGAATGAACTCATGCTAAAAGTAATTATGATTACTGAGATAGTCTAGCAGGCCATAAACAATTATTTTCATTTTCATTCAGATAACCTAATGTATTTTAATGCTTCACAATAATTAGCTCATTAATTGTTACATATTCTCTTTGGTACAGGTAAGTCATCTGATTAATTTCATTTTACTGATTTTAAAAGATAATTATAAAACAACTTGTAGTGCTGTAATGTTTTGAGGGAGAAGCTAACAAATCATGATTCTTCAGTCCTTATCAACACTGTTTTACTACCAAGACTCAGTGGATGAATTTCTGAAGAAATAAAACTCATTGACAGGTTTGTTTCTGTTTTTGAGCTGACCAGATCTTGGTTGCCTTCTGATTGTCAGCAACATCTCTACCCTAACTTCTTTATTGGGCTTCTTTCTAGTTCAACCCATTACCAAAATTTTCTCCTTGGAGTTTCTCCCTGATCCAACATTTTCCCTTACAGTTATTAAAGATTGGATGCTTCCTTCAAGGATGTGTATCTTATTACATAATATCAAATTTTATTCAATTTTAGCTCATTTTATTTTAAAATTAAATTGTTTGTTCTGCCCAGAGGTCACTAAATTGAATACTGCCACTTCTGTTTCCTTTCTGTTTTTTTTTCTTGTGAAAATCATTTTGGTCAGATGTAAGGGGGAATCATTTGTCCCAAACCATTTGACAGCATAAGATGAATTCCTGGAGAGCGACTCATGAATAACTCCAGAGAGGTATTTTAAAGCTATAATATGTTAGCTACTTCCTCAGATTCAAAATTCTCCCTCAACTTTTAAATGTTTAAATGTAACCACTAGAGAAAAGTATCAAATGAATTTAACTTTTAGCCAAGCACGTCTTTTTGTTTTGCTTTGCTTTTCTGTTGCATAGTCCTAGGGCAAACCATTGCAAAGCTTTAGTTATCAAGTGTAATGATTAATACATCTAGTCACTTAATTGTAAAAATAAAGACATTTGAAAAGGAGTGAATACATAGAAGAGAGAGTTTATGTGAGTGCACATAAGGACTAAGAAAAAAATGATCAGATGGCATGAATGTGAATGTGAATTTCAAATTGCCGTGGAGTGGAACGTTGGAAAGGACAGTGTCATGTATCCTCCTACCCTTCTTCAAGGTACAGGAAATACATGAATTTATCAGAAGAGAGGCATTCGTCGCTTCCTTTTATGAGAAGAGTTATACTAGGTTCCTCTCAGTCTCTACTATACAAAAGAAGAAGCTAAAAACATTAGATTTTAACTAGATGTTATGAAAAATGACTTCAGCTGTCAGAGATGAACTAGAGTGGTGGACAGCTAGAGAAATCAAAGTGTTCTAACAGTTACCTCTTTTCTATGGTTCTAATAAGTGATGGCTCTACTCAAAAATAGAGGGAGTGAAGGGAGGGCAGGGACAAGGGGAAAAATGAGAACCAAGACCTGTCATGTAGAGGTACAAGATCCTAGTAATGAATGTAACTGCACTGTATGCCTAAAATGCACCAATGAACTCAATGAGAGAAAAAAAATACTAAAAACTCTGTTTTGAAAAAAACAAAAAAACAAAAATAATTTCACATAAATATCAAAGCAGCTATTTGTTTCTCACATATGATATTACATGCTGTAGTAGTTATTTTATGTGTAATCTTGGCTAGGGTATGGAGTGTAGTTATTTGGTTGAATGTACATCTAGATATTATTATGAAGTTTTTTTAGATGTGAATAATGTTTGAATAGGTAGATTGTGAGTAAATCTGATTGCTACCCAGTAGACTTCACCCAGTCAGTTGATGACCATAAGAAGAAAAATTGATATTTTCCAGGAGAGATAGAATTTTCCTGAACTTTGCAAAGTAAGAATTTGACCTATTTCCAGGCTGTTGCCCCAGAGATTCAGAATTCAAGACTGCGATGTTAACTCCTACTTGGTTCTCTAATCTGTGGTCCTGCCTTAGACATTACAGATTTACTAGTTTCCGTAATTATATGAGCCAGTATCTTAAAATCAGTTTGTCTCTTGCATCTCCTCTTCCCTCCCCCACCCTCCGTAGAGGCCTAATAGCCTTTGCTCAAAAGACATCTTCAGTTGAGGCAATGCAATTTACATTCCTCTTTACGTTATTTTGTTAGAAGAGAAACAATAGAAGAGAATATAGACCAGAAATAATAGTCTATCTTCATTGCTTGGGGTCAATGAATAGGAATACATTTGCTTTAAAATGATTATTCATGCAATGATCCTGTTTTTACTGGTACTTTCTAAGAATAGGTCTTCATCTACTAATGCTCAAATTGTCTTCATATCTTGTTCTTTCTAAATAACAATGGCAGTTTTATTTCACTAAATGCACATATCAACAGATTACTCTAATACTGATACAAATCTAAAAGTTTTATAACATCAAAATAAGGTAAAATACTCCTCCTCAGTGCCTACTACTGAAAGCTTTTCCCAATTGTAGCTCCCCATTGTCTTACTTCTCAACTTTCTGTGTAAGTTCTATATTTTAGTCAGGCCAAATTTAAGTACTGAGCTCCTGTGTGCGCCATTGTCTTTCCCGGTTTCTTTCTTCCACATTATCTTACTCTGCTCTTCTGACTACTTATATTTTCCTTGCTATTAAAAACCTAGCTTCTGTTTCATACCTGTGTAAGAATTCCCAGTCTCTAGTGAAGACACTTTTCTGTATCTAAGTGCTGTTACATATCATAGACTCGTAGACTCAGGAAGTCACAAATACTGAAAGAAAAAGAAAGATCATCCATTCCAACCATGATCAAAAGGATAAAATACCTTTATAACATTATCAACAGTGTTCTTTTACTCCCTCTGCACCTACAACGATAAAGAAATCGCTACCCCAAGCTTAGTCTATTTTATGAACAGCTCCTAGTACTAGAAAAGTCCTCTATCAAGTCATATTTCAACAATGAAAGAAACATCTCAGGAATATTTTATCAATACATAAAAGCTTACAGTATATACAACTCATCCCAGCTGGACATGGTAATATATAATGTTATCCCAGCTACTTGGGAAGCTGAGGCAGGACTATTTAAGCCTACAAGTTTGAGACATCCAGGGCAACATAGCAAATACATGTCTTTAAACAAGTTATAACAGCAGAGACAGCAAATTTTGTCCAAAAAATCAATTGGAAATATATATATTTAATATAATAAATACTATATTTAACATAATAAATATTTATTATAATCATACTATATATGTGTATATATTTAGTATAATATATATTGGGTATTATACATTATACTATACTATATCATGTTATTTTATGCTATGTTATAGTATATTTAATATAATAAATTAT
>NW_022900938.1:31036144-31073636 GCF_012274545.1 Fukomys damarensis | reverse complement strand
TATATATTTAGGAGTTTGCCTTTTTTGCTGTTTGCATTTGTATTCACTGTCTACCAATTGATATTATATTTTCCCCCAGGTCTGACACTGTTTCAGAGTCCTCCTTTCTCTCTAGATCAGTGCAAGAGCATCAGTTGCACTTGAATAATTACAGAAGTAAATTTAAAAACTGATTATACTCTAAAAAACATAGTTTCATGTTGTGGCATACACCTATAATCCCAGCACTCAAGGAGGTTGAAATAGGAAAATGGAAAGTTTAAGCCCAGCCTAGGCAATTTAAAAACTTAGGAAATTAGTCTTAAATATTTAATAAAAGACAGAGGATGTAGCTCAGTGCAAAGGCCCTGGGTTCAGTGCCCAGTGCCAGTGCCATAAACACAAACACACACACACACACACACACACACACACACACACACACACACACAAATAAAAGAGGGAAGGGAGGGAGGGAGAAAGGAAAGGTGGGCAGGAGAAAAGGAGGAGGGAAGGGGAGAAAGAAGAAAGGAAGGAAGGAAGGGAAAGGAAGGAAAATGGTCTAAAATTCCTTTGTGGATTCCAATTTTAAAACCCAGCCGTAGAGAAAATTTACTGTGAATTCTTTTCTCCCCTCCTCCACCCTTGCCCTCCTCCTCTCCCTTGCCTACGCTCTTCCCCCTCTGACTCTTTCCCCTCATTTGGCTCCTCCTCCCTCCTTTTTCTGGCTTTATTCTTGAAAATATATAGCTATTAAAAATAGTTCAGTTTTTTATTCAATAAAAATGTATCTTTTTTTTCTTAACTGAAAACATGTTTTTGGAATGAAGTTGACAGATGCAGGTAGTAGTAAAACATAGTATTGTACTAAAGTCTTGAAATATATTTATAAAACAACCTTCGTTCTCCCTTTTTCAACCTTAATAGCAAACTAGAAATGAACCCTAGACTTTATGTACAAGCTTTGAATAAAGTGATCTCTGTGTGGTAGCCTCTTGATTTTACCCTTACTTTACTTTCTCATAAATAGTTGAATTTAGATTGCAGGTCTGCAAAAACATTATATAACTTGTACATCAGGGTTTCTTTGGTCTATTTTTATATTCTCTTGTGTATCCTTGTTCAGAGGGAAGTAGTCTTCCTACATCTTCTTCACTCTTTCCAAGATAACTAATCAAATATATATATACTATAGATATATATATGTATATATAAAACAAAGAAGAGAGCAACTAAAGGAATAATTAGCAGGCCAGCTGACAAGATGATCTACTAGGCTATTGATCCCATCTCTAATTTCATTTTATCAAGATTTTCCATATTGAAATTTTAAAAATCTTCTCTGTGTCAAGCCTTTCACTTTTTGTGTATTGGTGAAATGTAAATACTTTTCAAAACGTATACCAGAATACTTGTTGACTATATAGCAAATCAAATTTCTTTCTTTCATGTTTTCCAAAACAGTAGAGCTTCAGAAATGAGAAGCAGAGTGTGGATGGAAAACAAACAAGATAATGAATCCATGAGTGTATGTTTTAAAATGCAGTTTTTCCATTATTCTATGCAAGAAAGCTAAATCTCTGTGGTTACTCTGTGAAGACTACTGCAAAATTCAGTAGAAGTCTTTATGGGGAGAAGTTATTTAATTTAGTAATCTTGTATTTTCATAAGAGATACTTGCTGGAAAGTCTTAGTACAGTTGCCACAATATGTGAAATGGCGCCCATTGGTTGTACAGTGAAGTTGTTTTGCTTACGTCCTCTTCTTAGTCTTATTCTTTCTCCAATGCCACCAATCAGTAGAATAGGAACAGCTTTTTTTTTTCTTCAGAAAATCCATTCTTTTAGAATTGTCCCTTCTAAATAAACACTTTAGATTCACCAGTATATACAAAATCTTATGTAATGATTGCCTTATTTGACTCTAAGCCTATAATCCTCTCTTGATAATTTACCTAAATTTCAGTGAGGAAAAAAAAAAATCTGGAGAAAAAAATTCTCCACTGAGTTGTCCTGCATTCCTATAAAAAATGAGGATTTTCCTTCCCAAATTTTAAATATATAGACATAAAATAAGAAATATACATCTTCCCAAGCTTCCTTTAAGGAAGCACAAGCAAGCCTGTGTGTTACTGATATCATTCATCTCAGTCATTCCAATATTTTTCCTACACAGGTGCTCCCCAACTTACCGTGTTCATTTTATGACTTTTTAAAATTTCACAATGGTTGAAAAGTAATACACATTTAATATAAACCATACTTCAATTTTGAATTTTTATCTTTTCCCAAGATAGTAATGCAGTATTAAACTCTCTTGTGAGTCTATCCAGCAATAATAGAGAGAAAACTGAATCATTAGGATTGAAACGAGAGAGACTAAAGGGAAATAGCTAGGTAAATAAAATACACAAGCTAGTCAAAGTATATTTCTTTAAGCCAATGATATTTTAGCAGAAATTTGAATGGAATAAAGGTGTAAACCATCTACATATTTGGGTGAAGCCCATTCCAAGCAGAGGCAATAATTAAAGCAATGGATCTAATTGTAATGTTTTGAGAACGTAAGAAGGGGCCAATAGAAAAAATGGATACTAAATAAGTTAGAAATAAACAGGGGCTTTGCTCACTAATTTAGAATATATGTTCAATAAATGAATACTTTTTATTTATTTATTTGTTTGTTTGTTTGTTTGTTTATTTATTTGTACTGGAGATCGAACTCCGGTCCTTGCACTTGCAAAGCAGGTGGTGGAACCATTGAGCTAAATCCCTGGCCCCAATAAATGAATAATTTAAAATTATTACATGAACTTTGGATATTACTCTAAGTAAAAAAGAAGCATATGAAAAGTTTTATGTAAGGAAGAAGCATGGTTTAACATATATTTTAAATATATTCATAACTATATCCATCTGGCTGCCACTTGAAGGATAGACTCCAGAGGGACAAGGATGAAAGAAGGGGTATCAGCTGGGAGTACTGTAGAAGTTAGGATTAATGCTCACTGTCACGTGGATTACATATGTAGCACTGGAATAGTTGGTTTGGGATACCTTTCGGAGTTCAAGATGATAGCGTTCAGTTATAGATTCGAGTGAGGTGGGAGAAAAATACAATCTAAGAATTGGTCCAAGATGTTTGGCCTATGTAAGAGGTCAGAGAAACTTTACCAGGAATTTTCTGGGAAGTATCAAGAATTTAGATTTAGATATTTAAGTTTGGAAAGCCATTAGATATACAAATGGAGAGGTCATTATTATAGTCAGGGTTTGCAAAGGAATAGATTTACTACAGGACACATCATTATAGGATTATTTTATAATATTCACCAAAAAAGTCAAATGTAGAGGAAGGAGTACAAGAGATGTGACTATGCACTACAGGCCAGAGGAATCTAGCCAAGGGCCTGTACCCCATGCCTATGTCATGCGCGAGTCCAGCTAAAGGCCTAGAGCCCAAGGCAGTGTCTTGCACACACCCAGCTGGAGGCCTTAGAGCCCACAGCTGTGGCAGGCTTCTCCAAGAAGTCAACAGCAAATGATCTTCCCCTCCGGTTCTATCTCCCTCTTTCTGTTTTGTTTTGTTTTTGTTTCTTTAACCAGAGATCGAACTGAGGACCTTGCGCTTGTGAGACAGGGGGCAGAACCACTGAGCTATATCCCTGGCCCCTCCACTTCTCTTTTTACGCCATGGCAGCAAGTCTCGGGTGGGGCTTCCACACCCAGAACCATGCTGACTCAGTTTGGCTGGGCGTTCCAAGTGGATCTATGACAATAACGTAGGGAATACATACATGAGTTTGACATTTAGGGAACGGATCAAGTCAGAGATTCAAATTTCATTATCAGCACATAGGATCTAGAGCAAAGGGTAAGTTCTCCTAGCAAGTGACTAAATCAGAAACTCTTAACTCTCAGACTATCAAATTTAAATGTTTAAGGTAGAGGAGAACTTGCTGCTGGGTGACTAATATTTTCAAGATGTGAGAAAGTAGTCAATTAATAATAAAATATAAAAACAATAATAATAACCAACAGGATAGGGATATCCAAGAAATAATATATAAAATAATAATGTAGCAGTTAACTGGAACACATCTGTAATCCCAGCTCTTTGGGAGGCTAAGGCAGAAGAATTGCAACTGAGCAGAGCTTGGGCAACTTAGTGAATTAATGAGAACCTGTCTCAAAATAGAACATTTAAAAAGGTCTGAGGATGTATCTTTGTGTGAAGATCCTGGGTTCAGTCTCAAATTCATCAAATAATAATAATGGTAATAATAATAATAATGGTGGGCCAGAGATTTAGTTCAGTGGTTCCACCGCTTTCCTCACAAGTACAAGGCCCTGAGTTCAGTAACTGGTACCAAAAATAAATAAATAAATAAATAAATACATTTTAGAATAATAATGACAACAATAATAATAATAATAATGTAGAAAAGAGTGATCCATCCATATAAAGTGAACTCCTACTTACATTATGACAACCTTAAATGAAAGAAAATTTTGCCTATTGGTTTAATTCATAAATGCTAGAAAAATTAAATACTTAGGTGAGGCACTCACCAATTTTATAACTATGTAAAAGGATTGAACTAAGCACTTTTAAAGACATAATTTAATCACCAGACTTCATTACATAAAGTCATTTCTATTTATCCAAGTAACAAAACCGAACTTTGTGTGGTTAAGTGACTTGCCCCATATCACATACAAATGATATGATAAATTACAGAAGAGAATAGAAAGAAGGGTTAGAAGAAAGAGAAAAAAGTGTGAAAAAGAGCAGGAAAGCACAAAGAAGAAAGTAAAAAATAAAAAGCTAAAATATATGCTCCTAGCATAGAGTTATGGATTTACATGTGGTCTTGTTCTATGTAAGAAAATTCCCTGTCTGGACAAGCTCAGGCTGATGTGGTTGTGAATCAGGGTTTCTAGAGAAAGAGTACGGTGGAGATGATCATACATCCAGGTTTCACAGATGTGTAAAAGTGGTTGGTGCAAAGTTCAGTCCAGAAACTATGAGGTCGTATTCAGCCATAATTAGAAAGTACACTGGTACGGAATCCAGAACAAGATTTTTTTAAATCTCTTATGGTTTTTTCAAGGAAATTAGTTATAAGCAAGTATGTGTGCCCTTCAACGTACAATAAGATTATGTCCTGGTAAACTCATCAGAAGTTGAAAATATTAGTTATGGCTTATACTTAGCTGCCTTCCCAAAGATTGATGTGGTTATACATAGGACTTTTAGAAGGTAATTGAATTATGAGGGCATTATAACTGACTTGCTATTGGGAGGCAGGGGCTAGTTGGAAAATGCAGGTCACTGTGTGTTAGCTGGTCACTGTGTGTGTTAGCTCGCCTTCTGCCTCCTACCTTGACACTATGCTTCCTGTCTGCCATGCCCTGAGAAGCTTCCTTTCACTATGCCTCTCTGATATGCTGTCACAGCTAGATATCAGCTATCTCTGGACAGAAAAAGGAGTCAAAATAATTCTCTTCTTCCTTAAATTGTGGACATTCGGTATGTCATCCTAGCAATGAGAAAAGTGACTATGACAGGTTTTGGTACCAGTGAAAGGGTTATCTATCCCTGTGACTGGTCTTGGCCATGTGATTTAGAAGCCTTTGGAAGTGGTTCTTGGGAGTAGATTGGAAAGGTTTGGAGATGCTGGCTGGAGAAGTAGCACTAGAATGCTGCGAACCAATTTTGATGTAAAATTCTGGTTGGATCTAAGAATACTGATGAAAAAGCATATAGATAAAAACAGGCTTAGAAAGTTAGATTTCAGGCCTTGTGTGTTATGACCAGGTAGAAAATTTGTATCAATATTTGCATGTCCTGATACTTACGGAAGAGACTGAGATTAACAGCAGCGGACTAATTAATGGAAGAAATTTCAAGGCAGCCCAGCATTCAGGTTGTGGCATAGGTATAGTAGGAAGCTTTTAGCCAGCTCTACTTTGAAAAATCAAGAGTAAATGGCACAGCTGAGTCAGTTTTATAGTTTCAAGTTTCTTGAGAAAGAAGTCCCTACAAATCTGGAGGAGAGGAGAGATTAGTTGCTGAAAACATTAACATTTAAGAAAAGACAGTTGTACAAAAATCTCAATAGACAGAGTGCCTTGAGCCCTTGGGAGGAATCAGCAAGATCCCAATCTTTGCAAGATAAAGGGTGCAAACAAAGACTTCTTTGTGAAGTGAGCCCCAGGATATCATACTCCAGAGCATAGAGAATTTGTTCCCAGGATTTGGTTCATAGTGTTCAGTCATCTAGTTACCAGGGGGCCACTATAATCATGATACAAGAGGCCCTAGGTACTGCTTGAGCTGGCCATATGTCTTAACATTATCCATGTTTTTCTGGTTTTACAAACATAGAGGATGCAAGAATTGCGGTGTCAGGAAAACTTTCACCAATATTTCAGAAGAAGTCCTGGGAGGGCGGGCAGTGTGCCCGAGAGAGCAGTGCATGAAGCTGTAAGGGTAAAGCTGAAAATGCACTAGAAATGCTACTTGTCCGCCATGCTGTGAGCAGCTCTCCTCCACCATGCTCCTCTGTCACATTTACAATAACATAAATTGCTGTTATGGACTGAAACTTGAGCCCAAATAAATCTCCCCTCCTTTAAATTGTGGTGTCATGTATTTGTTGCAATGACAAAAAAAGTAGCTAAAAACATGCTTTAAGTCAAAAATAAATTTAACCCATGTAACCAACTGAACATCATAGCCGAGTACACTATGTAACATTCTTTATTCTCATAGCCCCTGCTCAGTGCCATGAGAGAGTACCAAACCACATATTGCTAGCCCAGAAATAGATCAAAATTCAAAATACAAAGTATGATTTCTGCTTAAAGTGCATTACCCAGTCTTTATCATAAAGATGAAAAGTTATAAACTGAACCACCATAAGTTGGAGACATTCTATAGCCAAACAGGTTCACTGAAGTGCAGCCTCAATTTCTCTCCTGAAGCAATAGGCTGGAAAGAATATCACCTGAGTAAATTAAGTTCTCTTAGCACAGGCAAGGAAAAACGAGCTATACCAGGCAGAAAGCAGTCATGACCTGTGCCTACAGGAGTATCTTACGCAAGTAAGTACTCACTTAATATATTTGGAAAAATAAAAGTGGATGAGTAGCATAAATGGGTGAGTAAAAATTGAAGGCCACATTAATCCTTGAGATTTGAGCTTTAGACTGACTTAATCTCCTGGTATTTGGGTTGTCTTGAACTAATTACTAAACCTCATAAAGAAAATACTTTGTGATGTGAAAAAGAATCCTTCAGAGGAAAAAAAATGAAATTTTGTCTATAAAACTATTTACTAAATTTGAAACAGTATAAAAATGAAATTTATTATTCTTTTTAATCTGGAACCACTAAAATAAATGTAAATTGCTAGGTCAAGGAAAAATAAAGGTTTGGAAGAAAACCATGATTTTAGTAATAACCTCTTCTGTAAATAAAAAAAATAGGAATTAATTATGGCTAAAGAAGCATCATAAATTTGGTTTATGTTATGAATATCAGAATGTTTATGCAATAATGGAAAAGTAAAAAATTGTAATAAGAAAAACAATACACTAGATATCTTTATTTCATTTGTAACTTATTCTTCTATAAAATAAGTGAGACACAAAATAATACTGCAGTGAATTACCAATCTCAAGACATAAAATACAGTAATGTATCCCAAATGATCCCTGATAGTTATATTACATGTCTCATATTTAATTTATACTTTCTCCCACAACTTACCCTTTTTCAGCCTTTACCATTTATAATTTATATATTTCTAATGAATTAAATCTCTTCAGTTATACTGACTTCTAGAAATATTTGGTAACTATCTTGTTAACTGTAGGAGTGGTTTTGAAAAACAGAGATTTCTAAACATGGTTCTAATAAATGCCTTGCACACTCAGAGATGTCTCCTGAGCTGTTGTCCAAGTTAACACTCAAGAAAATTTAATGATCTGTCCCTTGAGATTTTCTGTTCATTCCCAGGAATGAAGGAAGCCTAAAATAATCCTTTTATTAAATGCTTGTGTCATGCTTTGTTACTGTTGATGTTTTAAAGAAAGGCAATTTTTCACAGTTCATACTTCCTTCTATCTGCAACAATTCTCATAAGAAAGGCAGAAAGATTTCATTTTGCATCTTCTCAAATTGTAAATAGTTCTTATTTTGCAGATACATAAAGATGTACTCCAGCATGCTCTCTCCATTTTAAAAGCATTAAATTTCACTTCCGCTAGCAGAAATATGTTTTTAACTTGACGCAAATATATGTTCTTAAATCAATACTTAACCTCCAAGTGAAGACAATAAGAAATTCATAATTCCACCTAACATGACACAAGTATCATGCCTGCAACAATTTCAACAATTTCAGAGTTGCCCAATGTTGTCCATCAGCCTAGCTTTCTTTTGCCTTATTCAGATGGAAATCTTGAATTGGTAAAGGACAAGTCTATTAGCAGTATTGATGCTACCAAATGATACCAGGTAGTGGTGGATGTCAACAGCTGATACGGCCAGCTCCTTGTCACTGTCACTGCCAGCCATCATCAACCAATGCCAGATTATGTTGGGCACCATAAGTCAACTTTACTAAGTGCTATGTCTCTTCTTCTGGTCTTCCTCAGTTGCTGATCTTCCTTGCTAGCCTTCCTTCATTGCTGGTCTTCCTTGGTTACCAGGCTTTTGCTGGTCTCTGAAGCTCTTTGGCATTAATTTCTCTGAATATTTATCCACTAGTTTCAGTCCACAGTTGTCTGGCTCAAAGGCAGGACAGCATGGTAGAGGGGTAGAAGAGAAATAGTTCATGGCATGGCAGGCAGGAGACAGCAATAGCAGAAATATTTCTTAAACTAAATTGTGTAACATTTTCTGACACATGGTCTTGCTATGTAGTCCTGGATAGCCTTGAATTCTCAATTCTTATGCCTCACGCTCCCCATACTGGAACCATGCACACCTTAAACTGTATATAACATTTAACACTGACAAATACAGTGTGTATCTTGCTTCTTCCTCATATTTCATTTCTTAAAAATATTTGATTTGCATTATAGGCATTATTTTTATTTTTGTATCCAAATAAGAGTTCTCAATATTAGATTGTAAGGATGAAGAAAGTTAAGAATTTTTGCAAACAAAATTATATGTAACACCTAACAGATCATGGAGATGGGAGTGAATAATTGATTCTTCAATATGCTGCTGTAATCTCCAGGCTTGGAACTGAGTCCTTTCTCTGAATCAAGTGTGTCATGTGGCTTTTGCCAAGGCCCCTACTCAACCAAACTTCCATAGGATTTTCATTAAATGTGTGAACTTCCTGTGAATTGTACCTATAAATCCATAAGTTGCTCCCTGAGAAAGACACAAATCATGTCAATTTGATTTACTTGATTGCAAACAAAAGAAACTGACCATCTAGCTTAAAAAAATAAAATAAAATTTATTGAAAAGAATATTGCACAGCCCAAAGAAATTAGGAGAAAACTGGTTGAACAGATTCTGAAAACAAAGCATCTTCCATATTCCAAGGAAATAGTGAGCACTCTCTTCTGGTATTCCATGATTCTTTCAATCTTTGTAATACCTAACTCAAAATTCATATTCCCCAAAGAAAAAGCCCCATGGGCCTACCTTGGCTCACCATTAGCTAGAGAAATTCAAGCTTCTTGATTTAAAATTTTGCTAAACAGACTCTAATGAGAGGAGTATTTATGCCCAAGAATAAACATCTATTATTAAATATATTAGATTAATTAGAAATTAGATTTTTCAATTCACCTTAGAAAAGAATTGACTCAAAAGAGCAAAGAAAGTATAAGCATTGAGCACATAGCAGATCATCTAATATGCCATAACAGTAGACTAATGTGATCCTACTTTTATAGAATCTAGGACTACGATTAAAAATTCAGTTCCTTTCCAAGGAGTGGAAAATACAACACCGATTAAGAGAAACGGTGAATCCCCAGAAATTAGATTAAAGCATATACATACTTGTGTCAATAGATTTGCCTGAAAGTAGTGGAAATAATGAAAGGAAATAAATTGAGATCCTCTTTGTGCCATATTTTTCTAAAAATTGAAAATTTGGGCATACTGTTTGGACACTGTCAATGGAACCAACATTTAAAGACTATAATATTATTGTACCTGGCAATTTGCCCCTGAGTCCTATCACAAGAGAAATAGTGTTTTGAGATAAGTTGTGTCTCTTCTTTCATTTGTACTTTGAACTCTTTAGTTGTTCATTTCGTTGTATGTTTGTTAGCATACAAATACCCCAATAAACATAGCCACTTGTCAGGAAAGCATTAGTGTGGAATACTAGCTGAAGTCAACCAGAGGAGCCAGAGGCAGAAAGGGGGCCCAAAGAAAAACACTGGAAACAGGAAGGCTGCCTGACACGCCCTCTGCTGGAAGTTGAAATTTTAATATCCCTAGTGGTTGATTAAACTGGAAACTTACTATGTATTTATTTGACAATATATCTGTAGTCCTTGATTCTCCACAGAACCCTCTCCAAAATTATACAAATTTATGTTTTGCTTTTGTTTGAAAGACCAAATATTTTATCAAGTTACATGACAAATCATGAGCTGTTTTTGAGGTACGCACCAATGAGCTATACTCTTATCTCCAGCCATTTTTAAATGCTTTTGTTTGTTTGTTTACTTATTTACTTTGGGACGAGGTCTCCTTAAATTGCTGAATTGCCCAAGTTGTCTCAAACTTGCAACCCTCCCTAGGATTACAGGCATGTGCCACTATGTCTGAGAAAATTATGACCTTACTCGGACCTCCTTTATGTGAGTACTTCTTTGATTTGACTTCAAATTATTGGCTATATTATAAAAATTTTTAATTCATCAGAATCTCCCTTTTTAAAATATATTTTCATATAATTTATCATGTTTAATAAACCATAGTAAACATTTAAAATTTTTTCACCTCTGTCATAAATCTAAGGTGTCAATGCTTTGCAGTATATTAAAAAAATACAACTTAACATAAAACAGTCTGAATTTCTTTTGGCGAAATTTTATTTGTGTCATTGAATTTAATTGAAAGATGATAACAAGTTTACACCAAAACACACCAACCATACTTAAGATTGTCTTTGTAATGCTTAAAAGCCCTCTTAAGAGTGAACAAAATAGCCAACCCCTCATTTGGGTCCATATTTTGACAATCTTTTTCCTACACTAAATTAACTGATTACATAGTTTTGTCACAATAATAATGCATGCTTTTTGTTTTTAAAGATATTAATTCATAGGAAAGAAGAAAATGTTCTTAATTTAAAATATACAGAAAAACACTAAATTCTTTAAGAGTAAAGATATGGTATATAATAATCAACTGCTTATTTAGCTTATTTTATCACAATAATAATACATATTTTCATTTTAAGTACATAAAACATAGTAAAAAGGAAATGTTCTTACCTAAAAATATGTGGAGAAAACCCCTCTAAATTCAGTAAGAGTAAAAATAACCATGGTCTGTCTAGGTTTTTAAAAATTTTATTAATTTTATCAGTATATTTTAGGTATACAGTATGATGACATTCATCATTAGGAATTTGTACCTTTACATGATATCTCTTGATTCTTATTTTTTTCCCCATTCCTCTGCCCTCCCTTCAACCCCTCCACCCCTCCCTAAGAAGGGAAAGGAAAAAAATATGGAAAAGGAAAGAAAGGAAACAAAGTTCTTGGTCTGTCTAGTTTTAAAGTTTAGTTCGGCAGTCATAATGCGTATTGATCAGATCATTATAGAGAGCCATATAGTGAAACCAAAATAAGATTTCAGTTTTCAAAACAAAGCTAAGGAGAAAGAAGTCTAACAACAGTTGTGAAGTTGCAGATAATTTTAATGTAACTTCCAACTTGGAAGAGAAGTGTATTTACCGGTAGAATATTCCAAACTGAATCGCTCCAGGGCTGAGCGGGAGGGCCATGATCTATTGTAGTTTTCTTCCATCTGTCTCTCACTGTCTAGATTTTGATTTCAGACTTGTCCTTTTCTCTTTCTGAGTAGTACACTTTTTTGACAGTAGAGGGCACTTTGAATTTAGACAAAACCCAAGGAATCTGAATCTTCATTGAGAGAGCTTTTGTTTGGCTATAAAGAAATAAAACACAATTTTAGTCTACATTTTAAATGATGCATACTTCTAAACTATGTTGTACAAAAGCATGTTTCTATTATGTGAAATTGGTTTCTTATTATATATAATTTTTTAAAAACACTATACTATTAAATTTATGTGATATCGGTATCTAAAAAAGATCAGTGATACAATAGCATAACAAGCAAATTATGAGCAATCCATGAATAAATAAATCTTTGATTTTTTTTCTGTAATGGAAAAAGTCCCCAAAGAACAAAACCCTAAAGTATATTAATTGAAATATCAAAAAAATAACATCAAAATTTTAAAATTGCAGACTAAAATTAAATCTGAATTAAATCAGAGACACAAAAATTCTGTTTATTCAGCTCACCACAAAAATAGAATACCATCTTTCTTCCCATTTTTGAAAGCTTCTTAAAGGTGATTCTTAACAAAATGTAACCTTTCATTTAATCTCATATTTTACAAAACTTCCTTTAGTCTCTGGTTGACAAATAGTATTAAAATGATCTGGTAGTCGATTACCTTGTTTTTAAAAAAATTATTTTTAAATTTTTGTGAAATGCTTCAACATATTGCTGAAATGTAGGTAAATAATTTGAATCTAAATGTAATAGGATTATTTTCCTAACCAAAATGAGTAACTCGATCTCATCTATTTATGTGACAGTCTTATTTGTAAATATTCTGCTTCATTTCAAATTACTAAAAAATAAATCCATCACACAAGAAAATTTCAAGATAGACTGTTTCTATTTTATAGCCCTTATTTACCCATTTGAGAGTAAGACATTAAGTTCTTTCATCCCAAAAAACATTTCCTTTCCCTGTTTAGTTGAAAAGTTACCATATGTATACAAATTGAAAATGTGAAGTTTCACCTGTTTGTTCAGTCCAACCAAAAATGTGCCTTCTGAAGGCTAATTGTGAGTGTGGTACGTTCTAGACTACAGCAATGTCCCCAGTTTTGAGCCCCTCTCACAGACACAAATCTATTGAAATCTCCAAGTGAACAAATTGCCTAAATCTTCAGTGTTTAAATGTCCAATTATACGAGTAAATACATACCTGCACAGCAGAGTGAAAGTTCCTAGCCGAGAAATGTTGTAAACTTTAGGACAGAATACATTGGTCTGGGCAGATGGGCTTAATAAAGGCAAAGTGGATGGCTGTAAAAGCTACAGCAAAAATAGGCAATTAGTTTTTGCTGAAGTATTTAACAGATAGAAATTCAACTTTTTTTTTAAAGTTTAAGGATTTTTTTTTTTTGGCTTATCTAAATAGAAAATAAGCTGAATGCTTCCTCTCACCCTGACTTCCAAAAATGTAAGAAAAAAATAATATAAAGATGTGACTCATATATAACCTTGCCCTGTGTAATTTTCCTAAATGAAAAGCAAATAAACAGCAATTGTCACTACTTTAAATGCACTGTAGCATTCCGTAACATTTATCCTTACTCCCTCCCTCATTTTTTATTGCTGGTAAACTATGTATTTGCCACTAACACTGTCTGAGTGGATTTGAAGCAGTAAGTGTAACAGGCTCAAATGGACAGTGCCTATTATCCCTTCCCTTTTCTCTCTTGCCCTTTTATGGCCTATAACTTCATTCAATCTGTAGCTACATTTATGTTCCTTTTACAACAAAAAGGGTCATAATGCTGTTTCTGATAATACTGAAATTGCCTAATTTGTTCATCTTTCCACGCCTTGGAACCAGTCACTGTCTCAAGCTATGTCTACGTTTGTCCCCATCAACTTTGAAAATTAAGGTCCTGTTTAGGAACCGGAAATCTCCCCAGAGAAATAACTTCCTGCTTGGGAACCAACATGGAAGACAGGGAGAAGCGGCCTAGGCCTCAGGGGCTCAGGGGAGCCCTCTGGAAGCCGAGGGACACCTACTAGAGCAAACCCGGACTTCGCTTGGGAGTACCTAGATGGGAAGGGGGCAGATTTGCCAAACCCCAAGGTGGAGAGGCAGCAGCCTGTCAGCTGAGGCAGAGAAGGCGAGAGTGAAGGAATGGGAAGAATGTGCTCGCTCAGAAGATGGGAGAGATACGGACTGGGGTTCTGACCCCGGTGCGTGCAGGCTCGGGGACACGCCGGGCCTCCCACAGCTGCTCCCGGGCCGTGCGCGGGGACCCGGGGCTGGCGTGGTGCTGGGCCGGCCACGCAGCTGCTTCTGCCTGGGCTGTCGCCCTTGACCTTCTGCTGTTTCTCCCTTGATTTTTGCACGAGCGCCGCCCCGCCCCCTCCGGTAAAAAGCAGAAAATAGTCTCTGCATTTGCCGGAGCGCCTGGGTCCAGGGAGGGGAAGCCAGGGTGGAGACGCTGAGGTTTGTAACAAAGCTTGGTCTGGGCCCTCCTGTCTTTCCTCCGGCTCTGGTTAGCATTTTCCTTCACGCTGCCGCAGTGCTTTGTCAGCCCGGTGCTGGGAACTAACTCCCACATAGTCTCCTCCTCCTTTCTGATTTTCAAGGATGCCTCACCCCTCACCGCTTCCAACAAGAAGAAAAATACCAAAGGTAAAATAAAGGAAAGGGAAATCTCCAACATAACTTCATATTTTGCAACTCAAATGTTGCTAGGGTTCGTGTACTAGAAAACGGATCTGCTCAAGTCTCGGGACAATAAAATAAAATTCAAATGGACCATTATGGCAGGTTGGGGAGCAATTAACTGGTAATTTGGAAGAGTACTTCTTGAGGATTTTCCTGACCTGCCCATTCATGTTTCTTCCCTCTCTAAGATCCTCTTCCCCTTTCAAGGCTAAAAGCTGGGTATGAATCAGCTCATAAAAATATGTCACAGCAATTGGAATTTACCCTTTGACCTTCTACTCCCTCACTGCCACCTCGCCTACACACACACACACACACACACACACACACACACACACACACTTCACTAGCTAGCTCTGTTTTCACTAAACAGATGGTCATGTTACTGGTGAAAACTGTCTTTTGAACAAGATGAAACTTCTAAAGTCCTTATGATATAAGCAACTGGAAAAAAAGTGTCCAGCTCAAAGTCACATTTTTGTGCTTCATATGTGAATTATGAGATAATTTGATTACTAGGGAAAAATATGAACAGAGATGTTACATGCATAGGCACACAGACAAAAAAACTTCAATAAACGAATCTTTCTTTTATCATCATTCTTTTATAGGAAATATGTCTTTGTAGATCAGTATGGATGATCACATTCAATATTTAACATTAGAAAGCATAATGCTTTCAGCCTTTCTAATGGTTATATTTCATTTGGAGTCAGTGGAGGAGTATGAGGAGAGTTTTCTAGTTTTTCTAAAAAAAAATGTTCACCTTTCCAAATAATTTTTCCTTTCCTTTGCGCAGTGAAAGCCCCATTACCAGCTATGAAAAAATAGTGCTAAGTGTTTTGTACAATTTCTTTTTGTTTGTATAAGCTTGAAAAGCCAAGGAAATAGACAAAATACTGAATCAGGCCACCAGGGCCAGTTCAAAGGCATAGAGAGACATTTTTATTGCATTATTTGAACTATTATTAAATAAAATGCTTTCTTCCTTGAAATTTGGCAAAGTACTAATTTTCAAAAAAAATGAATATGACTTCTGGTGAAAAGTTAGAAATAACTTACATGTGTAAATACACAGTATACCTTTTAATTTAACAATGTTCCTTTGGTCCTGCCCTACGTACTAAAAATGATGGCAAACCCAGTCACACAGGAAAAGCCTACGATGTCTAGGAAGCTTTTGACCTAGATGTCTGAGAACAAAAAGGGCAAGCTAACATATTGTTTTCTTCATGAACATAGTGACAAGAAATGATAAATTGAAACACTTTGGCAGTTCATTAACAGATGCTTAGGTAATGACTGACACAATCAAAAAGAGCACACCGGGCAGGAATTACAGTTTTTAACATTATTATAATTGTCCTCTTTTTTTCCATTTTTTTCAGACAGACTCTTGCTATATAGTTTAGGCTGTCCTCAAACTAGCGGATTTCCTGCTTCAGCTTCCCAACTGTTGTGATTGTAGGTCTGCAACATCACGCCCTGGTAACTGCACTTTTTTTGGAGATAATTATTTCTCTGTGTTTGTACAGCATGCTGCTAATATTGACATAGCTATGGTCAAGCACAAGATTTACAATCACCAAAGCAATCTATAAAGAATTGTGGAAGGTCATCCCCAAATCTATGAGCAAACTAAACTAAATTTCCCACAGAATTTATTCACATTTGCTAGTGGAATTTTAATTTGATACAGCATAAATGATAATTTAACAACAGTCTTTAGGTAACGATACTCTGTTTGTATAAGCTGATCATGTGTTAGGGGTTTTCTTCTTTTTATATTCTCAGTTTTATTTCACATTCTTGGAGCTAAAAACTTAAAGAGAAACCTGCAAAAAATATCAGGAGGCTCTTTATCATTGTCACTTAGTGGTGGTTTGCCATTTTTTTTCTTGAAATCTGGGCACCAACTGCTGCTTAGAAATATTTATTGTGGAATTCTTTGTACTTTAAATAAACTAGTACTTCAAGATCTGCCATGTGTCCCTCATTCATCTTAAGCCACAATTTTATGAACCTTTTTGGTAGCTTTGACTAAACTATTTGTCTCAAAGCAACCTTCAGCAATCTCTTAACTCAGTGCTGCTTTGTTGGTGAATTAAGGCAGAAATGTGTATTTTAAAGGTTTATTCTATGATTTGTCTCATACAAAGAAACAATTCATTTAAAATACTCCCTTTTAACCCAGTATTAAAAGATCTCTTCCTCGTTTCCCATGTTGAACACCATGGGAGGAGTTCCTTTGGCATTTCTTATCTTAGGTGGTAGAAAAATACGCACCTGTCTTTCCCATGGAGAGAGATAATATGATAACCTTCTGATTATATACATAAGCGGAACCTGATCAGCTTCTCTTGTGGTTCATTTTTTAAGAGCAAGAGTTCCAGTTGGATTGTGCTAATGCACATATTCATGAATCTCTCCAAACAGGATTCACTGGTCTCCAGGGAACCTTTGAAGTATGCATCATTGTTTCAAGAAGTATCTTCATTATAAAACACAGGGACTATAAAAGGTGAATACTATTTGCCACAACTTAATATAATCTCTGGTCTGACTTTCTTCCACAGTGATTTTTTTCTGCCTCACTCCCTCCCTTCCCTCTTTCTTTCTTCTTTCCCTTCCTTGTTTTCCTTCTTCTTTACTTCCTTCTTTCTTCCTTATAACAAGTAGAAAAATATGACAGAGAATCATTAAAGATTTTAGGCATCCAACAAAAAAGGGGAAATGCTTTTGTTTCTAAATGCTTTTACTCTCCTTTGAAATGTTATATAGATGGGGTAGAAAACTTAAATCGAAAATCCAAAATCTTTGATTTGTACAAATATTTTATTTTATATAAAGTATCTTTTGGAAATCTTTGGTTTTTGCAAGTATAAGTCTCTTACATTGGAAATGTGAGGTCAAGTAGGGAAACATGTTTAAGGCAGCCAAAAGCAAGCACAATAGTCAGAACAATGTGATGAAAACAAGCACAAACTTTTCATTTCATTGGCATTACTGCAAATGGAACCACAACCTGAATTGGTCACCAAGTATATATGCTAACATTTCCCCTTTCCTTCTCTTCCAGAGAACCTGAGGTTTAGGGAGTTCTACTAATGCACATGTTACAAAGAGGCCTTTATTATGGAGGAAATGAATGGCGGTCTGAGAGAGACTACAAAAGAACTACACTGCAAACGGGTATAATGGGGTGCTTTATAGGGAAGGGACACTGTCCTTTGGGCATGAAGGACAGTTTAATATGACATCTATCACAAGGGAACAAAGGAGTTATGTAACTCACAAATTAGGATATTCACATCCAGATATATTAGTGGTAGAGTGTAAAGAATTTGGAATTCAGTATAAAATGATACTGTCATCTAACATAGCATACTGTGGAATGTGACAGTTCTTGAATGTACACTATATAGTGATTGTACAAGTCACAAATAACTGACACCCTATGACTCTATAGCAATTAGAAACCAAACATAGTAATTCTTAGTGACACTAAAAATAAGATGAGACATCTATGATTAAGCAGGAAATGATAAATGCACTTCAGAACACTATATGTTCAAGTTTTCTTAAGTTTCTCAGGGAAAATTAAAGACAGTATTTTTAAGAGACATAAGGGGACTAGCACATATGACACAGAGTCAATGATTTATTGCTTTGGTTTAAGTCACCATTTCAAACAGTCAAATCTCAAATCTCTATTTTCTGATATGAGGTGGGGGTAGAGGGTAAGAAATGAACAAAAATTCAAGAGCTCTATAGTAGACTAGCAGATCCATGTTTAGAGAATAGGCCAGCAGGCAAACTATAATAATACTTTTGAAATTTTCAAGGTCAAAGCTAGTTCTATGCTGCTACACGCACTGGATATTCACTTTCAACCCTTGATTTACTGAGTTTTGTCAGAATTTGATACTGTTGGCCA
The DNA here is from genome assembly GCF_012274545.1 of Fukomys damarensis. Lineage (NCBI taxonomy): Eukaryota > Metazoa > Chordata > Mammalia > Rodentia > Bathyergidae > Fukomys > Fukomys damarensis. The sequence goes on along the minus strand of NW_022900938.1, from coordinate 31,054,977 downwards.
TATACTCTTGTTCCCTGAGCTTCTCCACTCTCTCCCTTCATCATTTTGCTCCTAACCCCTCTAGGCACTTTTGTCTTCTCAGACTCCTTAAATGTAAATATTCATCAGAGGTTTGTCCCGAACGCTTTGCTCTTCCCAATCCAAACCTGCTTGTATGACTTCAACTATTCTTACTCTTATGGCTTTATCTGTCTATGTACTGATGAGCTCCTCCTTTATCTCTCCTCTGAGCTCATACTCATGTAACCCACTATCCTGAAAACCACCTGAATTTCTCATATGCAGCCTGAATTCAGCATGTTCGATCCTGAATTTATATTATTTCCCCCTCATCTTTCACATTCAACATACTCTCTTTCTGCTGTTTCTTGATCTTAGAATAGCAGCATCCCCTAAATTACTGAGTCAGAAAGCCACGAATCATTCTTGTCTTTCATATTTTACTACCAGTTACCAGTCCCATCATAAATCTGTACAATTTCTCCATCTCCTTTACCACTCTGCTAGTGCAGACCATCATGGTCTATCACCAGGATCACTGCAGCAATAGACTTCAACTGGTTTCCATACCTCTGGCTATACTTTTCCCCCAGTATTCTTTTTTGTTTGTTTGTTTGTTTTTTTGAGGCAGGGTCTCACTATGTAGTTGAGACTGATCTGGAACTCACTATGTAGCCCAGGCTGGTCTCGAACTCACAACGATCCTCCTGCCTCAGTCTCCCGAGCGCTGGGATTACAGGCGTGCGCTGGCTTCCCCAGTATTCTTTCTATAATACACTTCTGGATAGAACAGAGGCTTAATGCCTTTATGTAAAGTGAAGCAAGCAGCATTGAACATATATATAATTTTCCACAGCATGATATGGAGACTACTAGCAAATCAATAGTAAATCCCTTGAGTCTATTTTTAAAGTATGTTTTAAATCACATTCTGTGCATGAATTATAGCTATAGTCCCGGATTGGTCTTATGTTTCAGCACTTATGCTAGAACCTACTCTTAAGGTAATAGAATAATTACCTTATTGTTTTGTTGGTTGTGGTAGTGGTGGTGATGCTCTTGTTTAAGCTTTTTAAAAATGTTGGCAATCTCACTCAGGACCTTGCTCATGCTAGGCAAACGCTTTACCACTGAGTTACATCCCCAAACCGGAAATATTAATATTTCTTAGACTGTATTGTGTGCCTCCAGTGTCTTTCATTCTTTCAAATTATAGTCAAATTCTCTCAGTCTCTCTCTCTCTCTCTTTTTTTTTTTTTTTTTTTTTTTTTTTTTTGGTACCAGGGATCGAACTCTGGACCTTGAGCTTGTGAGAAAGGCAGCAGAATCACTGAGCTAAATCCCCAGCCCAAGTCAAACTCTCAATGACCTTCAAGAACTTGAAAAGACTTATCCTTTGTGGAAACTTACTTTATTTCATCTCCTACTGTTCTTCTTCTACCTTAACAAAGACTGAACATTTAGCAACATAGTCCGAGATAGTTGAGTAAATGATGTCAAAGTGATCTTGCCACACTGAGGCTCTACAGCTATATGATTTGGAGTACTTAGGTAAATTATTTTATTTCTCTGAGCATCAGTTTCTTCATCTGTAAAACTAGAACGGAATTCCCACTTCCCAGGGCTGTTGTAAGGAAATTAGATATATAAGGTCTTTGCCTATGACATAAAATACACTATAAAATGTTCCATTTCCCCACTTAATTACTTTCCAAACTAATACAAGAAGTATTTCCTATTTTGAAGTAATGCACAATTAATTTTCCTTAAAACAGAAAGTTTCATTTGTTAATTTAGAATGTTAATGGTTCATACTATATCCTGCATAAAGATTGGATTTCAAAATGAATTTTTATTTTTAACTAATCCTCAGAAAACTGCGTTACCTTCATTTGTCATTCTAATTTTTAAAAGTAGAGAGTTTTATTATTACCTCTAAATTTTAATAGTTTCACTTTTAATTTTCTAAATTTTTATAAAAGAAAATTCTGACACAGGACATTGAATCTATTAGTTCTACATTGGAATTTATTTAATATGTTGCAAAAGTGTGGTCACTGAAGTCTGGAAAATCTCAGTAAAAGTTACAGATTTATAAACAATGTCATGAACAGCTTACTATATGTTTAGAGAGAAAGCAGTAAGTCTGTGTTCGAATTCTATCACCCTTTCTTTAATTACTATGTGATCTTGGGAACATCATTAAGTAACTCTCGACTTCCTATCCATAAAACAGAGGAAATAAATACTACCTATTTCAGAGGAGAATTTTGATGATTAAGCACAAGATACAGAAAAGATAGCTCAATAATTGCATTCAGTATAGCAGAGGTGATGGAAATAATCAGTCTTTGTAATACTATCTCTACAATAAGAATACAATCAGTCTTTCTTTCTTTCTTTCTTTCTTTCTTTCTTTCTTTCTTTCTTTCTTTCTTTCCTCTTTCTCTTTGGCAGTACTGGAAACTAAACCCAACATTTTCTCAGTGAGCTACATCCTCAACCCTTTTAACCTTTACTTTCTTTACTTTTGGTTGGTGTTGTTGTTTAATTTTGAAACAGGGTCTCACTAAGTTACCTGGGCTGGATTCCAACTTGCTCTCCTCCTTTTGTAGCCTCCCAGAGTACTGGGATTACATGGTGTGCACCACCATGGCCAGCTAAAACTAAGATTCTTGAAAGTCGGATAATCTTGAAAACTATTATTTTCTATTCCATTATCATAAAGTAAAAGCAAACATGTCTTTACTGTCTGAGTTTTATAATTTTCCTAACAGAAAAAGATGGTAAGAATATGCTGTGACAGAGTTTATAAAATGAGGGATAGATTTAGAGCATTCTACCATGGAATATGAAATCATGAAACCTTATTTGGTAAATACTGGAGAACAATGAAAGATAAATCAAACTATAAAATCTGTGCGTTGAGCAGCAGTACTTTCTCCCAGGAGAAAGAAAGAATAGAAAATAGAGAAAATAAATATTAAATTAAACCTCAAATGAAATAACAATGAAAAAAGTCTAATCATAGAAGTCACCCTTTTTCTACCTGATTGTATGTACACACTTCTCCATATCTCAACGTTTAGTTCATAGGGATAGTTATTACTTGAAGTATATTTTCTAGGAAACTATCAGCAAATCAAAATAATTCTGGGAAAGCAACTGGGAAATTAGGAAAATGCCTGAAATAGAAGATTTATACATCTCTTCACCAGTGTTTAGAGTAAAGGTCATTACCGGCCATGATGCCTTTCCAAAAAAGGATACACAATAATTAATATGGAAAAAAGCTGGGCCTCATATCAGTAATGTGCTCTGTATTTTTCTTGAATCTCACCAGGTACCTAGCAATATTTTACTACCAGATCACATAATTCTTACATGTGACTCAAGCATCAAATGTACTTTTGATAGTCGGGAAATCAGCATGAATGAGAGCAAGTTTTTCTAAAGGCAGAGGATAATGTTCATGCCTCTTCATTTGAATTCTTCTAAGGCTGACATTCATTGTCACATCAAGAAAGCAACCAGTGGAACACTTGATTTTTAAGCAGTAGATCCTATTCTCAGCTACAATAATCTTTGGTTTTATTAAATAAACCACCAAAACAAACAAACATAACCACAACAGAAATCCCATTCACTGAATACCTATGATTGCCCTAGTACCCAGTGGAGGTTGGAAAAATGCCAGAGTCTTTCTCTCCATTTCATAATGCAGTAGGGAGACAAAGATGAAGTATGATGCCTCATCACTTCTTTTTGCACATATTTACTAAGAGCCTCATCTGAATCAAACAATATTCTAGGTGATGGAAACAACACTGACCAAAGTAGACATCCACCAAACGAAAACATAAACCAGACCTCATTGTGCTTTTATATACTATTTAGTAGAAATAAATAAAAGAGAAACATAAGATATGTGTACTTCGGCATGGTGAAATGCATCTGTATTCCCAGCCACTTTGGAGGCTGAGATAGTTGGATCCCTTGAACCCAAGGTGCCAGCCTGAATTAAAACTCAACTAAGTTCTGTGGAAAGTATAAAATAGAGGAGGATGGAGTTTCAACATTAAATATGTTAACCTCAGTAGGACTAAAAAGGCAGATGACGTTAGAAAAAAGACTTGAAAAAATGAGAAAACACTGAAGGTAGGTATCTGGAGGAAGATAATTCTGGGCAAGAAGAGCAAATATAAAGGCTTCACAAAGTGCAGAAGCATGTGATTTGTGTGAAATGCAGCAAGAATATCCTGTAGCCAGTGCCAATTAAGTCCAGGAGAAAGCATGAAGACGTAAGCCCAGAGAAATGGGAGAGGCCCCAGATTGTTGAGGACTGTGCTGGCAAGCGTGCACATAAAATATGACAGGCTCCCTTGGTGTCAGAGGGACATAGCATGTTGACAAGAGTACAGGGAGGGAGAGAGAGAGGCAGGAGCAGGGAGATCAGTGAGACAGTTGTCCAACAATTCATGAGGGTGACGATGATGGCATGGGCCACCATTGTGCCAGGGGAAATCATATGAAGTTTTCAGATTCTAGGTAGATCTGGAAAGTAGATCTGACTGCACTGATTGATGAATAAGAGGAATCTCTCTAATATCATGTGATACAACATGAACTGAACCAAGCAAGAGTATTCTCTCTTCCGCTTTTAAATAAGCATACACCACATATTAATTTAATCTGAAGAGTTAAGAAATAGTTCTTTGAAAACTAGAATTTGATGTTAATTTAGTCTTTACAAGTGATGGAATCTTCTATCTGGGCGAAAAGACACTCCAGCACTTTGCAATTAATAAATTATTTGAAATGCTAATATAATCAATGAGAGTAAAAACAATCATAAACAAAATATTTTAGAGTATTGGCTCTTGAAGTGATAGTAGAATTGAGCACTTACGCATATATATGTGGGCTTGGGCTAGGAACAATTGGTTACAGAATACAGAAACTAAATACAAAGATTTTAGTTAAAAAAAAAAGGCAAGGGGAATGCATCCAAAATCAAACAAGTGACTACTTGATTAGAGATTTTTGTCTTATTACTTATTTCTTAGCTCTGCTTTCCCCTTGATATTGTCTTTATTCTGCTGATAGGCTCTCATCATGAAGCAAGTACAAAGATGGCCAATAACTTCCATACAATAAACACAAGAATCTGTTTCTCCCACACTTGCTATTTTCCACCAGCAGGGAATTCCTTTCCTAAGGGAAAAGGATAACATGAGTGGTTTACTCTGTAGCCTATGCCCACTCTGTGCCTCACACAGATGCAGTGGAATTGTGGAGAAGTTATTTTCTAAGGGAAACAAAATTTCTGGGCTAACAAAGAAACAGATAACTACTACAAAGTCATGGCAAAGTCATTTAGGTCAAATACAGGATCTGCTAAGCCAAATGAAGACAGCTGTATTTTATCGAAAGAGTAATGGATAGATTTTGCTAGGGAACAGACATGATCAAGTTTGTCTTTCTTTTTTTTTTTTTTTTGTTGAGTTTATTGGTACATTTTAGGGATACAGTACAGTTACGTTCATTGTTGGGATCATGTACCTTTACATGGCAAGTCTTGATTCTCATTTTTTCCCCTTACCTCTGCCCTCCCTTCACCCCCTCCTCCCCTCCCCATCTACAAACACTTTACTTTCATCTTTTCATTCTCTCACATTTTTTTCTTTTCCCTTTTTGTTCTTCCCCTACGTATCACACCTTCCCTACACCTTTAGCTCCTTTCTTCAAATTTCTAAATGTCAGTAATCTTATTAGAATCTTATGCATTGTTGCAGAATATTCACACCAGGGAAACTATTACCTTTACATGGCAAGTCTTGATTCTCATTTTTTCCCCTTACCTCTGCCCTCCCTTCACCCCCTCCTCCCCTCCCCATCTACAAACACTTTACTTTCATCTTTTCATTCTCTCACATTTTTTTCTTTTCCCTTTTTGTTCTTCCCCTACGTATCACACCTTCCCTACACCTTTAGCTCCTTTCTTCAAATTTCTAAATGTCAGTAATCTTATTAGAATCTTATGCATTGTTGCAGAATATTCACACCAGGGTAACTATTTGGTATTTACACATGTGTGATTTATTTATTTCACTTAGGAGTATATCTTCAATATGTATCCATCATATCACAGAGAAGTATGTGCACCCATGTTTATAGCAGCACAGTTTGTAATAGCTAAATCTTGGAAACAACCTATTTGCCCATCCGTTGGAAACTGGATAAAGAAGTTGTGGTTTTTTCTATAAAATGGAATATTACTCAGCCATAAAGAGAGAGAGAATAGATTCATTCATAGGAAAATGGATACATATTGAAGTTTGTCTTTCTTATAGTTAGTAGTCTTGAAGAGAACAGATGGAGTTGGAGGAAGCAGGACTCAGGTTCTAGGTTACATCACTGGTCCCAACTTTTCATCCATCCCCATATCTATACCCTTTGCCACATGACAGAAGAGGCAGAACATGTTTTCCCACTCCTTCATGTCCGTGCAAGTCAATATACCTTACTTCAAAAATAAAATAAAGTACAATGATGTGCAAGTTCCCAACCTACCATGCAAGAGGCTTTCAGAGTCACTGCTTCTATATAGATGTGTCATTACCATGCTGCACTACATGCAGGTCCTCAGAAGAGAAAGAAAGATGTGTGAAGCACACCGGCCACCTTATCCCAACCTGGGTCAACCAACAAGCAGGTGAATAAGCAAGGCCAACCAAGATCAGCAAAGCCCTAGACTGAGTGGAGCACAAGCAGCTGGTACAGGATACATCAGAATAAATTATCCTATTCTAAAATGATCGAATGCTGAGAAATTTGTTTTAATGAAAGTGTAAGTTTGGCCATAGTCAACTGTGTATATGTAGGAATCTAATATCTGTGCCTATAGCAATCATTAGTAGGAAAGGAGAAAAGACTAAGTCAAGACTGCTGCAGTAGAACTGGAGAACATCTTGGAAAAAATTTCCAATTTGGTGTGGAGGAGAAGTAATAAAAATTGAAAAAATATAGAACTGGACGTGGTAACTGCTAATTACCTTTTAGAATTAGATACAGCATAAGTGAAAGGAGATAAAGTGAATGAGAAGTTGATGATACATATAGAAAGAATATGTAGAATGAGAAAAAAATCAAGATCATGGAGACCTCCAATAATAAGTCATGAAGACAACAAAAATGGCAGAGTTCCAAATCTAAGGCCAATGGAGAAACTGTTTGTTACCATTGTTAATTATTATACAGACACTAGGTAAAGTAAGTCCTATTTCTGTGTGGATTTGTCCACTCTGAACCCCCAGCAATTCATCCACTGCAGATCATATTTTCCTTCGTTGACGCTAGTTTTCACAGAGGTGTTAGCTTGGGAGTTTCCGCTCCAATAGTTGGGATTCTTTGTATCTACCCGCTTGTCTCCCCAAATTTTGAGACAGCAGTTTGTACTGTAACCTCACTTGTGTGATGGATCTGGAGAAGAAAATTGATTGTTCAATCTTTTACTTGTTGCTAGTATGGAAAGATGATTTCTAGATGCTTGCTAGCCTAGAAGCCAGAATCATGTGCTGCTTTGTAAATAGGTTTCTGGGAAAATTGCTAAATTATTTTTATAAGTTACTTTAACGATAAAAACACACCACTGTAGGCTGGGAATATAGCTCAGCTGCACAGTGCCCACCTGGCAAGTGTGAGGCCCTCAGTACAAAAAAAAAAAAACTGTTATGTTTTACTTTATTTTAATTTTACTAGTTGATGGTTTTTTGTTTGTTTGTTTTTGGCTTGTTTTTGTGTTTGTTTATTTGCTTGTTTGGTACCAGGAATAGAACTCGAGACCTGTGTTTGTGAGGCAAGTGGCGGCACCACTGAGCTAAATCCCCGGCCCTTGAGGTTTTAATATGTATCGTGCAATTGGAGTAGATAGTTTATATTAATCAACAAGTTTATAGTGTCAATTTCAGATATAAAAGAGTCATGTCATCATGATGTCAGTTCTTTTCTATTGGTTGGACATTTCCTATTAAACAGAAAACAATATCGAAAAGTTGTGAGAACAAATGATATTCACAAAGGCAGGATAACAGGTCTGACAAAAATGAACAGGAGAAAAGACACAACCAATATCCTCTACATCTGTTTAGTTGTCACTAAAGGCCACCTAAGAGCACTAGAAGGTCACACAGCTTCCCTCAACTCCTACAGGTTTATTATAAAAATAACTTTAATCAGACCTGTTGCCTTTGTATCATTCCCCCAAGATTCAAACTCTGAAATAGAAACTGGGGTGCACATAGACTATGTGCCCTCCTCTTTACCAGTGGTTTAAGTGAATCATTTGCCAATGCCATTTCTAACACCACTGGGTTCTCGTACATCTTGATAGCTTTTTGCTCCAATTAGAAGCATGTTCAGAAGGTCAGCCGCACAACCAAAATAGCAGATGCCTCTGTACTTTTGCTCATGTATACATTTCATTTGACTATTAAGATATAAATAGGCATTTCTAGTCTAAATATCCCTGGTATTATATCTATATAAACAGATCCATTCCTGGTTTGGAGCTTGAAATAAACAGTGGTATTTAGTAAGTATTCATTGACTTGAAATCTATATAAAAATAGGCAATATTGCAACTAATGAAGAATACTGTAGTATGAGTGCCATTTACATATATGAAATTTACTAGGTGATTTTTATAACAAACTTACCCCCACTGTCTTAAGCTAACAATAAACAAAAGATAAAAATAAGGATAAAAATAAACTTAGTTATTTCTTGAGGCCATATACTTAATTATGTTTGGAGAAGATAAAAAGAAGCCTGCTAAGTGGCATTAACCATCTACATAGAGCTAATCAAGCACTGGTTAACCGTAGATGAAGGGATACTTATAAGAGCAATTTTTTGTGTGATTTTTGAAGAACATCTAAAGCCATAGATTTAGGCACAACTTTAAAATTGCTTATTATAAGCATTTTTTAAATTATCTGAACTTGTTCGGTCAGAAAATTGGGCTATAAATCCCATGATACTAAATATTTCTCAGAAGATATCAAGAATGGATAGGTTTAAATTGGGTTGGAAGTTCTGCAAGAACAGCACATTTTACAATGTTGCAATATTTCTATACTGATGCCTATCCTAATCCCAGGCCATGCATATATTGCTCTATGAAACGGGCAGTACCAAGTAAATGACCAAGCATTTTGAACTTGGAACTGTGACCAAAAACAGGAAAACTCTTGGTTTGAAAGAGAGTTAAATGTTTAGAGGTTTATTTATTTAAGCCAAATCTCCCACCTATATATCACAATGTAAAAACCTAAAGTAAATAAGGTAATCCTGTAATCTTGATATTTCGGTTTTCACACACGTTGTTTTAGTATGTGGGCCTATATGTCATGTGACATTTACATCTCTAGCTTCTGCCATGAGGTACAAAGCATATTGCAGCAGAGACTCTACTGGCTGGCCTCAGGAGAACCCAGTCCGCACAGAAGAGGGAAAGCATGGGCATTCACACCTGTTCCCTTGAAGCTTCCCTTCACTAGTTCTTCAGGTTGTCTGTCTTGCACACCCAGCCTACCACAGGGCAGCTGTCCAAAGAACCATTTTAAGAACAAATTGGTGGGCCACAGATTTAGCCCAGTGATTCTGCCACCCGCCTCAGAGGCACAAAGACCCGAGTTCAATCTCCAGTACCAAAAATCAAACAAACAAACAAACAAACAAACAAAACAACCAATAAGAACAATTGGTTAAAGCTACTTGGATTACAAATTAATATATCCCAACATTAGCAAGGTCTTTCTTGCAGTCATCATTTTTAACTGGGATTGAAATTAAAAATAATTTCCTTCAGAGTAAGAATTAGAGAATAAGAACTGAGAGTAAGAATTAGAAACTTAATTGTTAATGAAATACATTTAATTATAAAACAATGATTGTTTTGATTAGAAGAAAAATAAAATATTTGAACACTAAAAGAGTGTGAATTGGGAATTGTCTCTAAAAAAGAAAAAGTAAAAATTAATGAATCTAAGAAAAGCTAAATCCCAAAATAAAAAGAAACCATAGTTATTTTTTTCTTGCAAACTTTCTAGCTAGTTGTCATTATATAAGCAAATAATCTCATTTGACAAGCATTTAGTCATTTTTATTGAGCATTTATTTTGTGCCAGCAGCCTATTTTCTGCACTGGTGCTATTCAAATGAAAGCTTATAGTTTCCATGCTCAAGAATTTATATTTTAGTGGAGGAAAACAGAAATATTAAAGGATCAGTTGAGCACATTAATTTAAAGGAATATTATTCTTATAGAAGATGTGGATTACTTCTTTGAAGGTAAAATTTGTCAAAATTCTACATTTTAATGTTGCCATTGATTCACTTGAGTGAACATCATTTTATTCAATTTTATTTAGTTTAATGTTAAAGAAAAAAATAACTTCAAACTCTACAAACCTGACCTTTAAGTCATGTATAGTCACTGGGGGCAGGGTTGGGTATTTTGTTTTGTCTTCTTTTTTATCTGGAAACCAAAAGATATTATATGTCTCCTAATATTTCAGAAATCTAAATTATATTTTCATATCCTTCCAGAATAACAGTTTTGTTGGTAAGAGATAGGTGGCTTAAATAAAATCTGGTCCTTACCTGGGAGACTATCAATAAAGAGAAAATGAAAGACACTAGGAAAAAGTGTGTGACTCACATTTTGGGAAAGTAGCTGTTGTTAGTTTCAATTTTCTTCAATTAGAATGGATGTTAGTATGGAAGTTAACCCCGTCATTCTGACTTAAATCTATCTTGGGTAATTACATTCTGCCTACTTAAATTCTCTTCGGGTCCAAAGACAACCTTCATTCTCACCTTACACAGTTTTGTGATGTTGCTGCCCATAGTTAACTAGGGGCTACATTTAACTCTGGTGACAGTTGCTTCTCCATGGTACAAACTTGATCTTTCGGGGGCTGGGGATTTAGCTCAATGGTTCAGTGGCCTGCCTTGCAAGTGCGAGGACCCGAGTTCAATCCCCACTACAAAAAAAAAACAAACCTTGATCTTGATCTTTCTGAATAGTATCTGTATACACCCACTTTTAGGGTAAAGGTTTTAGAACATGCAATGCAACAAAGCAAAAGAAGCCATATGGCAATCTTAATTGAAGATACAGAAAAATAAAAATAAAATAAAAAAATCCAATAGAGTGAATTGTCTTTGACAAGGTCTCTGCAATAATGGGAGATTCTTTTAGCTTGCCCTGGCTGCAAACGTAAGATCATTATCATTAGATCTTTAAAATACCAACAAGCAAAATATGAAGAATTTAAAGTCACCTTTAAAATCACCCCCAAAGTTCAGTCTCAATTATCTACAATCAATGTCATTCTCCTCGACTAGAAATTGGTACCTGAGAATAAATTCTAAGAAAAGGAAATTTTAAAAGTACAATTGATGCTGACAGTTTATCAATGGAAGTGCATTTCTAAGTCATGCTTATCTGTGCATCAATCCTGTTTATTTCTTTGCTCCACCTGCTTTGCAGTTTTGCCATATTTTTGTAGGAACATTAGACATTGCTCAGGAACAACCTTTACTACACTTACTTCAGACTCCTCCTTCAAGATTCCATTTACAGATATATATGGAGCTCCATGCACTGTGAGTTGGAAAAAAATGTTTACAAACATTTAAAATTTCCTGAGGAAAACTCTCTCTGTATTACCTGTGAATAAAGCTCTTGAATGTTTATCTTTTTAAATTTAAAGGTTTGTTTTTAAATGACAAAGTCACAATATCTACAATAGAATTACCCAAACAAAATTAATATGTATTTTGAAATATACTAAGTCAAAATTAGGCAAGAAAATAAAATATAAAACAGTAAAGTAAATTGGATTAAAGATTGGTACAGGTGGTCAATAAAAGGAGAAAAACAGTGAATGTAAAAAAGGCAACATACTTAGCATATGACTTATGATTACATAACTAGCATTGTTTAGTAATTAAATTGTCAAAATTAATAGTACTCAGTATTGAGAACATAAATAAATACTAGTATGGTGTTAGTTAAAATATACATTAGTACAATACACTTGGAAAGCAATTTATTAGTATTTATTTAGAGCAATACTTTTTTCCTACTTTTTCCCTCAGTAAACTCATCTCTAAAAATCCATTTGAGATCTCATAAGAAAAAATACTTTATGGACAAAGATGTTTATGGTAGCAAAACATAAAATTGCAGTCAATCAGGAAAACAAAGACCAAGTACAACAATAGCTTCCAGAGAACTTATATTTATTTGAGGGAGACAAACAGCAAGCAATAATATAATTATGTTCCTTACACAGTATGTTTAATGATACTAAGTGTTAGAAAGCAGGAAATGTAGAGCAGAATCAGAAGGAATGGAAGTAGAAAAAAAAGCCGAGTGATAGCAATCCATTGGGTTGTCAATCCAGTGCTCACGCAAAAGGAGACATTTGAGCAAAGCTGAAGGGTTGTAAGAATGTACCACAAATGCCCATGGAAATAGATGAGTAGGACTAGGTGTAAAGCTGCAGAAAAGGCCCTAAGGAAAGAACCTGACTACTGTGTTCACAGAACATACAAGGTCAGTGTGGTTTGAGCAAACTGAGCAAATGGGAGAAAAGATTAGAGACGCCAAAGATAAGCCCAGCACATGGCCTTATAAGCCGTTGTAGTGCTTTGTATTTGTATCTATCTCAAATGATGAGGCGCCACAGAGATGAGTTGATTTGTGAGCAGAAGAATGGCATGATCTGACATATTTTAGCAGTATTGATTTAGCCGCTGTGTGTGAAAGGAAACTATGAGCAAGAATAGAAGCAGACAGGCCTACTAAAGAACATGTTATACAGGCGAGACATGATGGGAAGTTGGGCCAAAGCAAAGGAACTGATCAGATTATGAAAACAGTCTCATAATTAAGAGGAAGATTTCCCTAAATATTCAATGAGAAAGACAGGTAAAAAGAAAGAGAAAAGCTAACTGGCCTGAGAAACTAGAAGGGCAGAGTTTAGATTAATCAAAATTGGAGAGGCAGAACAAAACAGTTCTGAGTGTGCGAGAGATCAGGAATTATCTTAAGCACATTGCTCGGCATGTCTATTACACATATGTAGAGGGATGTTCAATAGGTAGTTGGATGCATAGGTCTAGAGTTCAGGGTAGAAATTTTGACGGGCAGCACAAATGTGAGAGTCATCAGCTTATAATTAGTATATAAAGTGCACACTCTGGGGGGATCACCTGGACTGTGAATGTAAATACAGTGAAAAAGCCATCCAGTGACAAAGCTCTTGGGTGCTCTCACACTGAGTTCGAGCAGGAAAGGGGGACTCCAAAATGGAGTAATCAGTGACGTAGGAGAAAGGCGATATTCCTAAAATTGAAAAAAATAAAGTAGTAAATAAAGAGGGAGTATCCCACTATGTCAAATGATTCTGACAGTTAAGATGTAGACCAAGAACGGATCTTGGTACATAGTAAAATGGAAGTCGCTAGAAGCTTGGATGAAAGCAGTTTTTGTGGATCACTGAGGGTCTATTTGTGTTTGTAATATGTGCAAGACAACACATTAAAAGAGAAACTGAGCCAGTTCTATAAACAATAGCTACTACAAGAATAAAAATAATGTATTGTATAACTACCCTCGCTAGTTACATTCTGTAATTTTTAAGCCCGATTTTAGCTAAATTCAGAATATCTGTGCCTAACTTACTAAGTGGCTTTAAGTGAAATTTTATTTACCTTTAGCATAGAAGTATATAAGAAAATCTGTCTAAATTCCATACCCTCATGATTAATATATGGATTTACTGTAATGCTACTTGTGGTATCTTAACTGGTATTATTATTGCTAGAAGAAAAGCAAATATGCAATTGGTCTTGCCCATTCATAAAGCTGGATTCATTTTACTGTTCTAAATTCCATATGCTAAAATCTTGCTTCAACCTTGAGCCGTCCTGGGGCATTGGCTTTTCATTAGGACCCTCTCGTTAGGATTCATGTTCATGGAGGAAGGGTGGCACAGAAAGGAAAACTGCTCTGATGCTGCCTTGAGTCCTCTTGGGTCAACAGGTTATCACAGTGGCAATGCGGGATAGGATTAGAAGCAGGACAGTTCTTTGCTAGTTCTCAAAAGTCAGCTCATTTAGGCATAGTACCTCCATCTCAAGCTTATCCCATCTGATACTACACTCAGTAGTACTTCAAGTAGACTCTGATGCTTTGACAAAAAGATCAAGAGAGGACACAAATTCAATTTGTAAAAGCAGGCATGGCACTGTTTGGAGTGGACCCTGCAAAGTAGCAAAAATTGAAAGAATGGAACTAAATTAATCAAGGATACTAAAATATTTTTAAAATTTCAAATTTATTTAGCAGCATTGCATGTAATTACTCTCAAAATCAGCTTATATATCACCACTAGGATTCCTACAACACCAAGATTAAAAAAATAATAATAAAACACAAACACACACAAAGCTCAATAAAAATGAAGGCATCAAGCCAAAATGAAAACCATAGAATTCGTAACTATTTTAATGATAGATGTTTCACATGCCGTGTGATGTTAGACATTATAAATAAATTGTTTTATTTAATCTTCTTAGCTACTCTATTAGGAAGGTGTCTCTACTTTATTATTGCAGATTAGAATATGAAGACCTAGACCTCATTTAAGACCTATGTTATGGTCACAGGACTAGTAAATACCAAGGGTTGAAATTATAGTCTCTGGTAGGCTGATTCCCACGCTCAACTCTTAAACATCTAGAGGTTAGGTGACATAAAATGTATGTTGTAATGTCTTCTATAATTAAAAGGGGAGGGTTATGTTTAGACTAAGATCTTGTTGGCCAGAGTGAAGAGAAAAACAGAATAGGTATGAGATGTATATATAGAAAAAGCAAGCAAATTTTTCACTTAGAAATAACAGTCTCTACTTCTTTCCCCTGTACATATCTTCACATTCACGAAAACGATATATATTATTATATCTTTAAGAATATCCTGTAAGGGGGTGAAGGGAGGGCAGGGACAAGGGGAAAAAATGAAAACCAAGACCTGTCATGTAAAGATACAAGATCCCAATGATGAATGTAACTGTACTGTGTACCTAAACTGTACCAATAAACTCAATGAGAAAAACAAAATTTTCAAGAACAACCTGTAATAAATATTGTATCAAGTTTTATACAAGTCTTGTTCAAGACTCTTGATACAAGCCAATGTAAAACAGCAAAACAGATTCTTTAATAGCACTGAGGTTAAAGAACTGGGGAGGCAATGCAAGCCAGTTATGCAGCTTTTTAGTGGCTCTGGATAGATACAAAGGTGACACGTGGAGTATTTAGGATACCTAGAAGAGCGGTCCCAGCTGGTGGCATACTTCATCACTCACCTGTCCTCCCCTTCTCGGACAGGTTAGGTGAATCTCAAGAGGGGACCCTGGATTTTGAAGAAAAATATTCAAGATTAAAGTACTGTAAAGTTCATAAAATTTAAAGCACGTTCTTTTTATTGCCTATAGAAGGTAAAGGCAACTTCTGGATTGATGGGAATATACACAAAGTACTGATCCTCGATAGGTAACCATTCAGGTTCTCTGGAAAATCATGATGCTTTTACATTTCTTAGTAGAAGCAAAGTTTTAGAGCGTTGAGAAACACTTTGATAGAAAGACAGCCAAATATTTTATTTTTTATTCTGCACAGCTGCAAATCTGAGACCATTTTCTGGAAATTGTAGTGGATGGAATTTTCTCCCCACTGATTAGTGGCAGATACATGTGCTTTAAAAATTAACTGAGTTGAAAATAAAGTTTTATGACAAGTTATTAGTCTATAAAGGACTTGAGTCTAGCAGATGGCACTTGAGGCCACATTGAACTGGGCCACAGGTATCCATAACAATGATCTTTTGTAAATAGTCCTGGATTCTCTTGATAGATAAGTGAACATCTGCATTCTTGCATGTCTCATTTTTTCAGGATAATTATCCTTTAAAGGAAGTTCTGCTGATCACCATTTGGAAATATGACTATTTAAGAAATAGTCGTAATTTCTAAGAGTGTAGTAGGGAGGTAAGATCTCCTTGTCACTTATAAACACACTTTCCCTAACCTTTCCTTAAACAAAAACTTTCCTAAACTTTACAATCTTCAGTATGTTTGGCAGATAATATAGTTTTTTTTTGTGTACAGTACATGAAAAGAAATCTAGCCATCTTGAGGAACACTTGATAATTTTGACAGAAATTTTTTTGTCTGCATATACATATGGACAACTTGAAATAAAAACAAAATTCATGAAAGAGATTAATATTACCTTAATCTGTTAAGATCTAGGCCAACAAGTTTGGTTTTGGATGGGGTAGTAGTAAACAAACAGTTGCCTCATGATCACAAATACTTGAGAAGAATCACTCAAAATAAAGGTCAGAAGTTTAGTAATTTCAGCAGTAACTTTCTTTTCAAAGACCAGCCTAAAATCAGGAAATCAACTTTCTCCCTATACACTCCTTTTTTTGGAATCTTACAGCTCCGAAACCTGAGTTTCAGCCTAGTTCCCTGGTGGAAAGTTACTGGTTTTTCTTTCTTCAGTGAAAGTTATGTAAGAAAAGCATCAAATTAATAGATGATGTCACCAAGCAACGCGGTCTCCTGCCACCACTGTCTCCATGGCTCCCTCAGTAGTAGAATTGTGTGTGTGTGTGTGTGTGTGTGTGTGTGTGTGTGCGTCTTGTGTAGAGTCACTATGAATTTCACTTTAATCAAAGTGGGTAACTATAATTGGCCCTGTAGTATTTAGCAATCTCTATTTACAATAGACATAACAAAGGGAAAAATCTAGTTGAGATCCTTGTATTTGATCAATGACTGAAGGGAGGTGTAGAACCATCAGTTTCATCTTTCTTAATCCTGGATTTTAATTTTTCAAAACACTGCTGTGTTGGGCTAGAATGTGGCTCAGTGGAGAGCCTGACACCACAATATCAACAGCTTCTCACACTTCTCAGATCTTCCAAACAGTGGCCATCTTTAAGGAACCATAAATCTCTCCAGAATCCTTCACTAAGTGAAGTAGGCTCCAGGCTCTTCAATATGTAACAGTTCAGAAATAACTACTATAATTTTACTTAAGGAACAAAATTTATGAAGACTTTGTGTTTTACCAAGAGTTTCACTGGCAATACCGGTGTCTTCAGGGACATCGTTACTGGTAATATTGTTGTTGTTTTGGGAGATTAAAGCCAAGGCCTTAATCAACAATCAAATATAAGTATCTAAATTAGATTTTTCCCTTTGTTGTGTGTATTATAAATTGAGATGTCAAATTCTACAGGGCCAATTCTAGGTAAATGACCTAGATTATAGTGAAATTCACAGGGACTCCACACAAAACACATATGCACAGGCACATTATTCTGTACAATTGCTCTTTTTTTGTGGAATATGTAAGTTTGTAACGTAAGCTTACTTTTAATATCAATACCCATATTAATCCTTCCTTATATTTATCTCAATAAAATACAGTGGTACCTTGGTTCAGGGACTTGATTTGTTCTATGATTTTGGAAAAGATGCGTTTGGGTTTGAGTGGGAAAGATGGCCATGATCCTGTTTGTCACTCAGTGCAGTTTGCAAACAAAAGCAAAGTTTTTCCAACACTTCTGTTTGCAAACCGAATTGTTTGCAAATGAAAGTGTTCATGAACCAAGGTACTATTGTATCCTGAAGGTCTATTCAATACTTTGCACTAGGAACATTCTCTAAGTACAAATAAATATAAATATCCTGACTTTAGAAGAAATTAGACCATATTTAAGATTCAGTATAGCAAGGTCTGATGTCACTGAGATCAGAGAGAGCAGGAACCAGAACCAACCATGAATGTAATGTTCCTAGGGAGATTTTCTCTCAGTTGTACTGGCTGATCACAATACTTTTTCTCATTTCAGACTGCATTCATTTGACTGTACCAGTAGAAAAAGGAAAGTATCTATTATGTATGTCAGGTGATCAGACAATTTCTACAGTGATCACCAGCACATACCAGTTTTTCAATGCATTTTTACGTATGTCCAACCACCTCTGGTATCATGGAAACTAAAGATCATTAACTTCTATTAAAGTGTTCAGATGGAGAATAGAAATGCCAAAGAGTATGTTAATGAAACAATTGAAGGAACATTATGGTATTATGGTAGAGCCAAGTCTTCTCTTCATATCTTGTCATGTGTCTTCCAGGAATGACCCTCACCTCTCAAGGCCCTGCTCCAATTTTTCTAGTCTGCAGCTGTCTTTGAAGACAAGTTCTCCCATAGCCCTTCAAACAAAATTAATTGCTTCCTCTTTTGTATTCAGACACTACATTATACAGACTTTTATTTAAGGTGTATTTTGCATTGTGTTATATCCTCCAACCCATAATACAATATCAGGAAGATTTACACTACATGTCTGTAGATTAGCAGTTTTTGTTTTTCTAATAGGCCGTGAGCACAATACAATATATTATATCTTGGAATCCTTACTGCCAAGTATCATTCTTGCCATAGGTAGAATAGGTAGAAGCTCAGTGAACTTTTCTTTAAGCATTCTCACTTGTTTGGTCTGCTTACACACACACACACACACACACACATGAGGGGGAGAGAGAGAGAGAGACAGAGAGAGAGAGAGGATTGCCTTGTCTGAATCATGTTATTTAATATTCTCCAAAATTGTTGTGAGATATATATGTGTGTGTGTGTGTGTGTGTGTGTGTGTGTGTGTGTGTGTGTGTGT
>NW_022900938.1:31023604-31036090 GCF_012274545.1 Fukomys damarensis | reverse complement strand
ATGTGTTTCCAATTTTTGTGTGAGATATATATGTGTGTGTGTGTGTGTGTGTGTGTGTGTGTGTGTGTGTGTGTGTGTATAGAGAGAGAGAGATAAAGCAGAAAGGAGGTCCAGAATATAGCAATAATGCAGAAAGAGAAAATTAGTTTGAAAAATAATAATTTATGTAAAATTCATAAAAACAATGAGAATGTTGTGCCACCTGTCCTTCACTTAATAAAGGCTTAATAAAGTTTTATTCATTTATTTTAAAAGAAAAATCAATAAACATTCACCAATTTATAAAATTATGAAGTGAGAAGCGAGTTATAACTGGTGAAAAAGGAACTAATAATATATAATAATGTATGCTTACATTAGATATTTAAATCTGTATTAAATATTAACAGTCATCTCAGTATTACTGGTGTACTCTTTGTGAATGATTACGTATAAGTGGATGTACACACTAATCACATAAATAACACTGATGAACCAGCTGATCTACCAAGCAATAGAAATGGAATTACTATGATACTACAGCCAGTGTTAAAGTACATTCATGATTAGCTGCCTAGAATATTTTTTATCAAGGTTGTTCTGCATAGAAAATTTTAGAATAGATTCATTCCTAAATGTTCTTTAAATCATTGAAAAAGAGAGTACAGGATCAAAGTTTGTAAAAAGTACCAAGAATAATCTATGGCAAGTATGCCCCCATTAGATCCTGCAAGGCAACTAGATTACTTACTGTTATAGTTCAAAGTGGTAAAATGTGTAGGAGAGGAAGTGCTTCTATCAATGTGACAGGAACTGAAGCTTTGAAGTCTATATTCCAAAATTCTGAAGTTCTTCAGTCTACAGATTATAAAGTGGTCTTCAAGATATAATTATGTGAGGGCAGACGAGTAGAATTCAAGACTACTTCTCTGAAGACTTGAACTAGTACAGTTTTACTGGAGTTATCCTATGGCAATTCTTATACCTACACACATATGTGTGTACAATATATTTATGTATGTATGTGCATAATAAACTATTTTAATCTTCTAATCTTGTTTGTCCAAATCATTAACCCATAGTATTTGTATGAGTGGTCAAATGCCACAAAGTGACTTTAAGAGTACATAAATGGCTACTTCATCCTTCCATCAACTCCAGCCCATGAACCATTTTTATTCATCTATCGGGTCTTTTCTCCTCAGGCATGCTTTCATTGTTACAGTCATTGCATGGTTTTGCCATTTTGCATCTTTTATGCCCTCTCTAATTATTTCCCATCTTGCTCTATCCTCAATCACAGTGATTTTTCTACTACAGTCTTATTTTTCACTCCTCATTCTCTATATACTACAAAAATGCACACTCGTTATAAAATAAATGAATAAATACATTGAGAAAGAAACAAAGAGGCAAATCAAAGTATCTTGAAATACCACAATCTGAAGACAATCAACCAGAGAGAACGCTGTTGAATATCTATAATAGTTTGTGATTCAAGATAAAAATACCCTTATCAATGTATAATAAATACATAATTTAAATAAATAGATTCCTTCTATAGGTGCTACTTTGCAGTCTGCTTTTCCCCACACATTTCACTTTTTTCTACATTAGAGAATATAGATTTAGCTAATCTTTAAAGAATTACATTTTTATTCCTCTGTAGAGACGTCTCACAATTTACTTAACTAATCACTGTGAGTGGATCTTTAATCAGTCCCTTTCACATAATCGTTATACATTTGTCTGAAGATTTCCTGATAATTCATATTTCGAAATGCAGTGCGTGTTTTTTCCTTATTCCTCAGAATTGTGCTGCAGCGTACACTTACAAGGACCTCACCAGGCCCGTCATCCCTCTGATGTAAAAACAGAGAGGAAAGTGGTGCTCTCTTCAGAAAGTTGCTGTGAGCATTATTATATGCACTGAGTGAAAACAGACTTGCTACCCACACCTACATACTTGAGAGATGGATCAGTGCATAGGTCAAAAGAATGAACTTGAGAGCTAGGACTGAAAAAACACAAGCACGTTTGTTAAACCCTAGAAGAAAACAAAGTTATAAAAGACAGAGTAGCTGAAGAAATACTTTATACAGTCTCACGGGGGGATGGATAAACTGCACAAGATAGGTTCACAGAGAAAAAATTACATATTATTCTAAGTGCTATGGATACCCATTAGGGTGTGTGCGTGTGTGCTTGCATATGTGTGTGTGTGTGCATGTAAATCAGAGTTATGATTTTAAAATTTTTCTCTGGCTGCTTTATGGAAAATGTCCTTCGGTAAACAAGAATAGAAGCAGAGAGCCTGCCTTAGAAAGCACTAGTGGTCAAGCAATGTAGTTGGGGCTAGGGTTATGGCAGCAGATCTAAAGGGAAGAGAGTCTGGCTTTTGCAAGATTTTCTAAATTATCATAAGTTTGTGTTCCCTCAAAGATTTGGAAACAGGAAAAGAACAGGAAAATACCATTTAAAAAACAACTGAAAAGCTAAAATTTCTTAAGAGGTTGTCACAGATTTGTAATACCAAGGAAAGCCCAGGTATAATGGTAAATAACTTTGTTCCAAGGAAATGGAAACAAATGAATATATCCAGTGGGAAAATATGCAAGAATTTTGAACTTTAAAGGATGTGAAATAAAATAAATTATATATTTTAGTTCTAAAGAGATAGTCCATATTCAATTTAAGATAATAGCCACATAATATTATTTCAATTTAATTTTTTCAGTCAAAATGCTATCAATATGTCCCCTAACATAGGAAATTTTCATTATTGTACATATTATTTAGTGCTTAATAGATGCATTTGGTACAGAGAAAAAGTAGAATTCTAACCATGAGGACTCGTAACTGTTTAAAACAATGGCCTAAGAATGTCATTCAAAAGTGTGATCTTATTCCTGGAGATTTTGCTCCCAAGTTCAGAGGAAGTTGGGGCTGTCTGAACTAATTTCAAATTAATGGGCAGGATGACAGGGCATCATTCTAGAGATTTTAGATTGGCAGTAAGAATGAAAGTGATTAAACTCAATATTATTTAGCTCTGTTTCAGAAGATACATTAAGCTCAGTTTTTCAAAGCTGATTATGTAGTCAAATAACCACTGTCTTGACTTCTATTCTTTAGTAATTCAAAAAATAAAGTATTTCATTTCTCTTTCAAAATCTTGGTCTGTACTTGTATCATCTGGGTGTGATAGCTGTTTTAGTGGAAATGAACAAAACTCACTCCAACCACTTAAATGTTATAAATTTATTTTAAATATACACAAAGAAATATCAAGAAGTTCCACCATATTGCAAGGCGTTGGAGAGACAGGAATATTTTCAGACTAGAATATAACTCTAGTTGCATGACAGCTCTAGTGAGTCAGGGAAATTTATAAGTGTTCAGAAGTAAGGTATTAACTGATCCTTAATTTAATGTTTCTCCAGAAATTTGATCACTCTAATATATACCCTATGCCAACTATTTCTCTTTATTTTTAGCTCAAATTTCTGAAAAAAAGAAAATTACTGGGTCTGGTAATCACTAGTTATAGTGCCTAGTTGTGGTCTACATTAAGAAACAGATCATAACCACTATAAAGATTATGATTGGCCTATTTGGGGTTAGAAACCTACTCTAGCTCCATGGTCAGGCCTTGAGACCAAACAGAAAAGGAGCTACTAGGCCTCTTCTTTAGCTAAGCAGAGTGGCAGAATGGTGATTATTAAACTGTAATATGCACAAAAAAGCACCTACAAAGCTTTTTTAGCTTTTCCCTCTACCATTCAATTTTTATTCTTCAATGTTTCCAAAGCTACCTATGCCATGTTCACTACTATTTCTAGATATTGCCTTCCTATCCCCAGTGCAGCACCGCTACAAACACATACACGTTTGCATGCACATAATCTTCCTGCCCATTTATTTCCTTGAGAAGTTAGCCCCTCCCAGAATCCTCTCAGAAACACTTTACTTGATTTGGGGCACTTGTCTACATTTTATAAATGAATTGATTCATGTACTAAATGCATGCATATTATTTATACTTTTTTCATGGTCTTCAGTCATTTCCTTTTGCACAGCCTATGTTCCTGATCATGTTTTAAAGTTTAACAGACTTGAACTTCTGTGTCACCTTTGCTGCAATGTAATAATGCTCCTCACTTTTTTTTTCGAACAGTGGGACTACTCAGAAATGCCATTATTGAGATGACTGAAGACCAAAAAAAGTTGTATGTTAAACATTTAAAATTTTATAATTTAAAAACATTCATACATTTTACTATTGATGAGAAAATATGCCAAGATATTTAGAGAGAGGAGAGGGTTAAAATGCATACCTATGTTTCTTTTATTGTAATTGTGGTGAGTTCATACAATTTGATAATGACAATATAATGAGAATTTGCTTTATGAGTAGATTTGCTCTTCATGATTAGCCTTTCAAATGCTTTTTGAAAATCATTAGGGTTGGTACTTTGTAAGCTTCCAAAACTTTACCTGTTTCAGATATTGGATTTTGTGTTTGGTTGGTTAGTTGGTTGGTTTTATTAAGTTTATTGGTAAATTTTAGGCACACATTATGATCATATTCATCACTGGGAATTTATACCTGTGTATGATTATATATATTATATACGTGACATTGATTCTTCTTTTGTCCCCACTCCCATTCCCTTCCTTCCATCCCTCCACCCCTTCCTGTTTACAATGGACTTTGGTTTTTTTCCCCTTCCTTTCTCATCATTTTCTTTCCCTTGCCCCCCTTCCTGACTTCCTCTTCCCCTCTGGATCCTTTCCTCCAATTTCACATTATCTATTACACATTCTGGTCTTCATCCACACCTTCTGTTTCTCACACCAGGGTAACTATGCAGTATTTACATGTGTGCCCTATTTATGTCACTCAAGAGCATGGGCCCAGTGTACATCCACTAGCCACAGTAATCAGGCAAGAGAAAGAAATACAAGGAATAAAGACAGGAAATGAAGAAGTTAAATTGTTACTATTTGCAGCTGACATGATATTCTATATCTAAGACCCCAAGAATTTTACCAAAAGTCTTCTGTGTATAATTGCCAAATTCAGTAGAGTAGTTTATGTTTTAGGTCAACACTCAAAAATCAATATCCTTCCTGTACATGAACAACAGATTCACTGAGAAAGGAACTGGAGAAACAACTTTACAATAACACCCCAAATATGAAATACCTCGGGATCAATCTAACAAAGGAAGTAAAAGACCTCTACCCTGAAGACTACAGCACTCTGAAAAAATGAGATGGAAGAGAATATCAGAAAATGGAAAGACATCCCTTGCTCCTGCGTAGGAAGAACCAATATAGTGGGAATGGTCATACTTCCAAAACAGCTATATAGATTCAATGCAATCCCAATTGAAATTCCTGCAGCATATTTCACAGAACTAGACAAAAAAAACCCAAAATTCATTTGGAACCAGAAGAGACCTGGAATAGCAAAAGCAATTCTTGGCAAAATAAAGATAAGGCATGGGGTATGACAATCCCCAGCTTGAAACCATACTCCAAAGATACTGGATTTTAAATCCAAGCATGACAAGTAACTCCATACAGTTTAAAAATACAATCACCCTGTAGCTAAATCATGTAAATATAAAAATTAGAGTGAACATTTTCAGTATTCTGTACCTGAGCACTTCACAATGATAGTTTGAAAAGTGCATTTAGATACCCCTGCCTAATATTTCACGACTAAAGTTTATATAAAATTCTGAGGGTTAGTATTTTAGTCAAAAACATTCCATTTTATAGACTAGTGTTTAAGGGAACACACACACTTAAGTACCCTGTATTAATCTAATAGGAAATAAAATACTTCTTTTCAATTATGAGATCATCCATTTTCAAGAGGCATTCAGGTTTATTAAAGTTTTTGACAAATAGTGATAATATTAATGCAAATATATTTTAAGAGCTCTCTAAATGTTTGGTAAGAAAAGCTATCCCACATGGAAATGAGCCATTGAAAATATATCACACTTTCAGTTAAAAGAGCTGCTTTTTCCCCAAAGGCTCTCAATATGGTTTACGAAGTCAACAATATGTACAGTTTTAAAAACACTGGAGATTATCTGATGCCCTTGAAACACTCCCTGAATCATTTCGAAGAACTGGGCACTAGTTCTATGATTCCTTAATGTTTCATTCCCCCTCATTGTCTTACTTTATTTTTAACAGAGTTGACTTTAACATTTTTAACCTTGAGTTTCAGGAACATCGAAAATACTGAAAGTGTGTGGGCAAAAATTAAGAAAGATTATGTGTAAATGAAGGGAGAATTTTTTTCTATATTCTGGAAAAAACAAAGGAAGAGTAGATAATGTAGATTAAAAGAGACAAAAGGAAGAGTAGATAAAATAAGGGAGATTTCAGCTTGAGAGATGAACAATTTTAATTTAAAACATAAAGTTACAGACCAAATTACTTATTCCAAGCACATTCTTCTTTTCCCTAGAATGTTTCTTGAAAAGGCAGGATGATTCTCTCTCAAAGATGATATAAAAAGAAGTTTTCGCCCGGAAAGGAAGCTACCACTAGACTATCCCCAATGTCCCTGCTACTGAACGTCCTCATTTGTGTTAAATACTAGCACGCACTAGGTGCTTATTCTTTTTGTTGCTATTGTTGCTATGTTTTGGTTTTTGAGACAGGGTCTCACTATGCAGATCAGGCTGGCCTTGTCCTCACTATGTAGCACAGGCTGTCCTTGAACTCACAGCAATCATCTTGCCTCAGCTTCCCACGTCCTGCCGCACCCACCTTTGGTACTTATTCTTAAGATTATCTCCCAATCAACTTTTTTGCTAATTTTCCCTTTAATCTTCAACCCAAATTCATAAAATTGGCACAATCTTGGTACTCTGCTTCTTTTATAAGGTCAACTTTAAAAAGTACCTCATTCAATTTCTTTCTCCATAATGGTTTTCAATTTACAAATTTTATCCATTTCTATAGTCACAGCAGACTTCACTTCAATTAAATTCAATACAATGTTTATAAACTTCTAGAGAATAAACACGGTGCTACACATTGGGTTGCAGAATGGAGAATAAAGCAATCAAGCTACAAGCTAGGCCTGACCAACACCTAACTAGCTTTTACTCTAAAGTAGGAACTCTGCTTGAGTGTCCTATCACATTCTTATTTTCTTTTCTTATGGATTTCAAGTAGATTATCTTGTTGTTCATTTCTGCCTTAGATTCTTTTTAATTCTGCAATTTCTTTAGTAAAGCTATTCAATCTGTGGTTACATGTGCTTGCATTGGTGATAAAATTAATTCCAAAAATAGTAACTGCCATTTTAAAAAAAAACTAAAAGCTAGGCATGGTGGCACATGCCTGCAAACCCAGAACCCTTAAGAGGCTGAGACAGAAGGACTGAAAATTTGAACCCAGCTTGGGCCTCTTAACAACTTATCAAAATGCTATCTCAAAATAAAATTTAAAAGGGGGATTGCTAGTGAGAAGCCTGCTGGATCAACCCTAGTGCCACACACACGAAAAAGAAACAAACTAGAACAGGATAGAAGTATAAACTGAATAAAACCCAGTGGCAGGGAAAGAGAAAACATTTGAGTCTGGTACACATAGTATTTTGTGAGACTTTATTGTTAGTTGCATAAGTACAGTCACAAAACAAAATATATTTATATGAGTAAAAAATATATCACAGGGCAAAACATACCTCGTGTGCATTTCCAAAAAAGGCCACCATGGAATATATACTTCATATATAGAAAACTTTCAATATTTTCACATTCTTGCCAATTTAGAATGCATATATAAATGTAGCAAAAACTTTAATCTGTACCCTAATAAATGAGATAATAAATGAGACAAAAGCATTTGCAGGAGGGTTAATGTTGCTAATTCATAAGGAAACTTGCCATTATACCTGTAGCTACATCTTTTATTTTGCTAGGTTGTAGAAAAGGCAAGGAAATCCATTTCTTGTACAGAATTCTTCATAGCATTGCTCAACTGGATGGAAAACTCAGTTCCTGCTGCATGTGACTGTTTAATAGTCCACTGTGCAGAGTCATTAAGCATGTTCATACAGGTAGGTGGTTGCCTATAAGCTACTCTAGTTGTGATCTCAGCTGTTTTCTTCTTTCATTCTTGCCACACGACTTGACATTGATTCCTGTACAAAGTAAGTGTACAATAAATGCTTCCTGAAGATAAAACTTATAGGACAAAAAAAGTTTTGTGGTCATATAATGGATTTATTGAAAGAGAAAGTTGATAAGTTAAAGTTTCTTACCTTTATATATTTATGTTTCTATGAGTTTCACATTAAAATAAGCATACCAAAATGCCAGTCTTTCTACAAAAAGAATGATACCCAATATATTATTTCCATAATAAAATGCTAGAAATGTAGGGGCAATTCATTATTATGTTAATTTACTTTTCTATTTCCAGAAAAATCATTAAATTCTAACTTCATGACACTCCTAACAAGGCACTAAGAAGGAGATCATGAAGATGACTTGTCTACACTTCGCTACAACCAAACACACATGGTGTTTACTCCTCATTTAGCCTCCTTCAGTACCTCTAACTCCTCTGTCCATATTGCATACCCTGCACAATAGTACTCAGAAAATCTTTTTTTTTTAATATTTTGTTAATTTCCCATTAAGTTTATTGGTACATGTAAAGCAAGCAGTACAGTTACATTTATCATTGGGATCTTGTACCTTTACATGATATGTCTTGGTTCTCATTTTTTCCACACACCCCTGCCCTCCTTTCCCCTGCCTCACCCTTCCCTATTTACAAAGACTGTTTCCATTTTTCCTTTTTTCATATTCACAGGCCGGAGATTTAGCTCAGCAGAGCCATGCCTGCCTTGAAAATCTATTTTTTTTAGATTTTCACTGCCTTTATGTGAACATAAGATTTCTCCAGGAACATTACTGTATTTTCTGCGTAAGTATACATTAATTATTGAAATTAAGAAGTAAATGCAAACCTTTAGCTTCTGAGTCATAGAGACCTTTATTTCAGTTACCAAGGTTCTTAGTCTCACAGAGCTTTAGTTACCTCATCTAGAAAGTGAAAATGAATTGCCTAATAAATAAATCCTTAGGGAGACATATAGAGAGATAGACATTATCCTAGACATGCACTAAATATCACAGAATATTATAAAATATAGAAAAAAGGATAAGATTACATATGGATTCAAATACAAGTCTTATTTAAGATTTTTATGATATAGAGTTAAGGAAAATGACCTGAGTTTTCTGTACTGTCAAAATTCTTGCTCATATAACAATCAAGTTAGTTAGACACCAAGTCAAGTAGCTTATAGATGTGGATTAGTAATTTTCTCTTTACTGGACACAATACTCAACACATACAATTTAAAGAAGAAAAGATCTATTTTCATTCATATTTTCAATTCGTGGTCAGCTGGCTCCAAGGCAGAAATTGGATGGTAGAGGGGCATAGTAAAGGAAAGGGTGCTCAATCCAGAAACAGAAAGCAGCAAGAGAAGAGAGGAAGCATGGACGTGAATATACCCTTCTAGGTCACCCTTTCACAGACCCCTCCTCCTAATACACATCCAGTAATGAACTTCTCAATGTACGTATCAACTCATTTGTATGGTGCACCGATGATTCAATCATCTTCTCAATACTTGCGACCTTGAGGAAACTTATAGATCTAGACCACAGCATTCCACCTGCGGCCCCCGAAAGGCACATGTACATCTCTTTAGGAAAAATCACATTTAGTCCATCTCTAAGAGTTGCCAAAATCTTCACAGTTCCACCAATGCTGCAAACTCCAAGTTTCTTCTGAGATTCAAGATAGTTAACTGTAGTCTCCTGTAAAAATAAGAAAGTTAAACACTTTGCCATACAACGGCACAGGTTACACAGTCCCACTCCAAAAGGGAGAAATGGGTATACAGAAAGAAATAAAACCAGAACTGAGTAGGACAAACATTAAAGCCTGTAGCTCCTTGTCCAGCACCTGCAGCAAGCTGTGGTGAGATGTGACCCACTCCCAAATAGCTAGGCTGTGCTACCCCTATTTCATTGCCAATGCATGGCTTCTCTCTTAAGGTTGCTCTGCCGAGTTACCTGTGGCCTCCCTCAGCGGACTCTCCATGTTGCTGGCATCTTCAAATCCCTGTTGTCTCTACTGCACTATAGACTTCACTTTCAGTTTCTTGCCCTGCCCTTGAAGGGGCAGGTTTCTTATCTTCCCAGGTTTTCTTCTGAAATCTGGGTAGAAGCAGAGGTAACCCCAGGAGTCTTGAATTTTGAATGCTTGTAAAAGAAGCACAGCACAGATGGCATCAAGATTTGCCGCCAGGTCAATCAGTGCCAGACTCCCTAAGATCATGGCTGCAGAGGCCTCAGAGCACAGGATGGGTAAGCACTGTGAAACAAACACGGGGGAACCAATTTCCTACATATCCTTTCTGAAGCAGAGGACTCAACACTCTTCTCAAATGAAAGTTTTACAGTTTTGCACCTTTGAACCTGAGAATGATGAGATCTTTCTATTTCCTGATATGCCATTAAGTCATCCTTCCTATTGGCCTTAAGCAAAATACTTGGGTTCTTTTTAATGTCAATATTTTCTCTAGGGCCGTAACTTTTCAGATACTTTCTTGATGTTTTACATTAGGGGTTTTTTAGTTAATTTTAATGGTACATTTAATGTATACAATATAATGACATTCATTGTCTGAAATTTGTACCTTTAACATAATCTATCTTGGTTCTTATTTTTTCCCCATTGCCCTGCCCTCCTTTCAACCCTTCCCTCCCTCCCTATCCACAAAGACTTTGTTTCCATTATTTTTCATTTTCTCATATTAATTTCATTCCATTCTTTTCTTTCCCTTACCCCTCCCATTTCTCTTTCACTTTTCCCCTTTTCTTCCTATTTCACATTATCTATTGCACATTTTAGTCCTTATTTACACTTTCAGTTTCTCACACTAGGGAAATTATTCAGTATTTATACATGTGCATTCTATTTATATCACTTAAGAGTATCACCTCAGTGTGCATACATTTAGCTATAAATGTCATTTCTCAGATAAAGAAAGAGAAATAGCAAATAAACATATGAAAAAATGTTCCACATCACTGGTCATTCGAGAGACGCAGATGAAAACAACACTGAGATTTCACCTCATCCCAGAAAAAATGGCTGCTATCAAGAAATCAACTAAAAACAAATGCTGATGGGGCTATGGGGAAAGAGGAACATTGCTCCATTGCTGGTGGGAGTGTAAACTGGTGTAACCACTGTGGAAATCAGTATGGAGATACCTCAAAGAACTAGCATTGGAGGCCCCTTTGACCCAGCTATCCCCCTGCTGCGTACCTTCCCCAAAGAAGTAAAAGAATCATACCACAATGATATATGTGCACCTATGTTCATAGCAACACAATTTGTAATAGCTAAAATTTGGAAGCTGCCCAATTGCTTATGAATGGGAGACTGAATAAAGAGGTGTTTTTTTAAAATGGAATACTACTCAGCCATTAAAAATGAGAAATTACATCAGGTTTTTAAGTTAGGTCTGCATTTTCAATTAAAATATGGCTAAAAGAAGGCATACTACAGCTTGAATTTAGGGCTGCTTTAAAATTCTTCCACCAGATTAATTAGTCAGCTACCCTTAATATCAGCCTCTCACACTCTGTCTGGACTCAGACAAAATTCAGACAAATTTTCTGCTGGATAAAAACACACATGGCCTCTCGCACAACTCTCAATGGAGTCCTTACCCCAACTAAAACCTCCAAAGCCTGGCTTTTTGTTATTTTTGGTTTGTTTGTTTGTTTGTTTAGTTTATTGGTACATTTTAGGTATACAAAACAGTTACATTTTATTTTTTTTTTAAATACACATCTTCTTTATCCAGTCTCCAGTTGATGGGCAATTGGGCTGTTTCCAAGTTTTAGCTATTACAAACTGTGCTGCGATAAACATTGGTGAACATATATCACTGTGGTATGATTCTTTTAATTCCTTTAGGAAGATACCCAGCAGAGGGATACCTGGTCCAAAAGGGACTTCTAATCATAGTTATTTGTGGTATCTCCATACTGATTTCCATAGTGGTTGCACCAGTCTGCACTCCCACTGACAATGGAGAAGGGTTCCTTCCTTCCCACAATGCCACCAGCATTTGCTATTGGTTGATTTTTTTTTCCTTTTATTGAGTTTATTGGTACAATCTAGGTATACAATACAGTTACATTCATTATTGGAACCTGTACCTTTACATGACAGGTCTTGATTCTCATTTCTTCCCCTTGTCCCTGCCCTCCCTTCACCCCCTCCTCCCCTCCCCATTTACAAACACTTTATTTCCATTTTTTCAATTTCTCATATTTTTTCCTCTCCCTTATTACCTTTCTCCCACCCTTCCCACTTTCCCTACACCTTTAGCCCTTTACTTTCTATTTCACATTATTAATTGTCTCA
>NW_022900938.1:31016876-31023510 GCF_012274545.1 Fukomys damarensis | reverse complement strand
TGTGTACTATTAGTTTTTCACACCAGAGAAACTATTCAGTATTTCAGTTAAGGAAATCTCTGTACTAACATTAAAAATAGGGAATCCTAAAGTAAACTAAAAAGGAAAGTAAAAGAGAAACGGCAATGATGTAAGATTAAAATAATCCTTAATTCTGAAAATGAAAATGGTCCCTGAATATATTTAAATTGCTTCTTGCTCTTTTAGTCTTATTTTTTTTTCATTTAGAGAATATTTTATTAGTTTCTGTAATCAAGCCCATGTAGATATGACCTTACATATTTAATACAGTGCGTTACCCCTGTACAAATGGAAAAAAATAAAATTTAAATTTAAATTTTAAAAAAATTAACATTTCTAGACCAATATGGCTGCCAATTTCTGTACAATGCCAACTCAACACAGTAAATTGGGATAACTTTTTCCAAAGGTGACAGCACTGTTAAAGTTTCCAAAAATTCAAATTATATATATGTATGTGTAACCAACTCAACAGTAAATTGGGATAACTTTTTCCAAAGGTGACAGCACTGTTAAAGTTTCCAAAAATTCAAATTATATATATGTATGTGTATATATATATTTATATAAAAAGATCAATAATAGCACTATGTTATGCATTAATAGCAGCTTGACAGCATCCATTCTTTCTGGGTTGAGTGGAATCTCAGTGTTGTTTTCATCTGTGTCTCTCGAATGACCAATGATGTTGGACATTTTTTCATATGTTTATTTGCTGCTTTAACTTCGAAGCCTGGCTTTTAATGTCTGCATTTCTATCAGCATTGCAGTCTTCTGAGCTTTGAGCAGTATCACACATCGTCCACTGCTCACAACCTTCTCGTACTTCTCTAATCCACTTTACCGAATTCCTCCTTCAAGCGTAGTCCAAAGGCTTCTAAAACACATGGTCAGGTACAGCAATGATTCCACTTTCATTACCAAACCTGTCTTAATCACTTTCCTGTCAATGGACACAATACCAGACACCCTCAACTTAAAGGGTAACAGGCTTATCTGAGCTCGTAGTTTCAGTCCATGATTGGCTGGGTCCAAAACAGAAACAAGATGGCAGAGTGGCATGGCAGGAAAAGGTGCTCAATCTGTGACAGCCATGAAGCAGAAAGAGAGACGGGAGGAGTAAGAACAGGACTATTCCCTTACGGGTCGTACCCCCAGTGACCCACCACCCACTTTGATCTCACTCAGCTGTGAACGTATCAGTGGATCAGCCCACTGATGTGTATAAAACCTTGAAGATCCAATAACCTTTCAGTCACATGAGATTCCCCACTGTTTGGAGCCTCTGGGCCATACTCAGTCAGCTTCATGTGCAGGACAAGTAAGTAACAGTGGGACAGCAAGGCCAGTTGAGGATTTACTCACCAAGGAGAAAGGACATGGCACTCATGTTCAGTAGCAGGCAGTCACTTAGGCACCCTGATAGGCAAAAGCAAAGAGCTGAAGGGAAGAAAGTCTATACTGCAGCACACAAAAGTCCATGATGACAGACCCGGGGAGCCCCAGTGATAGTACTGAGCACCCCGTGTAACTTGCCCCAACTAAAGGCATTCTGAGACCAAGCACAAGTGGACGTCTGTCATTGTTTTGTGTTAATTGTCACTTAGATATCTTCTTAACAACTTGTATGTGAAATAAAGGTCTATGATAAATGGAAAAAAAAACACATAGCGCCTTGGTGGCAGGAACATTTTACATCTTTATAATTCACCATAGCAAGGCCATTTCAATCTGCTTTAGAGGAACTCCAAGAACAAAATCTTCGTCATACCAACAAAACATTAAGTTAAACTTCTGTGGCATTAAAATTCAATTATTTCAACATGTTCGTGCTCACAGCGTGTTCATATCATTTTCTTTCTTCATTTTATGGTATCATTTATTGTTGTCTCTGTTTTGCTAAATAAAAAAGGTATTCTTCAGAATGGTAAGTTAGCCTTTTTTCATATGTAATCTAAAGCAATGAAGTAAGTCTCCAGATTGTGAGAAAACCTTGACTTTTGGGGCCAACTGTTATCATAGGTGCTGTGTGCCAGAAATAGACTCACCATTCTTACTAGAATTGAAATGTGTTCTAGACTTTTTAGGGTCAGTAAGAAATTGGTAATTTAGGAATGAGCAAGATTAGCCTTGTGTCCAGCTCTGAGACTCAAATCTCCCTAAACAGAAAGATTCACTCTTTGGTAAAAAGGCAAATTTTTCTTTTTGGATGGCATAGAGTTTCTGTGAGAACCAGATGAGATGGATTAAAAATTATGCCAATGTACCCATCATACCATCAATTTAGCAGTAAAGATTATTATCTACAATTAAAGGAAGTTATTTCTTTCTTACTAGCAAGAGCCACATCACAATATTTTGAGAAATGTTAACCCCATTGTCCTTTGTATTGGAAAATAGTTGTGTTTATAGTGCTAATTGGAGTTTCAATAATAACAAAAGAAATAAAAGGTGATAAGAAAATGCTTCCACACCCTTCCATTTCTAAAAGAAAGGAAGTATTGGAAAATGTCACTCTCTGCCTATTTCATCTCCTCAATAAGCACATAGCATCTGGTAAAATGAAGCCTTTTTAGTAGAAATGTTAGAGAAAAATAATAGACACAATTCCTTACTGAGTGACTATTGGAGTTAAGCAAAGATCAACACTGGGAACTAATTCTACCTTTTGAAAAGTTGCTTTTGAACTTGTGCAATGGGCAAATCTGGTGCACACACAGAGGCTCGTAAAATGATTCTCTACTTATATGATGTGTGTCTGTGGGTGTATGGGTGTGTGTGTTTGTCTAAACTTTTCACATTTAGTCTTTATAAAAAAATAGAATTAACAAAATTTAGAAAAATCTCATCCCATGCAATAACTACAACTAAAATGATTTAAGTTTTGTACAAACAAAAGTACAAACTTAATATGCCGTCACATACAATAAGTTGTATATATATGTGTATATATATTTACATATATGTGCCTGAGTTATTAATTACAGAATAAAGGAAAATGCCTAAATATAGAGGAACTATAATGGCCAGAATTCTATTAGAATAACAATGACTAACAAATTCATTATCCACTGTGAAAAGGGTCACATGTGCCTCAGAATTAAACATTATTGTTACATGATACAATAATAGAAAAAAGTTAATAAATCAAGATAGATGGCTAAAAAGGTTCATTCATGTGGGCATTCACTGTGCAATGAGCAACTTTATTCTAAGGAAGGACATTTCTTACTATTAAATCCAAGCACTCCTGAAAGACACATTCTAGGTATAATGGACTTGTGTGTGTGTGTGTGTGTGTGTGTGTGCATAATTGATTATTGTTTGTTTTGTGAATTATTTCAATCTGAAGGAGATTTAAAATGTTTCTAAGTGGACTTAAACTAGAAAAGCAAGGCTCATAATTTCTACATGATCATTTGGGTAGATGGTTATTGCTGCTAAAGTTTTAGATATTGAAAGAATCATTCCTTCTGAGGCTAAAGTAAAAAGTCTTCATTTTAGAGATGATAGGAGAAAAAAATACATCCTTATAAGCCACCTGCTCCTCGTGTTGACTAAGAAACTATAATAGTCAAAGACTAATAATGATAGTATGATATATGTTCTCAAATTTTCTATGGCAAAACATTCTCCTTCATAATATGTAAAACAGTGGAAAAATGTTTTTCTCGACTTTCTTTAAATACATGCACATACACACGGGAGCGTGCGCGAGCACATGTACTCACACACCTGGCTAATTAATGGCTATTTTAAAATTACAATATAAACACCAAATGCTTGGAATAGTCAGTTGCTCAGGTGTAGCTTGCAGTCCATCTGTACCATATGTTAGAAGCAAGCAGTATACATTAAAAGGCTGATTCAGTCTTACGAAGAGTTATGGTTACTTTTTCCTGGAACTTTCCAATCAACACAATATTTCAATCAGAGAAAGGTGTTTGTCTTTGATGGAACAAATGTTAACAATGACATAAGAAGTCATTCCAATCTTGCCCTGGAGAATGTTCCAATTTATATTATTATCATTATAATTATAATAATAATAATAATAATTATTATTATTATTATTATTATTGTTAGTAGTAGTAGTAGCAGTACTGGGGGTTGAACTTGGGCCCTTGTGCTTGTGAGGCAAGAGGCAGAACCACTGAGCCAAATCTCTGGCCCAAGAATGTTCCAATTTTTTGCAACAGGAAACAAGATGTTCATCTGGATTCCTACTAAAACCAGGATCCAGAGATTTCAAAGAAATCTGTGACTTGAATCTGATTGACTATTTAATCCTCTGAAAATAGTGCTAGCTTATCAATGCTACCCAGTGGTCAAAATGTATAACACAACCCAATATTGTTTTACCTAAATGCTTACTTACTAACACCAGTTTTTCCTTTCTTAAAGCTCTGAGTAACAAAGTCTTTTGTTTTTATTAAAATAAAAATTTTATGTTACAAATGTGGATGCAAAAATCTAATTTAATGGAAGTTTGAGGAAAAAGAAAAATCAAAATATTTCTTTTTCTGAAAGAAATTGGATTAAACGCTTATGCCAAGAACATGGTTGCTATAAAACAGGATCCTAAATCATAATGTAGAAGGGATAAATACTGAGTATTATATTTATAACCTTTATATTATATTTATATAATTATCTAAAAATGCTAAATGTGGTATAATTGTGCTCAACAATTTTTGGTAGAATTTAGTCAGTTATTAAACACAACGGTCAGCTGCATTAAAGACACATCAGGAGAAGAGTAAATTTAATCCCATGGCTTCAAGAGAAGCAAGCAAGGCCTCCTTTTATTATAGCATTTGAGTGTAGTCACAAGCATGATATTCAGAGACGTTGGTGAGATTCTCTCAGATCACAATATTTAAAAATGAAACGATCTGAGACAGCTAAGCTGACACAGAACTTACATATGGTAAACCCTTCAGTTACTGCAATAGAAGAAAAGCATATGCTTCTATGAACTGTAACTGACATTAATTATATGTCTCTCTATTTTGACTTCTCTGGGTTTTCTGAAAGCAAAAACCTGTCCAAATATAAGAATTCATGAGGAAGAAATACTTACTTTATTATTTTTTGGTAGCCTATTATACTTTCACAACATTAACAGAGCAGACAAAACCATCCTCGCTCAGAGATCACATGGTAACAGAGGGGAACAAACTTTTCAGGAAGCCTTAATATTTTGAAGTTGTTTGTAATCTGTAAATTGATAGAAGAAAAGCAATCCAAGTTTCATTTTCTCAAAACTAAGTATAGTGTTAACAATACTGAGGTAGTCTGAGTAGAAGACTTTTCTATACAAGAAATAAATTAAAATGTTTTACATTAGAAACACAAGAGGATAAGTTCATTTTTGAGTTATTGCCAAAAAGTAATATTAATGTGAGCAAACTCATGTTCGGTACTTTTAAAGCTAACAGGGATTTACATTGAAAAAGTAAGCAAAGAGAGTTGGTCTCTCCAAATATTCATATTTGGAGAATATTTCCTTTTAAAGAAAGGTAGTTGAGTTCCGCTTGTTTAAAATCAGACTAAGTGCTAGAAATAGCTTTAGAATTTGATCCCCTACACTCCACTACCCATTTAAGAGATGAGGAAACACAGACACAGAGAGTGATCCTGGCTAAGCAAAGATAATATTAAAGCTAAACTACGAAGCCGGGCATTGTGGCACACGTCTCTAATCCCAGCACTTGGCAGGCTGAGGCAGGAGGATCACAGTGAGTTCAAGACCAGCCTGCGATACATAGTGAGTTCCAGGTCAGTCTTAACTACACCTAGTGAGACCCTGTCTCATAAAACTAAAAAAAAAAAAAAAAAAAAAAAAAAAAAAAACTATGAAATTGGGTGTGCCTCAAATGCCCAGTTTTTTTGTTTTTTAAATTTTTTTATTTTTGGTACCGGGGATTGAACTCAGGTCCTTGTGCTTGCAAGGCAGGCAGCGGAACGATTGAGCTAAATCCCCGGCCCTCAAATGTCCAGATTGTAATTAAAAAACACAAAGTGACTACTATCTTGATATTAAAATTTTTAAACATCTAACTTAGTTGAAAAATTATTTGTTAGTTCTTATATAATTTCTCACAGCTTAGCTGTCCTTTTCCATCTCTAGAATAGCAAGA
Organism: Fukomys damarensis; assembly: GCF_012274545.1. Lineage (NCBI taxonomy): Eukaryota > Metazoa > Chordata > Mammalia > Rodentia > Bathyergidae > Fukomys > Fukomys damarensis. Next base: position 31,017,346 of record NW_022900938.1, on the reverse strand, counting down.
AACTTAAATGTTAGAAGATGCAAACACTCCCAAACCTGAGACAACATTAGTGGAAAACAAGGTAGAATTATAGGTCTTCCCACATCCTTTTTGTGAAGGTATGTTGTTTCTACACATATACGACCATAAACACAGAAATAATATTCAATAGATATTTTCTAAGAGATCCCGAAATTTACTTAGTGAGCTACTGAAAAAACAGCACAATAAAGCTTCACTGATTTTTTTAATTTTGTGAAGTGTAACCCTAGTTCAAGCATATGTACTTTCAATGTTAAGAAGCCATGTTACTTTAATCAAAGTTTAAAGGGAAAGGTAGAATTCACATCAAAGTAGCATGTAGGCCTGTGATACGTGATTTACTTTTTAAAAGGTCATTGACCTTATTGACAAGAGGGTTAGGCAAGACTTTAAGATAAATTGTTGATATAAAAACAAGAAGTACCTGATCAGTTCTTACTTGTTTATAT
>NW_022900938.1:31014990-31016831 GCF_012274545.1 Fukomys damarensis | reverse complement strand
TATATCAAGAAGGCCACAAATGCTGTGGTTATTTAGCCTGAATGAAGAAATAAATGTTTACATGGGCCTCAATAACTACATGGAAGTATTTATTATTGGGAAATACTACCATTCACAGCTCACTGTATATGAAGAAGACACAAGCCAAATGAAAGGAATTGTATTTGTGAACAGAATAGTTAATTAGACATGGAGAAATTGTAGAACTTTTGTTGTATCAGTCCAGGTTCTCAAAGAAACAAACACTATGACATAATTAGATGTGTAAGACATGTATTGGGAGAAAATGCATATAAGTGTTAAAGAAACTCAGCAAGCAGCAGGAGGTATGGAGAGCTTTCAAGGCATTGTACAGATCTGACACCAATAAAAGAACAGAGAGAAGGACAATTGGTAGGAGAAGCAATTCTGAGAGGATTTCAATGTGGTTGATGAGGAATGTTAGAGACTAGAATGTCAGCAGAGTGCTGCAAGGCAGCAATGACCTGGTTCTAGCACTCTACCATTTTTAGTCTGTGACTGGAAGCAGCCTCTGAGGGCTGTGGCAGATTTGAAGGTGTTACGATGGGACATGTCTGTCCTTTGCAGTGGGATTCTTCTCGAACCACCTGCGCCAGTCATTTTCATAGCCTCAGCATTGTCTTTACAGATTCTGTTAATCACTGGTAAATGTATCATTGTTTTAGTTTCACTAAGCACCAGGAACTGAGAAATTTAAAGCAATAACTTTTGATGACCCTTCCCATCACCTCCATTTGGTTTTGAACCCTTATTTGATAATATGTTTTAACAAAAGAGACTGGTTTTTAAACTGAATTAGTCAGTCTACTTATTTTATTCTTATAAATTTAAAACATGTTGCTTTCTCTGCGTTAAGGAAGCATTTCATGGCAGCTAGTAGATTAAATTAAAATACATTTTCACTCTTATTTGAAGACTGATCATAAGCAGAATGCATCTTATTCATCCAGATTGATTTAGAGCAAATTGCTCTACGTATTATAGCAATTTTAAATGTATTTAAAGTTTCTTAAAATTGAGAATTACATGAAATAGTCTAACAGTTTAAGTTTAAACGAGGCAATTAGCTGGTTACAACTGGAACTACCAGGCCCTATTTAAAATAATGAGGTCTGACAGTTATGGAATCTGAATTATTCATTGATAACTAGCTTTTCCTCATCTGCAAATCATGGCCAGCATTAATAACAGAGGTGTAAGTGTGATAACCAAAGAGCCTGACATTAAGAACATACATGCAAACGTGCTAAATTCTTATTTAATTAAAAAAGATCACGGTAGCAATATTTTTCCTGAAAGAAAATCATTAGACAAAATGTGTTTTCTCATGTTTCTTCTCTTCCTTTCTCTAAGGTGAATTTTACGTAAGGAAATAATTGTTTTTGATTGCATGCAACAAAATAATTTCCTAATCATATTTTCAGTAAACTATAAAGAAATGTAAACACTTTTCAAATTATTGAATCTTTAAAATAATCATTTTAGAATTCTAGTTCTCTCATTTATAATCCCTTCAAACCCAGCCTTTCAACTTTTTAATTGAAAGAGAAAAGTGGGCCATAATAAATTACATGCAAAAAGGCAAATAACTCAATTGATGATCATTTAATAGAAGTGAATGCCGTGATTACCATGAGCCAATTTACTTATTGGCAGCACAGTTCAAAACCAGCAGAGTAAATCAGGTTGCTGCTCCTCATAATTTTGCAGCAAAGAAAGAAAACTTGCAAGAGGTCACTAAACATAAATCCATATTGTCCTTTACAGTCAGAAATTGGAATGAAAGACTGCATGTGTGTGTGTGTGTGTGTGTATATATA
>NW_022900938.1:31003050-31014839 GCF_012274545.1 Fukomys damarensis | reverse complement strand
GAAAAAAACCCACAAAATAAAAGAGTGCTTGGCTAGTTACTCTGCTCATTATATTCATGTTTATCTCAACGTTGAATACAAATGAGTAATTCAAAATCTAATTTCTCCACGCTGGTTTTCAGATTATCATCTGTCTAAAATAATCAGGCTGACTGTATGTCCCACTGTACCCTGTGGAGTCCTTGGTTTATACCTGTTGCTACAGTGTAATTATTTAAAACTATACTTTGAACCAGCTCAATTTCCAAAGCATCTGACTCTGCCATCATCACAATAATAGTGATAAAAGCTCACACTCATTGTGGACTTAATGTTTTGTGTGAGTCTTGAGCTAGAAGCAAGTCCTGAGCTTTAGGTTTGTACTATAATTATCTCCATTTCATAATTGGCAAAACTGAACTTCTGAGAGGTCAAGTAACTCGCCTAAAGTAAATCATTCAGGCCAGGAACCAGGATTCAGACCACAATTGGCTTAACTTAAAAACTCTATGCTTGTAAACATTGCACTAAGTTCCTACTGTCCTGCAACTCATGAGAGTTCTGCCCGTGTTACAGAAAACCATAAACTGAACGTTACAAAGGCACTTCAAATATGCCCTGATATCATACGTTTTGTAAGACACGAATTGGTAGAGATAATTTAAAGTTAAAAATTTACACAAAAATGTATGTCAAGTGGAACTAAATAAGAAATTATGTCCAGGTACTAGGGTCTGAAAATCATGTTTCAAGTTTTCTCTCTAGTGTTCTGCGGCAGCACAACCTCTAGTTACGCTGCGGTATCCCGAGAGTACACGTGAAGAACGTCCCAAATTGGACTTTCAGATGTGTCTCTGTTACTGGATTTATGGCTCTGTGCCTGTGCATTTGTAACACAGTGGTCTCTTTAGAAACACTTACAAAAGCAGGATTTGAAAGATGGCTTTTTTAATTAGGGTAGATATATATGCCCTAACATGATTTGTTTTAGTGCAGATGTCAGTTACAGTATACCTATCGTGCTCTGCAGATTGTGTCATTGGTCAAAAGGGAGAGAAACCCCGATATAATGATTAATAATCAATGTGTCTGGCCTTTAAGTCCACCCAGAGGAGAAATGAAACACTCATATAGAATCTCTCCCCAAAGGAAGAAAAACACTGAGGGTGGAAAAAGAGGGCAGGATGAACTACCCTTGGAGGAATATAAATAGTGGGGCTGTCTGGCGTTGAGTTCTGCTTGGCGTGGTGTAAAATGTAAGTGAATGATACATGACGTTTACATCATAGTTTCTTTTTTGTTGTAAAACCATTAATATAAAATGAAATAAGTAAAACATAATAATATCATTTTAGTGGAGATTTTTTCTTTTTCCGACAGCTGCCCTGCTGCCCTCTTCTCCCAACAGAGCAACACAGCTTGGAGCAGCTAAGTGAAGACTTTGCCATTGCATCTTCTGCTAATGATACCTGAGCAGGGAATTACTACCACTTATTTCCACTTGAGTATCTAAACTATGTATCTCTTAAAACCTATGTATTCATCACTGTCTGTCTCCCTAATTTTTTACTTGGGTTTTACCCTTTTTTCTCTTCAATATTTTTTTTTTCAGTTGACTACATTTGTCCTCTAAAAGAAAATCAGGCAGAGCTATTCGAAACTCCAGGACACAATCCCACTGATTATTTTATGCTAATGAATGAACTATCTAGCAATGTAATATTTCATTTTTCGTGCCCTCCTGGTGGTAGCATAAGATAAATTCTACAGTATCTTTAATTAACTAAAGGAAGCAGAAAAAAATCTCTGTGGATTAATAATATTTATAGCCCTAAATTGAACTAAATAACAGATGAAGGTGGGAGGGGGCACCTAAATGGTAGACAAATCTTAGGGACTTAATTAAAACAAAATTCATGCTTATTTTGGCCTTTTCATCTCATACAGCATTGATGCCAGGGACAATGGATGCATAAGTTTAAAGTGTTCCCATTCTTCCTCCCGAGGTACGGAGTCTAGTTTTTCCACCCTTTCCCTCCTTCCATTTTTCACTACCAACCCATATATATTCATACCTAGTCCCTCAGTCTTTGAGTAAATGCTTTGTCGTAGAAATCCAGATTTTTATCAAAATGATAAGGACAAAGCTTCCTTAATATTTGTTCGGTTAATTTCTTGAAATAAATGAAGTAGTGTACATATAAACAGTCTCAATGCTTTGTTTCAAAGCATTATCACTAAAGATTCAGACAAAAAATTAAAGAAATGCATGGAAGGTTTTGGGTATAGTTATTCTCTCTAAAGGCATAATAAATATCAAGTTTATATAAAGAAACTGATTATCAGAAGTAACCTCTGTAAAGATTGATCAGAAAGTATATATGTTTTATATGTGTCTTGGCCTATCAGTCTGGCCTTTAATCCATATATATGATATTTAACTTTATAAAGTGTTATAACATAAATAAATGAATCTGATGCTGGTAAAATAGGAAGGGAATAGAGGGGAGGGGGAAAAAATTGAAGTACGTTTGTATGTGTATCAATGTCCTATGGTGAATGTAACCATTATGTACCGCAAACGTACTTATAAAAGTTATAAAAATGTGTGAAGACAAAATAGGTAATCTTTTCATAAATTTTTAAAAATTATAGTATTGCCCATGCTACTAACATGTACTACATAAAATTAAACAAAAATGAATATTGATAATATAGCTCATGCTTTAAGTATCACATTTATTTATACTGTCATTTTAGACATTTTCTATGTATATGGCATAAAAATAAAATAGCTCATAAAGCAAAATAAAAAATGAATGCAAGATAGCAAGGACCAAGAAATATGAAGCTGGATGAATACAATCACTGTGTAAGGCAAACATATATTAATAATTTGTTAAAAACATAAACCTGGATAAACGAAGAAATTGAGGAGCAGGTTCTAATTCTCACAGTTGGGATCAGCCATACTATCTGGTCGTATCATACATTCTGGTACTAAGAATGGACATCACTTAAATAATTAATTGTTGTAAAGAAGTAGGGGGAAAAAAATGAAAGGCACAAACCAAGTTAACCTAAGTGTGGGATGAGGTTGCATCTATTGTCAGAACTATAAATTAATTTTATGTTTTTTCAGTATTTTTATATTTTTGAAATTTTCTATAACAAAATGTATTATTTTTGTAGGAACTACTGGTGGCAACAATATAAAATAATAATATAATTGTTGTAAAGAAGTAGGGGGAAAAAAATGAAAGGCACAAACCAAGTTAACCTAAGTGTGGGATGAGGTTGCATCTATTGTCAGAACTATAAATTAATTTTATGTTTTTTCAGTATTTTTATATTTTTGAAATTTTCTATAACAAAATGTATTATTTTTGTAGGAACTACTGGTGGCAACAATATAAAATAATAATATAAATGTATTGGTCAACTTTTCATTGCTTTGACCAAATCTAACACATACAACTTAAAGGAGGTAAGTTATAGTTTGGCTCACATTATCTGAAGTTTGGGTTAGGGTTGGATGGCTCCAACACAGAAACATCATGGTGGAAAAACATGATAGAGGAAAATTCTACATCTTACAGTGTCCAGGAAGCAGAAAGCCACAGAGTATCAAAGAGGAAGGGGCCACAAACCAAATATAGTCTCCAAAGTCATACACCTGTGACTACCCAGACACAGGAAGGAGTGTGTTTTACTAATCTCCCAGGTGGCTCTCAATACAAAGAAGTTGAAAATCGAGATTAACCTCACAAGTCCACCCCTGATAACTTGATATCTTTTTAAATCATGCTTAATCTTCAAACAGAAACAATAAAAAGGTGATAATTCCATTCGATATGATTTAAATATCTTGCATACAATTGAAAACACACTAATTCCTTCTCAAAGTTTCAAATTTCTCAGCATTGCTTAAAAGTCCACACCCAAAGTCTCCTCTGAGAATCAATATAAACTCTTCACTGTGAACCTCTGTGGAAATACAAAAAAGCAATTTACTTGCTTTAAAGATACAATGGCACAGAGTAAACATTCCAATTTCAAAAGGAATAAAAGGGAGACTAAAGAATAAGACCAAAGCAAGATAGAAAGCCAGCAGGAGCACATTAAAACTCCTGTAGCTGCATGTCCAGCATCCAGGGCGCATGGTGGCAAACGTTAGAGTTCCAAAGGGCTTGGACAGCCCCACCACTGTGGCCTTGCTGGCTGCAACCAACAAGGTTTCTGTCTCACCTGGGTCTGCTCTGTGGCTTTCCTCTGCAGACATTCCACGATCCTGACATCCTCACTTCCCTGGGCTCTTCACTGCAGCTTCAGCTTCTGACTCACAGCTTCATGGATTGCCCTCTCAGGAGCTTCTGGCAGAGACTGATCTTGTCACAAACTGCAAGCTTCCAGGCCTTCCTCCGTAATTGGGTGGAAGCCCTGTGTATCTCGATGGCTAAACATGAGAATGCACTTCCTTAGGTGTCCCTGAGTGAGCCACCAAGGCCACACTCCTGTGACCTATCCAAATACACCCAGAAATGTGCTTTACTAATCTCCTGGGCATCTCTCATGCCAATCAAGTTGCCAATCAACATTACCCATCACAGAGCTCCTGTATAGGAGATTAAAACTATGCCTTCATTCCAAAAGAGTTTTGATGTCTTAATTATCTGCTTATAGTTGCCCCCAAATAAGAATAAAATTCCGCAATAATTTATATTGCTTTACTAAATTTTTAAAAACTAGATCCTTTTCAAATCCCTATATTACCGGGAAGTTCACCCTGATGGCATCTTTAAACTAGCACAGTTCTACCCGTCCAGTGTCATGTTTCCTACATTAGGTTCCGTTCCTATCCTACAGGGTGAAGCCTCAGGGAGTCTCTAGCAGTGTAAAGCTGCTGGAACTCCTTGCTCTCAAGACTCCCCAAAAAATAAAGATCAGCCTAAAATAAAATTGCATCTCTATTTGATAAAATACTTTTTTCCTTTTCCTGGGTTCTGCTGACCTCATGAAATCTACTGACTCTCCAAAGCCTACGGCTTGTAAAATAAGGATGCCCAATTTGTGCATAAAGGTGCTCAGCCAAGGGGAAATATGTGGGCTAAAAATCCAGCTCATACTCTCTTCATCAACTTTTGTGCTCTAGAGAGAGGTTACATCAACCTGTGGGGAAATCTGCCTTTTTCTAATTTAACCACCCAGAATGGGTGACTTTTGTAATTCATCTTTATAAAGTGAGCATTTTCTTAGTACTGTATGTGCTGCAGATGACCATAAATGAAACCTCTTCACTGTCATACATCCTTGTTGTGGCCTGTGTCTTGATGTTTCCCCATAGCCTCATGTGGTCATAGATAGGGCTTTTCAGAGGTGGCTGGATCTAGGGTGTGGGATGTTGGATTAAGAGTGTGATGCTGGTATTAAGGGTATGTAATTGCTAAATTTGGTCCACTGATTGGTTTAGAATAGCTCTGCATGCAGACAATGGGAAGGCCTGCACTGGATGCAAGTGGTACCTAAGGTGTACCTACATGCCCTAAGGATGTGTAGCATAGGTAGAATATAAGGGACAGAAAGGGGGCTGCTGTCATAACTTGCTACTTCTTTGCTACTTTGCTGCTTTGCTGCTTTCTGCCTGCCATGAACTATTTCTCCTCTGCAGTGCCCCTCTGCTGTGCCACCCTGCCTTGGAGCCAGCCAACTGTGAATTGAAACCTCTACAAACTGTGAGCTATAATAAACCTCTCCTCCTTTAACTTTGGGGGTTGGGTATTTTGTCTCAGCAATGAGAAAAAGTAAATAAGGCAATTCTCAGTCCATGAATCTTAGCAGGCCTACAGTCCATGCCTTTAGGGTTCTATTTGGAGACAAGGTCTGAGAAGTAATTCAGTCTAGAGTATTAGTAGTCAACATCATAATCAGTTTGTCCTAAAGAGAACTGTCTCATTTTAGGTATTTTGATTTAAGTCCAAAACATCTGAAAATCATAGGAAATTTACTTGCCGGAAAGGCTGGCAAGAAAGATGTCTTGCTCTTTCCACCTTACAATACTAACAAGGTAAAGATATGATTCCACCAAGTGTTTTAATAACTAACGGTGTATTTAATCTATTCTTTAACTTGGATCTAGGATTTATGCACTCAGAAATATTTTGTTATTCACTATTATCAGTCAAAACTATAAGTCATGACTATGCAAATGTCTAATAATAATAGAAAATGGCTGTTTTAAAAGTTCAGTTCAGGCTAGGGATTTAGCTCAATGGTGCTGGCTCTTCTGCCTTGCAAGTGCAAGGGCCTGAGTTCAATCCCTGGGGCCAAAAAAAAAAAAACAAGTTTAATTCAAATCATAAATACTTAGAACCTTTATAAATTTAGCCAAGTCAGGACCTTACTTAAACAATATAGATTTGTTTGGAGAGATAAATTTGATATTTGTGGGACAGATATGAGGAAAATGGTAGAACAAAATAGCAGTAACACTAATTGGATATGTGGAATTAAAGGGAGAAAATTAATTCCTCTTATGGATCTGGTACTATAAGTATTACATAATGCAAGGACCAAAAGACAAGTTAATCAGATAAGACAATTTTAGTAGAAAAAGTACAATTAATAGTACAATAAAAATTATTTTAAATTCTGTTTCTGAATTTATATATAGTGGTACTAATTGAAATGAAAAAGAAAAATAATATAGACAAAGGTAACTATGAGGCATCACCAATAATTACCAAGAAAAAATATTTCTTTAACATTAGGATTTCTTCTTGGCATCTTCACTCATGGGAACCGTTCTTTTACTAAATTACTCATTTTAATTGAGAATTATAAAACTGCACAGGGGGTATCAACCTGCTGAGATCAAAATGACTGAAGTTTTCATAGACATCTCTTTGGTATACTGAGTTGATTATAACACGTCCCAGATTGATTAAATGGATAAAACAGTTCTATTTCTTAACTACAGAAAATAGATGAAATAGAATTTGTTTTGTTTTGTTTTATTTTACAATGAAGGTCTACATAATTTTATTTCTAATGTTCATTTTGCAATGAAATAGTCACAGACCTTTCAAGTGTTACTTCTTAACATTATTGTCAGAGTGCAATTTAAAATTACTTCTATTAACTTCAAGAAAACGCACTCCCACTCATATTTCCTATAGATGTCTTCACATACTAAAATTTTGCATGATCCCACTGCCAAATTATAACTGTGAAAGCTTCATCCTATAACAAAACAGAAAGTCAGTGAAATGTGTAAAGAGAAAGGTTAATGGCATAACACGATCAGTTTATATCAAAATATTTAAGTTTAGATTTGGAAGTAACACCTACATATATAGAATACAAACATAAACATTTATATCTCAAAACTAATTTGATGCACAGCATGAGCCCTAAAATAAGATAGCAAATGAAACATTTGAAAGAAATTACTAGGGTAGTAAAAGAGTAGAATTTCAGACATTTTAACAAACCATAACATTAGTAGGAACTGTAGATATTATGTGATTTGTGCTTTTCTTTCTTAAAGGTAAGAAGGTATCTAAGATTTTTGCACCAGATCAAAACAAGGGTGAGTGTCAGCACCATAAGACCCTTAGTTTCCTGATTCCTATTTCAACCTTTCCCATATAATCATGACACAACTTTAGATTTGGCTATTTGAGGAGAGTGAAAGAATGGATGACTGATGAAAGTTAAAGTGAAATGTCCATAGACAGCAGCCTACAAGAAGGTGTGAAGGAAAAAATGAGCTAGTCCCCCACCAACAAAAATCCTACTTCACTCTAGTCACATGAGCTTTTCTCAGACTCTTTTTGTTCCTTTCTCTAGCACTTGCATTTCTACTATCTTAAAACCTTATGCCATTGGAAGAAGTCCCATTCACATTAATTTCTCATGTGTCAAATGACCCACTTCTTTTCAAGTCATTTTCAAAATGTTATCTTTTATTGGAAACCTACTATTGACATTTATTGAGTAGTCAACCTGTGCTCTCAAGTGAAGGCTAGATTCATGGCCACCTATCACCATGACATAGCTACTTCTTCTTCACACAGCCACACATGCCCTACTTCTGCATTTCTTTTGCAGTACTTGTGGGTCTATATAGTGTAAACGGTGAAGTAAGACAGTCCTGAGTTAAAGTTCTGGCTCCTCACCTTAACAGCGCTGTCTCCTTGAGTAGCTTCCTCTTTGCCTTAGTTTCCTCATCTACAAAACAGGGATACTTCACTAAACAGAGATTTCCATTTGTAGTGCAGTCCCTGTGGCAGAGATGTTCACAAACATATTTCCTCTTCCTGGGAATGGAGCAAAAGGACTTCATCCCTAGCCTCTTGCAGCAACAGGGCAGAGCCATGTGACTAATTCTTATCAATGAAATGTAAGTTAAAGTGACTTGGCATTTCTGGGCTACACTAGTTAAAATGGGTGGACTTTCATACTTTCTCTCTTTCTGATTTGCTGGTTACATTTTAAATTCCATGTGTTGAAAATGGTGGGACCTTTGTCAGATTGGATCTCTGACTTGGTGAAGCTGAGATCGCTCTATCCTGTGAAACCTTTATTGACTGCATAAAAAGGAATGGGAGTTGATATGGTAAGGTACTTAAATTTTACAGTTGTGTGTTATAGGAATTAGCTCACCCTGGTTAGTAAAGTTCCTGCCAGCTAGGTGTGATACGTAAAAGAAGAAAACAGAAAAGAAGAAGCCATTGAGAAAGGGTTTGGAGTTGGTCCTTCTAGAAGCACTTCTTCCAGAAACTACATTTTCTTCCCAGAATCACGAAAGTGCATTAAACTCCTTAATATATTTTGCATATTAAGTGTCCACAGAAAATCTCATTTGGGTAAAGGTTTTTAAAGAGGGTATTTAAAACTATTAAATTATAGAATAAACTATTTTTATAGTCTAGGCATATTTTAGACTCTGAATAAATATTAAATAAACAATGCATCAAGCTAGAAAATTAAACCACAATTTTTCTATGTCTGCCTTATTGGAACCTTAAAAAAGATCAGACTCATCTTCTTGAAGCATGCATTTTATCATCATATTTTGTGATATAAAAATGAATATTCAGGTAATAATGTGATGTCCTGGCATTCATGATTCCTTATGTTCTAACCTTATCTTACCTGAGCCTTTAAGGTATGGCATCATGGTTGAATGAATAAATAACAAAGACTAAGATTCAGTTTCTTAGATCTGTGTCCTTGTTCTGCCACCGTTTCCTTGAATTTTAGAAGGTTTCATAGCCTCTCAAGCCTCAGTTTCTTCATCTGCAAAGAAAGAACTGTCTTGTAAGATTTTTAGATATTTAAATGCACTAAGATACTGAATGTTCTTAGAACAGAAATGGTAGTATAATCAGTGATATATTCGCTGTTATTATTATACAACACTAATCAAATGTTGTACTATAATTTATGCTCAAGGGACAATATTGAGTGTCTAGAAAAACAGTGACATATATGACCTAGTTTTTGTCTGTAAGAACTTATCAGATCAAAAAGAAAAGTCTTAATCTGGAAAAATGTCAGCCTTAGTAGATGTACAATATATGCTTAATATACCTGAAATTTTAATAAGAAGGCTTGTATGATACTTTAAATAAATCCCTTCAAACCGAGCCTCTAACCCCTATTCATAAAATGTTTATTAAGCTAAGTTTGTTTTAAACTACATGTTCAGCATTTTACCTAAAGGGGGAAAAAAGTAATTTCTATCTTTAGATATTTAAAAATGTTTAAAATAAAACATTGTATTTCAAAAAATATCAAAATATAAATATAAAATATAAAAGAAAATATCAATTAGTCATATCCTAAATGGAAAGCTTGTTTATCTTGCTAAGTGTAGTTGTTAGATGTGCAAAGAAAATAAATTATATGCTATTTATTCTTCATTAAAATTATTTTCAATAGTAAGATTTTAGAGCTCTGTTCACATTGAGATTAAATATGCAAAAAAGAGCTTTCTCCATATTTTATTCCTTTAGAATATTTTAATAAAAAATTAACTCCTGCTATGAACACTTTCTTATTTTTCAATTCCCAATGTCTTTCTTCTGATTTTTCCTTAGTACAACTGGTTCTATCACCTTGAATCAGGGCTTCTCTTGCTGTTTTTTCAACCTTTCAAATGCTTGTAGACAATGATAGAGGTAGAGAGAAAGCCAGCAAACACATTTCCAGGACCTCTTTGCCCCACCAGCACGCAACTCATTTAACAGTATACAAATGATTTAACAGTAATCCCAGCTGAGTTCCCAGAGGAAATCATTTCCATTCCCACCACTGCTTGCAGATGGAGGTCATGTTTCCTTCTCTCCTTAGTCACTGCTCAGCCAAACTATTCATATTTACATAATTCTCCCAGTAGTGTTAGGTAAACTTTTTGAAATCAGAATAGTTTGTAGAATTGCACATCCAGAAAGGAATGTGTAATGTAGAACTGAAGAGATCTTGGGTGAGGGCAAGAATGATAAATTTATGTACTTAGTCCATCCTGTACATTCTCCATTATCCTTTCCAGAACTATTCTGTGTTCATAAAGGTTGACGTATATGACCTTATTCTCTGACTTTCTGCTGGTTTTGGTAAAACTGGGGCATAGAGGTTAACTGAAAGCACGAAGAGGTTGAAGTTGGGGTACTCAATCCTTCTATACTTTAAGTTGACAATGGCTTACAACCACAGCTTGTGTCTAAGTGCCATCTCTTCTACACACAAACATTCCCTGCAGACTCCAGTACCATTAAGATTTAGGTTGTAAACATCTCTTCGTCCATTGCTAGTCTCAAGTTGATTCATTATGTTTTGTTAGATTCCCTTCATGCTGGTCACACAATTGTAAAAAGACCCTTCAATGAAATCTTCGTTTGTGCCTTTGAGTGAGCTAGCACTCTGGATGACATCATAAACCTGGGTACAGAGCAGATAGACATCAACCAGATCAGAATTAGTGAACACTACCAATAGTATCTAAATAACCAAAGAAGACTGTGTTTTTCTTTCTGAAAGCTCTGGATAGTGTTCATTATTGGGAACCCAGAAACAAATACAAATTTAAGGCCAGATGGGCCAGAAAAAAGCTGAAGTGGTTAGAAATCAATTAATTTAAAAATTTCTCAGGTTACTCACTGTTTCTATCATGGACGGAGACTCCCAGGCATCACTCTCACATGTCAAGGCCTCTATTGATAGGACTAGCTCACATCCGATGGGAGGGAGACTGACCTGTGAGGCAGAAAATCTAGTTCCAGCCCTGCTGTTGCACTAGTAGGCCGTATGACTTCAGGCAAGTTACTTAGTCTCTTGAGCATCACCATTTTTCTTCAACAGGACAAATCACCATTCCTGTACGACTGATATATCCTTATTTCTAGTAATACAAGTATTACTAAGACTAAGTCACTGCCCTTGTCTTTATGGACCACATTCTTTTTAAGCTTTAATTGAGTTTATTGGTACATTTTTGGGATACAGTACAGTTACATTCATTGTTGGGAATTTGTACCTCTACATGACAGGTCTTGGTTCTATACATCTCAATGTAGGAACAGTCTTAATTCTTCATAGTAAAATCCACTGGTGAAGGACCAACCTGATTGCATGTGCCAAATTCTGAACTCCACTTTTTTTGTGTAGCTTAGAAATTATTTTCCCTTTACTTCAGTTATAGTTAAGTAGAGGAGAGCAGGTCTGCTGTGAAAAAAATGCATATTGTTGTCTACTCAGCACAGAGGAACAGCAGATGTGTTTCACTTCTTATTCCTAAATCCTAAAAC
>NW_022900938.1:30985378-31001343 GCF_012274545.1 Fukomys damarensis | reverse complement strand
CCCTCCAACATTTGTTATTGTGTGATTTCTTGATAGCAGCCATTCTTTGTGGGGTGAGGTGGAATCTCAGTGTTGTTTTCATCTGCATCTCTCGAATGATCAGTGATGTGGAACATTTTTTTCATATATTTACTTGCTGCTTTGACTTCTTTGTCTGAGAAATGTCTGCTCATTTCGGATGCCCATTTTTGAATCGTGTCTTTATATTTGGGGGTGCTGATTGTTTTGAGTTCTTTGTATATTCTTGATAATAGTCCTTTGTCTGAGGAACAGCTGGTAAAACTTTTTTCGCACATTGTAGGTTGTCTCTTAGTTCTGCTGATGGTTTCTTTGGCAGTACAGAAGCTTTTTAATAAGATGAGATCCCAGTTGTTGATTCTATCTGCTAGTTCCCATGCTACTGAGGATTGGTTCATAAAGTCTTTTCCTATGCCAGTGCCTTCCAGAATTCTGCCTAACTTACCTTCCAGCAAGTTTAATGTTTCTGTTTTAATATTTAAATCTTTAATCCATTTGGATTTTAATTTAGTGCATGGTGAAAGATAAGAGTCTAATTTTAGACTTTCTGTGGCAGATTGACATCCAGTTTTTCCAACACCATTTATTAAAGAGGCTATCTTTCCCCCACTGAGGATGGTCAGCTCCTTTATCAAAGATGAGGTAGCCGAGTACATCTGGGTTTGTTTTTGTGTCTTCTAGTCTTTTCCACTGATCCTCAGGCCTGTTTCTTTGCCATTACCGTGCTGTTTTTATCACAGTGGCTTTGTAGTATAGTTTCAAATTGGGAATTGTTATACCCATTTTACACTTGGGAAAGATACTCATAAACAACTTATTCTAATTCAATGTGATTAATGCTGTAAGAGAGGTAGAGTAAAAGAAATGGCTAAGTCTGGATGATGGCGTTGATAATGAAAGCTTGCAGGGGGAGCTAAGCTTAGAGCTGGGTATTGAAAAATTAGTAAGCATTTGTAGAAAGTTAAGGAAGGTCTGAGTGGCAGATAACACAAATGCAAGGAGCTATAAAATTACACCCTCCACAGTGCAGACAGAGAGAAGGCCAGGGATAAGTTTCATGAAAGGGAGGCTGCAACGATGTCGGTGAGGCCTTTGAGCCATCCAGTAATCTTTGTCAAAGGCATAATCTCTAATAGGCATCTGTGATTCAAATATGAAAAACAATCACCCATACCTTGAGGATAGCCACAAAGGATAAGACTTCATTGCTTTTCCTGTTTCTATTCGTGGCTTTTCTGACTAAAATGTTTCCTTCAACTAACCACTCACCTTTATTCTTACTCCTTATCCTTCTTGTCCGTGCATTCCCTCACCACAATCCATTCCACTGCCTTAATATTTTATCTGTTGATTATATAAATTCAATTATAAATGTATGAGTCCTCTGATTCTCTGGTGACATGACTTTATGTTTTGGGGTAATAAATCCAAACCATTTAGTGACAGAGTTACCGTCTTGTAAGGTCCTCAAGGGTAGGTATAATCAAGTGGTTAATATAATAATGAACCTTCTAGGGAAGTTTTAACATCCAAGTTTATGAGTTTTTATTTGCAACAATAGTTTTGCAGAATAGCAAAACTAAGCAAAAGTAGTATTGTAGAGTTGGATTTAAATCTTCTCAGTAAAGAATATTAGGTTTGTTAACAATTTCAAAATGATTTTGCAATTGGTATATTTTAATTTTGAAACTTTTCCCCATTCTGTTACATTTTTTCTTTTATTTTGTATGTTTATTGCTCCTTTTGTCATTATATATTAGTAAAAGGGCAGAATAAAATTTCATCTTTACTAGTCCTGTTCTTTCTATTCATTAACAGGAAGATATGAGAGATACTATTGATAAACTCATGATTTTCTGCATTTGTTTTTCTTTTCAGAAATATTTTAAGACCATCAGAAGAAACTAAGGTTATACTCTGCTCAAATCTTTGCTTTTTATTTTATTTTAGTATATTACTGCCTGACTTGGGGAAGAAAACCAAACTGGTCAGAGTATTGTTAGAGGTGATGCATGCAGAAACCAATCTAGTTTCACCACTCCTATTAACTTTTCCACTTTCCATGAAAAAATTGTTTCTGTCAATATTTTAATTTCAACTAGCTTGGGTGGAGTGAGTGAGTGACATCTGAGCAGACGGTTGTCAGAGAACTGATGACTGCAGACGGTGGTGTGATTAAGAAATAGGGAATAAATACATGCAACTAACAGTAAATATCTAACATTTACATATCCCCCACTCAAAAACTCCATATTACAGATTATATTATGATTAATAAAATACATTAATTTTAATAATGTATTTTAATAAATTACTAAACTATTTCATAAGTATTGTCTAGACCCTAAAGAACCAATAAAAGGCAAGATTAGGTAGACAGAAATATGACTTTAAAAATCATTATTCTGCTTCCTTATTAACTTTCTAAACACCTTGGAAGATGTGTGTCAGCTTCCCAAATAAAAAGTAGTGTAATTAGAACCATACAAACTATTTGCTTGTGGTTGTAAGGGTCAGAGATGACCACCTCAAATCAGTACTGTATACCGTATTGCATCTTCAAATCAATATGCAATTTTTCCTATTTTGAACAGCTTGGTTTTAGGGGTCAAAGCTTGGTATGAGCAAGGAATGCCTATGCAGAAGCTTTCAAAGTTTTGATTATCTATCACCCATGTTATGGGTTGAATTGTGTACTCCAAAAAGATGTTGAATTCCTAATTCCTGGTGTTTGTGATGTGGTCTCATTTGGAAAAGGGGTTCTTAAAATGTTCTTATTAAAATGAGATAATTAAGGTAGGCCTTAATCCAATATGACTAGGTCCTTTTAGAACAAAAGGAAAATTTTGGATCCACAGAGAGACATGCACACAGGGAAAAGTCCATATGAATATAGAAACAGAGACCAAAGTGATACATCTTCAAGCAAAGCATTTCCAGAAATCATCAGAAGAAAGGAGAGGAGCCAGGAAAACACAGCGAGGTGGGATATGGAATATTCTCCCTCACATCCCTCTATGGGAATCAACCATACTAATACCTTAATTGCAGACTTCTAATTTTCAGATCTATTAAACAGCACATTCAGATGCTTATTACTGGTTTCTCATGCTTATCACTGGAGCCCTAGCAAACTAATAGAACTCATAATCAGAAATGGTTTGGAATGCAAAATATTCATACACACACACACACAAACACACACACACACACACACACAATACCTATAACAAAGTTTCAACAAGGAAGCACTAGCCACTATAGCAACGATGTACTGACATTTTTTATTTCACATACTTTTTAAAATTTTTTTGAAATTTTAACTCATTAAATTGATGTTTAATAGCTCCAGACCCACAATTTAGGGAATATTAGCTGAATAGGAGAACAAGATTTGGCTTCCACATATTGAGCAGTGAGTGGAAAAGACATAAGAAAAGACAAAGAATAAAAAGGGCCTGATATGCTCCACTAGTAAAAAACAGTATCAAATCTCAAAATACTTAAATGACAAAATTTATTTACTAGAGTTCTTTAAAATCAGCACTAAACACTCCATGCTTAGGATTAATGGACTTAATTCTAAATCACCCAAAATTGTACATTCTTCTGATCTCAGAAGCTGCACTCTTCATAATTCCTCCCTCATCATTTTGGCTGAAGATTACTTTGAACAGTGTTGAGCAGATTCAAATAAGGAAAAATTTGTGACCAATGCTTATATCACCAGTAAAATGAAAAAACATCTAGGTTAGCGGTCATCTTACTTTTTAGATCACAGCTTAAGTGATGTGGTCTCAGTGGAGCGTCTATTTCAAAATTTTACATCCTCGGTGTCCGATCTTTTCTTTCTTCTCTCAATTCATTTTGTTTTCTCTCTTCTTCATAGATTCTCTTTTCTTCTCATCTGATCAAGTTTTTAAATTTCTACCTCATGGTAAGTATATCCTACTCTTATTTTTTATTATTGTAGGCTTCCTTTCTTGTTCCTGGTGAATTTTTTTGTCTTTCCTTCCTCATTTGCCTTTGCATTTTTGTAGATTTATTCTTCAATCCTTTAATGTACATTGATATGGAACTGAGATTTTTAGGGTTTATGTAATGAAATAAAATTAATTAATAACTTCTATAAATTATAAGAAGCCAATTCATTGATTATCTTGTGCTTTTTTCTCTAATATGTTTTGAAAACATAAAATGTTACTATTTATAACGCAATCTTTATTTGACCCCAGCCATCTTCAGGAGCCCTTGATGGAAGAGAAAGAGTTCTTCCTCCTCTTTTAAAAAGCAACCCCTCCTTGCAGTGGTTTTAAAGTGCTACTTTATATATTGTTAACTTATTTGGCAGAGAAAAGGAGTATCAGAGAACTTTAAAGTGGTGAGAATTGCCACCAATTAAAATCTATCAGAAATAGAAAGTGAACATCTTTGATATTTTAATTGAAGTCAAGGAAAACCTAATTTGATTTACAAAATGCTATTTCCAATAAATGTTTAAAAAGTGATGCATAAAGAATACTGAAATATTTTAAATATATAGTTTGCTATAAAGAACACATTAACATCCCTTATCAACAATATGGTCAGGGGAACCAAAAGAGCTAAATTTCTTTCAGACAAAATTGCTTACTGTGTTTCTTATGCAACTCTGAGCAAAATTAACCTGGCTATAGTCTTTTTTTTTTAATTTATTGGTACATTTTAGGTATACAGTACAGTTACATTCATTATTGGGATCTTGTACCTTTACATGACAGGTCTTGGTTCTCATTTTTTCCCCTTGTATAGTATTTACACTTACGTTTGCCTGCAGCTATCATTCTTTAATTGCCTTTCTTAAGTCCTACATACTCTCACTTTGGGCCCTAATTTTATAGGGATTTTTTTGTTTTTAATGGCTGCTAAATTCTCTTGTTTTTAATGTGTCAAATTGACCACTTCCTGAAGGCTCAAAGCAATGTATAAAGGGGAGTTTGGAATATTACTCAGATACAAGGAATTTCCACAGGGTTATAAATATGAAATATACAGTATAATGCTGTAACTCACCAAAAAAAATCTCAAATAAATAAAAATATTCTTGAGCTGAGTTCTAACAGCCTTACTCTCTATATTCCACCATGATTCATCAACAGAAAAAATAAATGAAGTCAGATATGTCATTGTTGCTTATACTGAGATCCACGCATACAATTTTTTTTAATTAGTCAATAAATAAGAACTAGGCCGGTGACAAGTTCAATTATTTGTCCACTTCTTCACCACTCAGTTTTCACATTTTAACCTTAAAACTTTGCAGTCTCTCCTACAAGAGACAGAATTCATTTACCCTACTCTTATGTTTTGGCTCATGCTATGACTTGCTTTAACTATGGGATGCTAGTGATGCAAGAAGGCACCTGAAATGTGTTTGCATAGTTAGACCCACCTCTTTATACTTCTGCCACACCATAAGAACAGACCCTCTCCAGAACAGACCCTCTCCAGAACAGACACTCATGGGGCAGACCTGAGCCAGTAAAATCACAGCTTTAAGCCTTGTAGCTCTCCCTATCCTAGTTCAGCCAATCCTTGGTCAAATTGCAGAGATGAACCAGCCCTGCTGAGATTGGCAGAACTACCCTAGCCAACCTGAAGACTTGGATCAGTGAGTGCTTACTATTATCATATCCCACTGATTTCTTTTTAAATGCAGCAACAGCTAACTTACCTGATACAGGAGGAAAAGGATTGCAAGGACTTGACTAGTATCTAGGAAGTGGTATGGTATTATTTATATTAGAGACTAAAACGTCAAAAGTGTTTGAATTCCTAAGTAGCTATTCAAGAATTAAAAAAAGAATACATTACTGACAAACTAAAAGTTTAAGAATGGAATAAAATAATACATAATTAAAAATTTAGAAAGAAAAAAGAATAAATTAGGACAAATAGGAAATGATGGGTATAAACCCACATGTAGCAATAACTACGTGTAAATAAACTAAATGCATCTATTAAAAGACTAATATGTTTCAATTGGATAAAAAAACAAACTGCAAGCATGGAGTGTGTAGTAAGCACTAAAGTTTACTAAGGGCATGTAAAAGTTAAAAAAATATGAAAAAGACTCATTATATTCATGCTAAATGAAAGCAAGCATGTGATAATACAGTAGTACACTAGAATGAAAATTAAGATGAGAAGTTTTATTATAAATAAAGAGAAATATTTAATAATTGGAAAGGAATCCAGGATGATATAACTTCTAAATTTGGATCTATCCAACAACATCCTTTCAAGACTCATAGGAAAAACATTGATTGAAACAAGGGCAGAAACAGGGAAGTCCCCATTCAGAGTGGGATATAGAAACACATCTAAGTCCATAGATAAGGCCAGAAGCTTAGTAAGAATTTAGGCTATGAACAATATTAACAACTTTAACTTCATTGACATACGTAAAATATCAAACACAACAAAGTTATAATATGCATTCATTTCAAGTAAACAGTTAAAAATAAGTAAATAATTTTCTGCTTGGCTATTAAATAAGTCTCAAACAATATCAAAGAACTAAATCATTAGATTATATTTTCTGGCCATAGTGATTTTAAGATAGAAATCATTAGCACAGAGACAAATAAAACATCTTAAACTTCCTCAAAATTATGTAAAGTAATGCAAATTAATTGTTGTCAAATTAATTTTATGCCAGAGAAGAAATACAACAAGAATTCAAAAGGTTTTATATAATATGTAAAATATAAATATATGATAAAACAAATGTATGAAATATTGCTAAAACTAATTCTGTAGGGAAATGGGCAGCCTTTCATAAATATATGAGAAAAAAAAGGCTTAAAATTATCTAAATATTTATCTCCAGAATTTAAAAAAGAACATAAGGTCAAATGAAGTAGAGAAAAGAATTAATAGTATTAAAATAGATACACAGTTAAAACCACAAAGTCAAACATTGGTCTTAAAAAGAAAAGAAGAAAGCAAGAATAAAGTTAGTAAAATCCTAGCAGGAATTAAGAAAGAGAAAAGGCCCAGAATCTTAAGATGTAGTTTTTCTATTAAATGCAGTACTACTCAGGCATAAGGAATGAGAAACTAGAGACATTTATAGCTAAATGGATGCACACTGAGGCCATATTCCTAAGTGAAATAAATAGGACACACTTGAGTAAATACCAAATAGTTTCTCTGGTGTGAAAAACTAAAAGTGTAAATAAGGTTCAAGTGGTGTAACTGATAATGTGAAATAGGAAGAAAAGGCGTAAAGGAGTAGGGAAGTGGGAAGGGGAGGGGAAAGGAATAAGGGAAAAGAAAAAATATGAAAAAAGGAAAGAATGGGCACAAAGCCTTTGTAAATAGGAAAGGTTGGAGGGGGTGAAGGGAGGGCCGGGGAATGGGGAAAAAATAAGAACCAAGATACATCATGTAAAGGCACAAGATCCCAAAGATGAATGTAACTGCATTGTTTACCTAAAATGTACCACGAAACTTAATGGAAAAAACAAGAATATTGATATCAGGAATCACTACTATAAATTCCACACACATTTTAAAAAGTAAAAAGACATAAATAACTTCAAGAAAATTTTAAATGTTGATGAGATGGTAAACATTAAAATGTATATACCTACAAAGAGAAAATTTGAAGGGACCTGTATCTTCCACAGACATTACTAGAGATAACAAAAAGAAGTTTCGCTTCACAAGTTATTTTGAAAATAACATTTGACAAAGGCCTGATGTAATGGAATAATGACCCGCTAACCGTGTACTCGGACTAGTTCATCAAACATATGAACAGGATACTTTACACATGAAAAAGTCTTTGCAGATGTAATTAAGTGAAAGGATTTGAGATGAGATCGTCTGAGATTGCCTTGGTGGGCACAACTTAATCACATGAGGTCTTCAAAGCAGAAGAGGAAGGTAGAAGTGTGAATCAGAAAAATGAGACATGACAAATACTTTTCTTGCCGTTACTGCTTTGAAGATGGAGGGAGAGGGCTACTAGACAAGGGATATGATGACCTCTAGAAACAGAGATAAACTCTCATTTTATGCCAATAAGAAAATGGAAACTTTTTCTAGAAGCAGCTTTTACCCTAAAGCTTCCAAATTATTGACTGCTAATATTTAGATTTAGATCTGGTGAGACTGTATTGAACTTTGTTCTAAACAATTTTGCTGAGATTCAATACACAAAGAAAAAAATATATATATATATACATTATAAAATGATTAACACACCTAGTTATGTGAACACTTAAGGTCTATTCATTTAAGGATTTTCAGGTATACAGTGTGGTACGAACTATTGTTACAATGCTAAATATTCGATCACCAGAACTTATAACTTAAAATTTCACCCTTTGAACAGATCTCTTTGTTTCTATACCTCCTCACCTGGAAAATACCATTCATAGAAAGTTTCAACACAGACAGACCAATCAATGGTGATAGACGTCAAGACAGCTGTGAGAACCAAGGAAGCAGTGACTGAGGGAAAAAGAGGAATCTCGGGTGCTATTTCTTGCTCCTAGGTGGTTGATTGCATGAAAACACAAATGCAACAGGTGTGATTCACTTGCCTGCATGCATGTTATAATTCAATGAATCTTTACTTGAAAATTTAGTTCATTTCATTTTATTTTAGCTCTTGCAGCCCTTGCCATAGAAAGCGGGCCTCACACATACCAAGCACTTTACCACTGAGATGCACTTCAGCTCTTAAAACTTTTGTAAACAAACTTTTATGAGAACCTTTACATTCCTGATTTCTAAGATCTACTGAACTACAAATCAAAATACCACTTATTTTCCCTCTTACTTATACATATTTGCCAGCATTGCAGGAGGACTTAACTGCAATATTTACTGTTTATTGTTTTCTATGTGTGGAAATAAACGTGTTCCAGGAACTAGTACACTAAATTCTTCAAATTACCCGTGAATAAATATACAGTGATACCTCAGTTTACGAACTTAATTTGTTTTGCAATTTTGAGAAAGATGGCTGAGTTTGTGTTTGTGTGAGGAAGACAGCCATGGTCATGCTTGTTACCCAAGTGGAGTTTGCTAACGGCTTTGTTCACAGACCGAATTATTTGCAAAACGAAGAGTTCATGTATCAAGGCATTACTGTAATTATTATTCTCCTTTTACAGATGGTCAAACTGAAGTTGAAAGCAACTGCATAACTCGCTCAAGGTTATAAAGCCTAAGGTATGGAATATTCTGTGGTCGTTGCTCAGTGCTCACTCTTGTGATCCTAATACACTTGTTTACATGAGAACAGCTGGCCTAGGGTAAATAAGAGTGATACATGAAAGAAAACAGACAGAGAAATGGTAGCTGAATTTGGTTTTGTCGCATTTGTATTAGAATCTAGTCATATAAATGACGATGGTTGGTGTCTCAAATATGAAATCAAATAAGAAATCAGAGGAAATGGACAGAATAATCTATTAGATTCCTCTTTTTATTTACCTCTTGAGCTTTCCATGTGGATGGAAATTTAGCTGCACAATGCAGACTCTCTGAGTCACTAAATCATATCTAGGAAAACAGCATAAGTCTGAGAGTTTTTAATATCATTTTCCTACACAAGACAGCAAACAAGCACTCCCATGAGAATATTGAATTCAATATTTTCTGAAGCTTCCCCTGTGGTGAAGAAATGATACACTTGAAATGGCTAAATAGTTTCAGGGCTACATTTCTCATGTGCCTCAAACTCAAGATTCAAGGGTTTGCACATGCTGATTCATAGATGTCGTTGCTAGGAATTTTGTAACCGTAATCTAGACTTGGAAAACATCCATAAGGCGATAATATGAAATAAGGCTGATGAAAAATGGATTGTCGTTTCTTCTTCAACAGAATAAGTCCTTAATATCACAAGGGATGCCATAATCTCTGAGATATCATCTCATTGCAAGCCAAAATCTAATTTCTTTCCTCTTTTCAAATTATAGGCTCTGATGAAATAAAATGAGCAAGAGAGTACAAGACAGAGAATTTACTTAGAAGAAAAGAGAATTAAAATATTCTTAAAAATTACTGAAGTTCTCTAACAGTGTCGAAAGAATTTGCCAAGAAAGAGAATGTCACTAGAATCAATTCATGTTTGACACCATTCTGGAGGTTCTTGCAAAGAAAAAAATTTCTCTGGAAAAAAATGTTGAAGAAAAATACAGATTGAAATGATTAGGAGTTAGCACAATCATCTTGAAGATAGAAAATAAAGTGGAAGTGTAGGGTTGAATCTCAGCACAATATATAAGAGCCTAGGGTTATTTTTGCCATTTTCAAATTCCTACCATGATAGTAACTATGGTTTTCCATGTTTTAAAATGATAGACTATTTTAAATTCTTAAGAAGGAGATAATGTTAACACTGTTGCTGTTTATTTCACAGAAGTGAAAAACCAAACTAAAGCAGGTGTGGGATTCACCTTGTTAAAACTGAAGCTGAAGATGTGATATTTTTAAAAATTTGGAGAACTTTTTAGAAGAAAGCTTCAGACTCATAAACACGTTCCCAATGAAAAATAAGGCCCCACATCCAAACACAGTGCTGAAAAGAAAAACAGTAATTCTTAGAAGCCAAATAATGATTCACATATATTACCGCACTATTATGGCATTATAACTAGATAACATTTTAATTAAATGACAAAAAAAAATCAAGAAATAGATTTTCAGATTCTTTGTAATACCTACCTCACCAGACTGATGAGAGGGTTAAATGAGATAACCCATGTAAAGTGTTTAGGGCCTTGCAATCCACATAGTGAGCACTAAATAAATTTTTAGTTTATTATTAAGGTCTTATTTGCTTCCTCCCAGGAAAGCTTCAAGATAAAGGAAGCAAAACTTGTGCAGCTATATTAGATTTTAGCATACTAATGCGATGTCATTATGGAAACACTTCATGTTTTTATTTGAAGGAATATGCCAGAGCAGAGCTTAGATTTTATGATGATGTATTTTGAGCCTGTGGTGCAATTTTTGAAGGAATGCATTTACTGAAGACCCACTGTGTGCAGTTCTTTTGTCTCATGCTGCTTTAACAACTCAAAAGTCAGAATCTGAAAGTCGTTGCTATTTAGAATGTCACTTAACTCTGAAAGTTTTATTGAGGTCCTATGAGAAAACATGTTTCTTCAACATTTTTTTTTTCTAACCACCACCACCATCACCTTTTATGATGGCTGAATTTAAGAAGGAAATTCTCATTTTAAGCACCGTGTTTTTATAGCAACTTATCAAGCCGTGGCCTTTAGCTGTTGTTCTGTGACAGCCACTCCATTAAAATCCTGATGTAAACAAGTGGAGAAGGTGAACTAGAAGTACAGATATTTGCACGGCATTACTGTCAGGTAAAATTGTAAAGATAGGTTTTATGAACCCATTATTGACAGTCAAGGCTTTTGACTATAGCATCTGAAATCATTTAAGGAGACAAAATGTTTTGTCAAAACATACTGCTGAGAGTCAGTGTGTAGCTTCTTTTTATGTAATTCAATTTAGTTCTGTTGTTTGCATGAAAGAGAAATTCTAGCTGGGTAGTCACAGCGAGCCAGTAAAAAGTGACAATATGGTGAGCATCAGAGACAATTAAAATTAAATACTTCTTCTCTTCATTTTATTTCTTAATAAGTGGGTAATTACATTTTGGTATACCTGGTGACACGCTAAATTAGGAAGATGTTGGGCATATTTGCTAGCTTTGGTCCACCAAATTTAAACTTATTTTTGAATTTCTTATCAAATGAAGGAAAAATCCTAGGCAAGTTTTCTCTCCCAAACATATGTCTGAGAAATGAGGTCACCATGATCTCAGGTGGAGCTTTGAAAGATGGAGACTTAGTTTAGAAACAAATGGGGGACTGAGATAAATAGACTGTGCTCTAACTGAAGATGTGTGCAGAGCTGAGTTTTACAGAAAGTGTCCTAGTGTGGTCTTAGATATCACCTGTATAAGTGGTCTCTGGGAAAACAAGAACCCGGAATTCTCTGAGTTTGCACTGACAAACTTCTCTGCCTACTAAACCATAAGGGTTTGAGAATGGATAGGATCTTATATATTAATATGAATGAAAAGAAGTGTGAGGAAACGATCATCAATTTATTAAACAACACTAGGCTTTGAAATACCCATTACGTGACACACACTTTTGGAGAATCTGAGAATTAATACAAAATTAAATGCTATCAGTGCCCTCAAGCAATGTACAATACAGTAAGAAAAAGAGACTTATAAATAAATAAATGCAAGTGAAAGTTAAGATACTAGGACCTTAGCATGTGAAATCTGCAGTGCTGATCCTAAAGTTGTTCGATCTGTCTTTAAAGGCTTTTAGAAGTAACGTTTGAGAGGTGAATTTGTGTTTACCCTCTAGCAGCATGGGTGGAGAAAACACTGATTGCAATGATTCCGTGAAGACATGCAAAAAAATATGAAATGTCAGAAAGAAAAATTAATAATATGGGAAGGGGAGTTTGAGGACATCTATGATGTTTACAGCTAGGAATTTACTGAGGATAATTTAGGTGGTTATGACAGAGTCCAGATCATGCTAAGTAGATTGGATTTCAATTCTTAAATAATGTAAAACTGCCAATTAAAGGAGAGGTGAAAAATCGGATTTGTATACTAGGAACATTACTCTAGAAATAATGTTGAGTATTGATTAAAGAAGAACGTGATCTAATGCAGGAATGCCAGCTGTAAACTACTGCAATTACGGGAAAAAACTTGGACTAAGGAAGTAGTAAGTGCAGACAGAGAGAGAGAGAAAGAGAAATAAAGAGAAACATTTGAATAGCAGAACTGACAGCACTGTAGAAGGACTTACTAAAGTTTTATTGGTGGTGAATGCTGTTTGGAGCTTGAGTGACCAGGTGCATGGCACTTATCGTTACTGAAATTATACGAATAGTAACAGCTAGCAACTAGAGCATAGTCATCTCTTAACTAAGTCGATTTTTATGACACCTAAGTGAAGAAGGCAAAATTGTTATTTGTTTTAGTGTGGGGAAACAAAGGTTTTAACTGATTAAATCACTTTCCCAAAGTCTAGGGAACCTGTAACAGCATCTGCTTTCAAATCTTGACTCAAAAGTAAATCATTTTAGGTATTCTTATATATCTAATAAAATGCAGGTTATTTTTAACATACTGATTTTGAAATGTCTGTTGAGATATTTTGAAGGCAGGTGGAGAAAAAGGTCTGAGTTCTCAGCATGACACTGGTAATGGAAGGTACAAAGTATATATCAAGAATAAAGAGGGCCGGGGATTTAGCTCAGCGATTCAGTGGCCTGCCTTGCAAGCGCAAGGACCTGAGTTCAATCCCTGGTACCAAAAAAAATAAAATAAAATAAAGAAACAAGAATCACAGGCAGAGGCAAATAATTATATATTTACAAATCAAGCAGATGATGAGCACCTAAAGGTGTCAAAGAAAATCCACTGAAAGAAGAATTCCAGCAGTAATTCTGCATTAACATGTGCTCAGATCCTATGCATAAATACTACCAGTCACTCAAGAACTAAATCAAGTGCTACCTCTTCCAAGTCTTTTCTGATATTCCTATCCAAAATTAATATTTCCCTGTACTCTTTACCCTGTAGACGTGTGTATCTCATAATTTTCACCTCTTTCAATCTTGTATTATCTCTCTATGTATTATTTTTATCCAACCAATAGTTCTCTTGAAGGATAAAACTTTTATCCCCCATTATAATGCAAGTGATCAATATTCTCTATGCACATTAATGGGTAGCCTTGTCAAACTGTCCCTGAAATTTGCGCATCGAAGGAACCATTAGAAAACCAAAATAGATAACACCATGTGTCTTGGCCACCTTTCTCATCACGATATGGGACACAGTACCCCATACCCACAGCTTAAAGGAGTAGAGGTTCATTTTGGCTCCTGGTTACAGTTCACCGTACACTGGCTCCAAGGGAGGAAGCCTCGAAAAGAGCGTAGCCAAAGAAGTTGGTCCTCTCTGTTCACATCATGGCAGAGGGGAAAGAAAGTCTGAGGAGGAGCCCCACAAGGAGGTATAACTTACCCGGTCACCCCCATAGAAGCACCCCTCTTCCACGTAGGCCCTCCCTACCAAAAATAAGCCTGCTTTAATGCCTATATAATCCTATCACCTTCCTGAGGTACCACCAAGAATTTCATGGATCTTTGGGGGGACATCTCTATGTAAACCACAGCACCATATTCGTTCTATATAATAAGAAATCAGCATACCATACAGATAGCTGTATAACCGTGATAATTGCAGCACTGCTTATAGTAGCCACATTATAAAATCAGCCTAGATGCCAGTAAATGGGTAAATAAAGAAAATGTGGTGTGTATATACACAATGGAGTATTATTTAGCCATTAAAAATAATGTCATTTGCAGAAAATGAGTGAAACTAGATATCATTATGCTAAGTTAATTCAGGCTCAGAAACAGAAGCATTATTTTTTTACCATATGTGAAATCTGATGAAAAAAGCTACGAAAGTAGAGAAGAGAAGCACAAAAGGACCAAGGAGAGGGAAGAAAGGAGGGTACTCTGGGGGGATAGACACGATCAAAGTATGTGACATGCATGTGTAAATACATCACAGTGAAACCCGTTATTCTGTATAGACAGTGTATGCCAATAAAATTTTTCTTAAAAGAAAAAAACTATAAAAACTACAAAGGAACCAATGAAACATGATGAAAAATTCCTACTACAATTACATGGAAGATATTGGGCCAGGAAAGATATATAGGAGGAAAAATTAAAATTGTAAGTTCTGTAAGGGCAAAGGTATAATGGCAGGTTACAGTAAATTAACCAAAGACTGAGAGGAGGCACATCAGAAGCCTTCATCACACACGAATGATATGGTAAGCAGTAGAGAGAAGCAGTGCTAATAATTTAGGATTTTGTTTTGTTAAGACGGGGTCTTGCTATGCAGTTGAGACTGGCCTCAAATTCACTGTGTAGCCCATGCTAGCCTCAAACTTGTGGCAATTCTTCTGCCTCTGCCTTCCAAGTGGTGGAATTATAGGTGCATGCCACCACGCCCTGATTAATTTAGGATTTTTAATTAGAAAAATCTTAGTTTAAAATTCAACTTTGCCATTTGTTGGCTCTGTAATTTTGATGAAGTTATGTAACTCTCAGATTATATTCTATTTTGTAAAATGAACATAAAAAGGTATAATTCATAGAAACGATAACACTTAATTTAGGTAATAAATGTGTTAAATAATTAGCATATTTCCTGGTTCGCTTGGTGAATCTAGCGGAGCTGTCTCTATTGTCATTAAACTATTAATAAATGCTAAGAAACAAAACAAATACATAATGCTCTATTTTACCTGCCACTTAATGGACTTCTGCATTCCACTATCATGAAGATGTGCCGTTAAACACGAGAAACAGAAATAAAAGTATGACAGGCAGCATTATCCAAAAAGAAAGTTAGTCATGTCCTCCTTGAATATGAGACTTTTCTGGTTAAAACTAACTCAACCATTGAATACTGGGCCATTAGGCCAGGTGTTCCATTACCCTGTTCTCAGGCAAGTGTTTGCCATAAATAAAGATGTTTTTAAAACTATTAATGTAAATGTAGAAATAAATGAGGGGAAGAGGCGAATCTATGTAGAGTTGCATGTAATTTAAACCAATACTCTGCACCTAAGGAGATGGGCTAGGACTCCTCACTCCTTAAATACAGGCTATACATAGTGACTTTTTCCCAAAAAATACAGTAGGAAAAGGGAGGGGATAAAAGTAATCTTACAATAGAAAACCTGACAAACACCGAATACTGCTGTTGCCAAATGATCGATGTTGACATCAACACACACACACACACACACACACACACACACACACACACATATATATGTATATATATATATGTA
>NW_022900938.1:30955174-30985336 GCF_012274545.1 Fukomys damarensis | reverse complement strand
ATATAATATATATATATATATACACACACACATATATATTTGGTATGTTGAGGAGAACATGTTACCTCTGTGGCCATCCCTCTCAAAATCTATGGACCAAGCCAATCCTTATAAAAACACCAGACATTCTCAAAGAAGGACATCTATCAACACTTGATGAATCACATTCAAATCAGTCAGGGTCATTAAAAATGAAAAAATGTCTCAGAAACTCAAAGTCAAGCAGAGCCTAAGACCAGATGGATAAATATAATGTAGCAGCACAGATGGGATCCTGGAACAAGAAAAGGACATTAAAGGAAAACTGAAGAAACCAGAAGAGTATGGACTTTAATTACTAATAGTTAATTAATAATGACTCACTATAACTAATGTAGCACATTAATATGAGATATCAATAATACAGAAAACTGCGTAGTATCTGAGCATTCTCTGTTCTATTTCATAATAAGCTTGTTATATTGATAAGTTCTACAATAGAAGTTTATTTAAGACAATGAAGGATATCTGTATAAAGCACAGACTTTACTTAATAACGTGTGTTTATTAAGTATAACAGATATACATACTAAAATAAAAATGTGTGTAAGATATTGGGAGCTCTGTATTATCCTTGCAGTTTTTCTGTAAATCTAAAACCATCATAAATCAAATGCTTTTTTTAAAGTAAGAAGGTAAAAAGACATTGTAAATAAAATGCATTTTTCACAATTGTTATAAGAAAACATATGACCTCCTTGGAGATTTTAGGTTTTATGCCCTTATTGTATATCTTTACACATTTAAGCAGATGGAAAAATGTCAAAAATTCAATGATTCACATGCATATTTGATGAAGCATTTTCATGTCTTGTTGTACAGATCTATAAAACACTACAGGTAATTCAAGTAGATCATCACAGCTGATTTCAAATAGAAACATCAGACATGAATATAGTCTTTCTATATAATTATAGGAAGGCCATTTTCCCTTTCACAAATTCTGGGTTCAACAAGACTGTCTATGTCATACATCATAACAATGAGATAGGTGAGCGATGATTTCAGTTTATGATGCCACGAACTGCAGTAATGCCAAAGAATTCACTTATCTTTCTCTCTCTCTCTCTCTCTCCTTCCACTTGCATGTTTTTTACTCTACTTTGTAAATGGCTTAGCCTTGACATGAGAATCCAGAGGTGGGTTTTCTTGCGGTGCTTCTTTTTAAGCATAGAAGAATGAGAAACACGTGCATCTCCTTTGGACAAGAATTTCATTCCTCCACATCACACTCGGCCAGTATAATCTTGGCGTTGAAATTTGTCAGACTACAGCTCCAGACCCCAGAGAAGTACTTATTTCCTAAAAGAGCACTGGAAACAAAAGCAAAAATGATAGCAAAGAAAAACGTGTTCAGATAACAGCTATAGGTAACATCACTTTGGAACATTTGAAAAAAATTTTTCTCCACTGTAAGTTCTACAAGTGTCCAAAAATCAAATATTTTACTAAGTCTTTGTAAATAGGAAGGATGAAGAGGACAAAGAGAGGGCAGGGGAATGGGTAAAAAACTAAGAACCAAGATGTATCATAAAGGTACAACAGCCCAATGATAAATGTATTGTTTGCTTTAAATATACAAATAAACTTAATGGGAAAAAAGTCAACTCTTCTGATAAATCTTGGTTTCAATAGTCATTACTACTTATATGGCAGTCTGGCCAAGTGATTGTAGTATAAAATCATCCCCATCCCCCTAAAAGATCATTTTGCATAGCACCCTTCAAACTTCAGTGATTAAAGTTGAAGGAAACATCCTAGAGACTAGAGGTACACAGATGAAATGAGTATATATTACATGTATAGAGTACCTAGTACATGGATCTCATAACATAAGCACTTAAATGCACAAATCACATATCCTGTTTACATTTGCAGGTTACCTTCAGAGTATGCATTTCCTCCTGCATTGGGAAGGCATTCTGTGGTTCCGAAGAAGCACTTGTGTTCTAGCATTAGTGGAGAGGGTATTTCACCTTTCTTACTGGTTTAGGGACAACCAGAAACTCACACTAGTTCATTCGGAGTGATTCTCAAGAGTTTTGCAAGAAATACTGAGACAAAACACTCTTTTTCTTGCTGAATATGAATAAAGAGTAAATTTCCTCTGATGCTGTGGAGGCCATCTCAGGAAAACAGCATTGAGACAGAAGGAAACTGATGTCTTAGTGACGTCACTGAACCAATAAATCAAGCTTTCCTTGAAGCAAGTGATGATTGTAGTCTTTTTAATTATGTGAGCCAGTAAATTCTTTTTGTTGTTTTCACCAGTTTAGGTTAGAGTGATATTTGCAACTTAAGATACACTAAATGATATAATTCTCTTGAATAGTTAAATAATGGTATTAGTATAGCTTGATTATAAAGAACCCATAGTCTGCAGCCAAACTGCCTGGGTTCTGGTCTATTTTACATTAGCTGACTAAACTAGGTGGTTTACATTACTTTATGAATCAGTTTTCCCTTCTGTAAAAGGGAAAAATAAAACACCTTTTCCATAGGGTGATTATGAGGTCTAAAGGAGCCAATGCAAATAAAACTTGGTACCAAATACAAAACATATAGTCACTAAGTATTTACTATTACTACTAAATACTAAGCAAATGTTATTTGACAAAATTAATATATGTTTAAGACAAATCCTTATAGCCTAAGTTAATTTTATATATGGTAAGATGCAGTTGTAGGAAATGAATGACGTTAAAAAATAGAAATAATTTTGCTTCATTTCCCTAGAAAATTAAGAATGTAAATAAAAACAAAATAAACCAAACCCTCCTAGGATGTAGCCTATTTCCACTCTTCCAAAAATGCTACATTAACTCTTTCAAAGTGCATGATTATAATGAGATGTTTGTGAATTAGGCAACTGCCTAAACTGTGGATTTTTAGCAGCCTGAATGAATTAATTACAGATGTTTCCAAGGGGTCTTCAGTTACACTGCTGCTCAAACTTGCTTGAATGACAGAAAAGAAAATCAGCAATTATAATGTTGTTCTCAGAACAATGTAAAATATAAATACATTAAGCTTAAATAAATCATGAACTTCAAACTATTTCAATAAACCACAAAGATAAATAACCAGTAGCAAGTCTATCAGGAGAAAAATAAAATTGATGAAATTCTAAGCAATTACTTAAGTGTTTTCTAGAATCTAAGAAAAATGCCTTTATTTTATTAGCAAAATCCATTTACCTCTACTTAACACATACCAGGAACATAGTTTAAGATCAATGTCTGCAACTAAACTGTGCAGTTAATGCAGTTTTTTGTAAATACAGGGCTCCTAATAAATGCATTTGATTGGATGATGAGAAGAATCTAGTTTAACATTTATTCTTCATCTAATAACTGCAACTTGTAAAGTATGCACAGAGATGATGTACTTTAAAATATTACACATGGCCCACTAGGTACATTTGTAGAGGTGCCCTTTTATAATATCTCCCATTATAATCTTCCATCAAAGCTGAATGAAATAGTAAAGTGAAATATGCATGCAGTGATTAGTGATCTAGCCTTTCATTTTCTGAAGATTTTGGAGTGATTTGAAAAATGAAGAAATCAGTGTACAATATCCAGGATTTTCAACATGTCTTTCGAATAGGAACAAATCCAAATTATTGTATTTTGGAAGATAACATTTTCTTGATATGCTACATTTAGATGTCTTACATTCTTACTTCATCTAATAATAAAACAGAAAGGCTGTGAACAAAAAGTTCAGTATCTTCAATGTGTTTGTTTCCTACAGATAATGCTCAGCCTCATGATAAATGGGAAAAGTATTAAAGCAGACCTGAGATAAGGTCCTAGTAAATTGTGCAAAAGATTGTACAGGTAAACTTTAAGTTGCAGCATACATTTTGTTTTGTTATTTTATACTCTTGTAGGAAACTAAAATCAGTTTACCTTAACCTGAAGATGAATTGCTATTTTAGCAATAATGATCATGGTGCAAATACAATATTCAAACAGCAAATAATGTTGTTTAACAACATACCTCAACACAGATAATTCACATATATTTTAATGGCAGACAGGGAAGTATGGAGATGTAGAGGAGAAAAACATTTACAGTTGAATTCAGAATGCCTAGTGTCATAAATTAACTGACAATCTTAAATGTAAATTCCAATGGTTACCAAAATAGTAATAATGGATAGGTACACATTTCCAAAGACTCCTATCCAGGCAGATAGCTATTAAAATCTTAAATTAAAACTGAAATATTTATTTTATCCAAATGAGTCTCCAAATATTTACAAAATCAGTTAATGATACAAATGTATGCTTTTTTAAAAAATGATTCTTTTCGATAATTATAATTTTAAAGCATACAATGTCAAATTAGCTCCATGTACCCAAGGTCCAAGTATATGCATAGTTCAGTCGATATTTTCAGTGAATTATTTATTGGGTGAAAATAGTGCTACTATACATGTACAACAATGGACAGTGAGTGTTGAGGGTAAAAACCTGTGTATGTCCTTGGATGATTTATTCACCCTATCGTTATAATATGTAACAGTGGGCATGTCATCTATTGTGAATTTATTGTAGGGTTTATCGGGATTAATTAGAATTGTTTTAAAGACTTCACATATGTAAGATATTTTAAAGAGTGATTCTCACTGGAGGCATATAACAATTACTAGGAGCCTTTTGAAAAATACTGATGCCTGGACCCTGTGCAAACTCATATGAGTTCTAATTTGTGAAGGTCATTCCTCATATCCAAACTCTAATCCTCAAAGACGCTTTTACGTCTTTCTCCATGTCACTCTACATCTGAAGTCTTTTTATTCAGGGCCTTCTAGAACTTCTGGCTCATCATCAACAAAATAGCTTAATCTCAATGTCTACTAAATTCTTATGGAACAATTTTTTGAGTTAGAAAATAAGGTTCCTCAAGACACCTCACTTCCAGCTGATGGAATATTGCTCTACTAGATATGCTGGGTTTTTGATGAAAGCTACACTGGGAAGGAAGCCTCTTCAAATGGGGCTCTTTATTGCAAGGCAAAGCCTTTAAACTGTAAACTGCCACAGACACCCAGCTCTGCCGAGCACCGTGTTTCACCTGTGACCCCGTCATGTTTTCTCTCCACTTCTCTGCTACTTTTGAGCTTGAAGGTGTCTGTGATTTTCACATCCTTCCCTGACCCTTTCAGACAAATCTCCCCTCTCCAAAAAGTGACACAAATTTTGAATCTGTCATCAGAATGTACCAAACATTACCAATCCTTTGCTGTTTTGTGTCACTTAGCATTCCTGGAAGATTTTCTCCAGCAATTGTTCACTGGTGGTTTCTTACGTTCTTCCTGTAACCATTCCATTGACCACATAGATTATTCATTCCAGAGCCCAAGATTCTGAGTTATATGATGATGTCTTTTCCTCAAGTGGTTCTATAATCTATTTTCCCTACTTCTTATGATAAACTCTACCATCAATTTTCATAATTACACCCTTTGAAACCTACTCAACTCCATTCCTCTACATTGGTTCTTTGCACACAGCAAAATTTCAGCCCTCATTAAATAAAATTATCTTCTCACTACACACCTTCACCCATAAAGAAACATGTTCTTGAAAGAAAATGGGCAATCACGATAAACACTCTTACTTTAAATTCATGAGCCACAGGCTCAAGTATTTCCTTAATGCTACCTGCAATCAGAACATATTTTCCTAATTCATTAATTGCAGTATTCCAATAGATGTCTATTTAATATTTATTTGTGCTTCCTTAAAGTGTTAATACCTTGTCTTTCTTTCACAATTTCAGCTTCTTGGTTCTCTAAGAGGACACAAGTAACAGAAAAGAAAGCATGTAAATTCTCATCATGAAATGAGTTTATCCAGTTTCATCTGTCCCCATTATCACACCTATTCCCATAATCAAGATCAACTCCATAATTAGTATTCTCAATAGCACTTCCTTTTGCATTTCATGGATAGACTCCAGTAATTTTCTCATTCCTTTCTGTCTTCATTACTTTATGTTGCTTGGAAAAAATATCCCAAAATACTGGCAATTTAAAGTGCAGGCGAGGTGGTGCACACCTGTAATCCCAGCACTCAGGAGGCTGAAGCAGGAAGATTGCTGTGAGTTCAAGACCAGCATGGGCTACATAGCAAGTTCCAGGTCAGTCTCAACTACATAGTGAGACCCTGTCTCAAAAAAATAAAAAGAGTAATAAATAAATAAATAAATACATAAACAAATAAATGAGGAAAGGTTTGTTTCGGCTCACAGTTTGGGCAAGATGGTACGGGAGAGGAGAAAGTTTATGGTGTGGCAGTCAGGAAGCATCACAACTTCTTTCCTCTTTCTCTTTTTATTCTATTTAGGCTGCAAGCCTATTGGTTGCTGCCATTCATATCCAGGTGGGTCTTCCCTCTTCACTAAATACATAATCCACACCCAGGATTATACTAAACCAATCAGTGAACTAATCCAGTATCACACATCCATGATCCAGTCACTCCCCAAACCCCCATCTGTGAGGAAATAATGATTTGGGGGGACATGTAGATATAATTCATAGCACTCTCCTGCAACATGAGTTATTCCCTCACCACTCCACCTCTCCCAGTAAAATACAAAGTGTGTATAAAGTGCACATAATTGGAATTTGGATTATAGATTGTATGATATTTTCTTCTGAAAAGTGTTTGCCCACTTGAGTTGACTATTTTTTATTGGAAAATGTTTGTTCTGGAGTGTCTAAATTTTTTTTAGTTTTTTCTATATTTCAGACATTAGTCTTCTGTCTAAGAAATAACTGACAAAATATTTCTCCCTTTCTGTGGGTTGTCTCTTTAATCTATTAGTTTTCTTTGCTGGACAAAAGTTTTTTGTTTGCTGTAATAGCATTTGGTCATTCTTTATGTTATTTCCTGTGCATTTGGAGTTTTCTTGAGAAGTCCTTATCTAAGCTCATGGTGTCAAGAGTTTTACCTATTCTATCCTTCAGCAGATTAGATGTCTATTCTTAGATTTAGATCTTTTTAACATTTTGATACTACTTCAGTATATTGTCAAAAAGAGAAGTTTAGATTCAATGTTTGCATGTATATAGCTAATTTTCCTAATAATATTTATGATAATAATAAGGCTACCTTTTCCCAGAATATTGTTTTTGGGCCCTTGTCAAAGATTAGACGGCAAACTGTGCCTGGACTTCTTTCTGCATCATCTAATCTGCTCCCCTGATCTGTGTGTCTGGTTTTTTTTCCAGTACCATGCTGTTTTTATCAGTATAGCTTTGTAATGTAATTTAAAGCTCTGGTTGTGCTGCTTTCTGCTTTGCTTTTATTATCCAGGATTGTTTTGGCTATTCTGAGTCTCCACTGCTTCCATATGAATTTTAGAATTGTTTTCCATAATTCTATGAGAAATGCTGTTGGTGTTTTGATTGGCACTGCATTAAAACTATATATCAGTTTTAGATATTGGACATTTTGTTTGCGATTATATAAAAATAGAGGACATTTTTCCTTTTTCTGATTTTTGTCTTCAATTTTCTTTTTCAGGGTACTGTAGTTTTCATTGTAGAAGTATTTCAATTCATTACTTAAGTAAATTCCTACATATTTAATTTTTCTTGTTAATAATGAGAAAAATATTATTTTCTTTTTTAATTAACTTTATTGGTACATTTAAGGTGTACAATATAATGATAGTCATTGCTAGAAATTTGCACCTTTACATAATCCATCTTGATTCTTATTTTTTCCCTATTTCTCTGCTCTCCTTTCAACCCCTCCCTCCCTATCTACAAAGACTTTGCTTCCATTTTTTTCATTTTCTCACATTAATTCCATTCCCTTCTTTCCTTTCCCTGCCCTGCCAATATCCCAACCCCTTTGTCCCTTTTGCTGCTATTTCACATTATCTATTATACCTTTTTATCTATTATACCTTTATTTACACTTTCAGTTTCTCACACCAGAGAAACCATTCGTTATTTACACATGTGTGTCCTATTTATTTCACTTAAGACTATTGCATCAATGTGCATTCATTTAGCTAAAAATGTCTCTAATTTCTCATTCTTAATGGCTGAGTAGTAATCCATTTTATTTAAAAAAAAAACACACACACATTTTCTTTTTCCAGTCTCCTTTTGATGTGCAATTTGGGCAGCTTCCATGTTTTAGCTATTACAAATTGTGCTGCTATGAACAGGGGTGCACATATATCACTGTGGTATGATTCTTTTAATTCTTTGGGGAAGATACCCAACAGGGGAGTAGCTGGGTCAAATGGGATTTCCAATCCTAGTCCTTCGAGGTATCTCCATACTGATTTCAACGTCGGTTGCACCAGTCTACACTCCCACCAGCACTGGAACAGGGTTCCTCTTTCTCCACAGTCTACCCAGCATTTGTCATTGGTCGATTTCATGATAGCAGCCATTCTTTCTGGGGTGAGGTGAAATCTCAGCATTGTTTGCATTTGCATCTCTCAAATGACTAGAGATGTTGAACATTTTTTCATACATTTATTTGCTATTTTGACTTCTTCTTCTGAGAAATGTCTGTTCATTTCTGATGCACATTTTTGGATTGGGTCTTTAAATTTGGGAGGTCTGATTTTGTTAAGTTCTTTATATATTCTAGATAATATAACTTTGTCTGAGGAACCGCTGGTGAAATTTTTTCCCACATTGTGGGTTGTCTCTTCACACTGTTGGCAATTTTTATTGCTGTGCAGAAGCTTTTTAATAAGAAGACATTCCACTTGTTGATTGTGCTAGTTCATGGGTAACTGAGGTTCTGTTCATAAAATCTTTTCCTATACCAATGTCAACAAGAGTTCTGTAATAATACATAAGATCCTAAAAAGATTACTGACATTTAGAAATGGGAAGAAAGGAGCTAATGGTGTAGGGAAGGTGGGATGGGTGGGGGAAGGGTAAAAAGGGAAAAGAAAAAAATGTGAGATAATGAAAAGATGAAAATAAAGTGGTTGTAGATGGGGAGGGGAGGAGGGGGTGAAGGGAGGGCAGAGGTAAGGGGAAAAAATGAGAATCAAGACTTGTCATGTAGATGTACAAGATCCCAACAATGAATGCAACTGTACTTTATCCCTAAAATGTACCAATAAACTCAATTAAAGCTGAAAAAAGAAAAAAAAAAGAGTTCTCCCTAACCTCTCTTCCAACCAGTTTAGCGTTTCTGTTTTAATATTTAGATCTTTAATCCTTTTCAGTTTTAGTTTAGTACACGGGGAGAGACATAGGTCTAGTTTTAACCTTTGGTAAGTTGAAGCCTAATTTTTCCAGCATCATTTATTAAAAAGGATATTTATCCTCCAGTGAGAGTATTTGGCTCCTTTGTCAAAGATGAGGTTGTTGAGTGTGGCTGGAGTTGTTTCTACATCTTCTAATCTGTTCCTGTGATCCTCAGGTCTATTTATTTTTTGCCAGTGCCGCGCTGGTTTTCTTTAATCACAGATGCTTTGTAGTACAGTTTCAAGTCAGGGATTGTGATACCCCTACCTTGTCTTTATTGCCTAGAACTGCTTTTGCTATTCTAGGTCTCTTGTTTCAAATGAATTTTTGGATTGTTTTCTCAAGGTCTGTGAAGTATGTTGCTGTAATTTCAATTGGGATTGCATTGCATCTATATTTTGGAAGTATGGCCATTTTCACTACGTTGATTTTTCCTACCCAGGAGCAAGAGATATCTTCCCATTTTCTGATACCTGCTTCAATCTCTTTTTTCAGAATAAAGGTATAGTATTCAGAATAAGGTTTTTTATTTCTTTCATTAGGTTGATTCCTGGACAGTTCAATCTTTTGGATGCTGTTGTGAAAGGAATTGAATGCCCCATTTGTCTCAGTGAGTCTGCTTTTCATGTACAGAAAAGCAATTGATTTTTGTGTGTTGACCTTGTATTCAGTTACTTTACTAAATTTGGTTATTAAGTCTGGAAAACTTTTGGTGGAGTTCTTGGGGTATTCTATATAGAGTATCATGTTAACTGAAAATAATGACATTTGACTTCTTCATTTCGTATCTTTATTCTTTTTATTTTTTTCTCTTGTCCAATTGCTGTGACTAATGTTTCCAAACCTATATTGAACAGGAGTGGTGATAGTGGACATCTTTGTCCTGTTCCTGATTTTAGAGTAAAGGATTTCAGTTTTTGACAATTTAGTATGATATTGGCTATGGGTTTTTCATAGATGGCTTTTATTAGATTGAGGCAGAGACAAACTATTCCAACTTTCTGTAGGGTTTTTTTATTGTGAATGTGTGTTGGATTTTGTTGAATGCTTTTGCTGCATCTATTGAGATGATCATATGATTTTTTGTCCTTGGCTCTCTTAATGTAGTGAATTACATGTATTGATTTGCATGTTGAACCATCCCTGCATCCCTGGGGTGAATCTCACTTGGTTAGGGTACATGACCTTCTTGATGATCTTCTGCATTCTATTTTCCAGCATCTTAGTAAGCATTTTTGCATTTATGCTCATTACTGAGATTGGCCTATAGTTCTCTTTTTTGGATGGGCTTTTCTCTGCTTTGGGGATCAAGGTGCTGCTTCCTTCCAGGAATGAATTTGGAAGTATTGTTTCCCTTTCAATTTCACTGAAAAGTTTAAAGAGCATTGGCAGTAGTTCCTCTCTAAACGTTTTGTAGAATTCAGCAGTGAATCCATCAGGACCTGGGCTTTTCTTTGTTGGTAAAGTTTTAATTACATTTTCAATTTCATTGATTGTAATTGGGGTATTTAGAATTTTTATATCTTTTTCATTCAACTTTAGTAATTCATATTTATCTAAAAATCTGTCCATTTGTTCTGTTTCCAGTTTACCTGAGTACAGATTCTCAAAGAAGGTACTGATGATCCTCTGGATTTCTTCTGGATCTGTTGTGACTTCCACTTTTTCATTCCTAATTGCATGGATTTGAGCCTTTTCTTTCCTTTTTTGATAAGGTTGGCTAAGATTTTATTAATTTTATTTATTCTTTTGGAAAACCAACTCTTCAATTCATTGATTTTTTTTATTGTTCTCTTAGTCACCATTGCATTGAGATTTCTGCTCTGATCTATATAATTTCCTCCTTTGATTGGGCTTTGTGTTTGTCCTGCTCTTCTCTTCTAAAAGCTTGAGATTCAACATCAGATTGTTTAATTGCACTCACTCTGTTTTCCTAATATGCGTATTTAATGTTGTGAATTTCCCTCATAAGACTGCTTTGCGTTGTGTCCCATAGATTATGATATGTTCTTTGCTATTGTCATTTAATTGTAGTAGCTGTTTGATTTCTTCTTTAATATCACCTGTGGTCCATTGATTATTCAGAAGTGTGCTGTTCAATTTCCATTTGTTTATTAAATTCTTGTGATTTCCTTTGCTATTGATCTCCAGTTTCAATACACTATGTTCTGATGATATACAGGGAGTCACTTCAATTCCTTTGCTCTTACTTAGGCATGTTCTGTGAGCAGGTATGTGGTCTACTTTGTTGAATAACCCATGTGCA
This sequence comes from Fukomys damarensis, assembly GCF_012274545.1. Lineage (NCBI taxonomy): Eukaryota > Metazoa > Chordata > Mammalia > Rodentia > Bathyergidae > Fukomys > Fukomys damarensis. Next base: position 30,973,784 of record NW_022900938.1, on the reverse strand, counting down.
GCTAAAAAGAATCTATATTCTGATTTTGTGGGGTGGATCACACTGTAAGCACTTGTTAAGTTCATTTGTTCAAGAGTTTGCTTGAGTTCTACTGTTTTGTCATTTATTTTCTGTCTAATTGATCTATTTGTGACAGTGGAGTTGAGGTCCCCCACTAGTATTGTATTAGTGCTTATTTGATTTTTCATGTCCACCATTATTTGATTTATATAGTTCAGTGCACTACAGTTTGGTGCATATATATTTATGATTGTCATCTCTTCCTCTTGGATTGTTCCCTTTATAAGGATGTACTTTCCTTCTTTGTCTCTCTTAATCAGTGTTGGTTTGAAATCCACTTGAGCTGTGAAGATAGCTACTCCTGCTTTTTTGAGGGTTCCTGTCACATGGAGTATTGTTTTCCACTCTTTGACTTTCAGTCTATGAGTTTCTTCTTGAATTAAGTGTTTCTTGTATGCAACGTGTTGCTTTTTGACCCATTCTGCCAGTTTATTTCTTTTGATTGGTCAATTGGGACCATAAACATTGATGGTTGTAGCTGATATGTATTGATTTACCCTTGTCATGACTTTTTCTTTTTTTTTTTTTTGGATTCACCACCCCCGCCCTTGTGTTTAATTTCTTGTCATGCCTGATAGATTCATCTTGCTGGGCTTCCTGGGGTTGTGAACCTTCTTGTCTTTTCCTAAGGTGTTGTTTAAAAATTTTTGGAGTGCTGGTTTGGTATTCTTGAAGTTCCTAAGGTGCTCTTTGTTATGAAAGTATCTTATTTCTCCATCAATTTTGAAAGATAGTTTGGCAGGGTATATCAATCCGGCTTTGAGGCTCTTTTCCTTTAGCGCTTGAAATATGTCACACTAAGGTCTTGAGGGTTTGTGTTAAGAAGTCTGCTGGGATTCTAATAGGCTTTCCTTTGTATGTGATTTGTTTCTTTTCTCCAACTGCTTATAGAATTTTGTTCTTCTGTTGGGTTTCTGGATTTTTAACTATTACATGCATATCTGTAGATTTTTTTTAAATCATGGCTAGTTGGTGTCCTATATGCCTCACTTTTCTGTATGTCAAATTGTTTTCACCTACTTGAGAAGTTTTCTGCCATTACTTCTGTTAAGAGGTTTTTTTGTGCCATCTGCCCTCTCCTATTTCTTCAGTGATTCCGACTGGTCTTATGTTATTCTCCATTGCTTCATCTAGCAGCTGCTGGATTGAATTTGCATGGTCCCGTACTATTTTTAAGACAGTTTTCTTTTCCTGGTCACTACTTGCAATCCTTTTATATCTGAAATTCTATCTTCACATTGGCTCATTCTGATGCATAAACTTTCAATGGAGTTTTTAGTCTCCTGGAAATCTGTTTGCACCTGTTTTATGGATTCCATTTGTTTCCTATGTTGGGATTCCACCATGTTCCTCAGCTTCTCTGTTTTTTTTATCTGTGTCCCATCTTGATTTATTAATCATGTCTTGCACTATGGATACAATCTCTGCTGTTATCTGAGAAATTATTTCTAATTTCATTTTTTCCAGATCCTCCTTTGTTGCCAGTTCGGGGAGTCCAAATGTTTGAGTATCAGATTGTTCCATCTCATTTCCCTTTGGGGTTGCCTTAGGTGATATGGAAGTCTGGTTTTGGAACTTGTTTCCATGTCTTCTCATTTCAACAATTGCAGCCCGCTGTGCCTTTGTTGAGGCAACTTTGTGCTCACCCAGTGGTCTTCAATTCTCAGAAAGCCACTGAGTGGTCTTTTCTCTACCGCTCACCAGTACACCACTTCCTGGGTTATGGATGCATAAGCTCACCTGTTGTCTGGGCAGACTTCTATCTCGTGCCCAAGCACACTTGGGGTGGTATCTAGGTGTGCTTTACGTCAGGGTCTCTATGGACCTGTTGTCTGAGAGGGCCTTTGGCTAGGGGCTGTGCTCCCCTGTTACTGTTGTCTGAACAGAATTATGGCTGGTGTTTCTGCACACTTATCAGTGGTATAAGGGCAAGCCTCTGGGTGTTGCTTGTGCACTTGTGTAGCTCTGTTCCAAGTGGGCCTTTGGCTGAGTGGGTGCGTCCAAGCCTCTGGGGTCTGAGTGGATCCCTGGCTGGTGTCTTCCAGCAGCTGTGCTGGTCTGGGCCACACTGCTGTTCCCCAAGATCTACGTGCACTCATCCATGCTATGGGGCAGGCCTCCGACTTGAGAATAATATTATTTTCTTGACTTCATTGACAATTTGACTTCTTCCTTTCATATATATATATATCCCTCTTATTTCTTACATAAAATTGCTCTGGATAATGATTTGAGTACTATATTAAACAAGAGTGGTAATTGCGAAGGTCTTTGTCTTGTTCTTGGTTTTCGAGGGAAAGCTTTCTGAGTTTCCCACTTAATAAAATGCTGGCAGTAGGTTGGTGATAAATAGCTTTTATCAGATTGAGAGAAAGTCTTTCTATAAATATTTTCTTCAGAGTTTTTAATCATAAGTTCATTTTTTTTATTTTGCCATATGTTTTTCTACATCCACCAAGATGATCATATAAGTTTTAAATCTGTTCTGATAAAAAATTATCTGGAAAGTTATTGGAACAATGAAAGAAAGCATTTCACAAGTTTTCTTGGGCAAAGTTCAGAGAAGAATACTTCTCTGTGGGATTTATCTGTATAAACAATAATTATCAGAACTCCAGAGTTACGATCTGAAATTAGTTACCTGGGTCTTGGAACTAACGTCAGTAGTACTCAATCATTTAGAAAGAGATTAAAAAGAAAAAGAGCTGTGACAACAGTCCACTTCCTTAGCTATAACAATGGGGGCTGTCATATGAGGCAGTGATTGCATTTGAGTAATACTTGAAGGTCCAAGGTAATACTCCTTCACAGAATAGTGCAAAGAGTTAAAATATAGATGTTCAAATGAAGTTTCTCTCTCAATCAGACTTTAAAAGACAGAAGATTTATTTGAAAGCTATTAGGACTAGATTAGATGATCCTCTTTCAAACATCTTTCTTTTTTAGTGACAAATTGCTGTTAAAATTTTTTCTAAGAAATCTCCTTTTTTGCTGCATATTTTTAATGGACCTGAAGCAAAATAAGTCAGACTAAATTATAAGAGTAAATGGCCTCCTGGGAATTATTATACAAAATTCCAAAGTACGATAAAGACTTTCTTTTCATCTTTTTAGGCTTGCAGCCTAAAATTCAAAATCTGTACTTAATTTTATATTACATATACCAGCTTTTAAATTTTCTTTCCAAAATGCTATATCATTTTAAATAATAGGACACCTTTAACTTGTAGTTTTTAAAACTGCTGACTGTCACTTCTTTAGTCATTTACTCTATAAAAACAGATATAGATATAATTAATTGCCTCAAGTATTTGGGGTTGGGTGCTATAATGGATAAACTACTGACCTTCATTTAAGAGACAGCACTTTAAACTCAATCTTAGTTCTTCCATGAACTGTCTGATAAAAAAAAAAGTTTTTAGTTCACAGCTGAACATGCTGAATGCAGAAAAAAAGATTGGATGGAAAGATAGAAATCTTTCCAACCCCTTCTTTTAGAACTATTTTGGATAACTACACCTTATCCTCGATACATCTTCTAGCATGTTGCAAACAGGTGCGCTCATTTTCAACACAGACCTTTCTATAGCTTCACAGATGCCTCAAATGAGCAACATTTCAACAATAATACAGGTCCATTAACACCTGTAAATCATTCCATATTCTTAAGCAGAGCCATCCTTCTCTGGCAGAGAGAGTATCTTGGACTTGTTCTGCACATGCTGACTGCAAATATCTTTATTACCATCTTTGCAGAGATTAGTGCTGCATCTGCCATGATTTTTAAAAGTACACAATAATACTTTGATTTCACAATTAAGGCTTGTTAAGCTAAGGACAGAATTTAAGTGTCGTCTGTTAATGCAAGTTTAAAGTGGATTGGTAGGAATAAAACCAACAACTACAATAAGAAGCAATAAATTTATGTAATATATGTAACACTAAGAAACTAAAATTACTACTCTTTCAGGTCATGGAGAGTGCTATTAGGCTATATGAGGACTGATTCTGTGAAGTTTACTTTTAATATCACTGCTGTAAAGAACTCACAAGAGGGCTGGGGATTTAGCTCAATGACACCTAGACTGCCTCATAAGGGCAAGGTGCTGAGTTTGATTTCCAGAACCAAATAAACAAAACAAACAAATAAAAACAAACGAACAAGACCCTCACATGACTCTGGTACATTTCTGATACTATCCTAATCCAACCCATAATTTCCACCCAAAAGATTATGTATCCTATCCATTTTTAGCAAAGTTATCGTCTATCATCCTTAATCAGTTTTCTAGGACTAAATGCAGCTTTAGGGAAATCGCATTGCCTTTCTATGTGTGTTACAACAATTGCAAAATTATGAAAATAAACTTTTTTTCTACTCACCACATTGGTAGAGCTGAGAAATGGGGTGAAGTGAAGGGACATCTAATACACAGAATTCAAGGTCACACCGATGCAAGGTAGCGATTGCGCAACATAGAAATGACTGTCTTCACGCTTAGCTCGAACTCAAAATTTAGTACAATACTTAACTCATTCAAAAATACTTCTTGAAGCCAGGGATTTAGCTCAGTGGTTCTATCACCTGCCTCTTAAGCACAAGGTCCCGCATTTGATCCCCAGTACCTAAATAAATAAATAAATAAATACTTAATGCTACCTATGAGCCATGAAATGCACTACTTTTTGTAGTAGTTTATTTTAAATTATTTGTGTTCCTGAGAACAACTATAAAGTTGAGCTAAAAATACATTCACACATATGCACACACACACACACACACACACACACACACACACAATTTTAGAGCATAGAAGAATTACCAAGGTAATTGAAATTTAAGAACCCTATTTCTTATGAAAATAGGAGTTTGCTGAGAAATTTATTCTTATACATTAACCAGTTCACAGTCGCATAAATAACAGGACAATGGTACCATTATGAATGCGCACAAAAAATAATAAAACAAAAAGATGCAGAATTTCGTCAGAATATAAGTCTGTTATAAAGAATCCAATAGAAATTATGTAGCAAAAATTACAACTAAAATTAGGAAATAAATTTATAGATGAGTCACGGAGAGAAGGTCTGACAGGAGTGTTGCCAGAGTTCAAGAAGGGGAAAAGCAATAAAGATCTACAAAGAATATTTCAGAAGTCCAGGTAAGAATTTTCCAGATACAAGAAAGTCTACTGACTGAAGGAAGGATACAAAGAAATTATATCTGGTCATATCATGTTAAAACCTAAGAATCAAGGCAAAGGACGTTCTTAAAATTAGGTAAGGAAAAAACAGACATTAGCCGAAAAACAATTGTATTTAAAATGTCTGACTTTTCAATAACAAATAATTAAATCTAGAAGAAAAAAAATGACATCACAATTTTAAATACTGAAATAAAACTGACCGATCCATAGTTATTTAAGCAGAGTTTAGCTAACAAATGAGCTACTTACAATTTAATTTAATTGCAAACTCATTACATTTTTATGTATATGAAGAATTCTTTTTGAGAATGATATATTTAATTTTAAATTTTCTAACTTTCTTTCTCTTGCTTTCTTGTGAATTCTGAATATTGTCATGAATGCTTTGTGTGATATGTCTAATGAAGACTTAGTCTCATCTATTTTTTAGCACAGCTATTGTGTCACTGCTATAAATGACAATGCTTTGTCATTAAATTTGAAAAATAACAATTTACACTCCACTGATCCTTATTAAAGCACAGCACTCAGTCCAGTTTTCCTTTTTTACTTTTTTGGCCATGGTGGTACACATTGCTATAAAAATAAATTAGTGCTGTAGGCTATCAATGTGTGTGTCCCTTAAACTCTCTTCTGTTAAAGCTCTATCACTGCAATATTTAGTACATTGAATAGCAGTGTTGTGATGAGAGTGATACAGGGTCTCTACAGCAATGACTAATTCTACTCTTGCACTGGGAAAGCACTCACAGAGTCCATGTAATGAATGAACATGGACGTTTTTCAATAAAATGGTATTTATGGACAATGTCATTTACATTTTTATAATTTTCAAATCTTAAAATGTCGCTCCTTTAGAGAGACATCTTGCAGCTATTCTCAAATGTACACACCAATCTCAACAGCTCTTTACAAATAAATGAAACAAATATTGGATAGAGTTTGGCTAGTGAATCACAGTTTGCCAACTTTTACTTTAAACAACATAAAATATGAAGTTTAAAATATATGTAGAAATAAAAGGGGTAAATACGATTAAAATGCTATAAAGTTGTTGCATTTTTTTAAAAAATGGCAAAAGCAATAAGAGATTCTAGTAAGTTAAATATTATAACCTTTTGAATACTACAATATCAATAAAATATACAAATAAAAAACTAACAGGCAAAAATCAATGAGTGCTTGATTTTAAAAATTAATATTAAAAAGGCAAGAAAGAAAAAAGCAAAAATATTTACATAGAATAAATAGAAAACAATATTTAGGAGGTCAGTATTGGAATGTAATTTTAAAAATGTGCATATTAAAATCAAAGACCTTAAACTAGATGAATAACCAAACCCACATATGTGCTGCTAACATCTCTTTAGGAACATAAATGTTGAAAATAAAAGAAAAAATATGCAAACAAGCAAGAACAAGAATAAGATAGTTATTCTCACACAAAGTAAACATAAAGTTAAGAGACATAACTAGAAAGTAAGAAATATATCATATTCATAAAGAATAGGCTAGCAGGCTATATCTGCCATGACATTGTGATGAAAATGAACAAATTATTGAAATATAAAACAAATATGATGGCTCAATAAACTTATCAATAAAAAGATCTAGGCGCAAAGAAGTATGTGCATATATAAAGTTCTGAAAGAGAAAGGAGTAACCTTTCTGTGATAGAAGCAACAAGGTAATTTCTCTTTTCGGAAGGCCAGAGGAAGTTAAAGTAGTTAGTGCCAGATACTTCAAGCAAGGTTTACAGACATGCAGAGAATGTGCAGCTTGAATTGGATGGAAAACAAGAGTATGTTCATACACATATTAACTCTGGAGAACGTCATCAATCATTTCATATTTGTGTAATTTTGAATATTTATTTGCTTAAAGTATATACATACATATATAAACATACATGTGTACATAAAGAGTCATAAACATATATACATAAGCACACATATATGGGTTTTTAGTTGGGAGCTGGTGTGCACTCCATAAGATAAAAGCTACAAAACTTCTGTATAGATACTTTGACAAAAAACATAGATGTAGATGTATTTCTGTGTCTTCTGTGAGATAAGGGAAGGGTTCAAGGAGGAAACACTCAGGTCTAGGATATTTATCTGAGAATGTGTATCTTCAGTCATCATGAAGAAAAAGTAGGAGTGGTGCTGGTAAGAAACAAGACAAGATCCCCAGGGAGAGGATAAAACTCTATTGTCTGTAAGATGAGGATGATCTTATCAGCAGAAAGGATAATTAGATATAATACCTAAAGAACAGTGCCATTTCAAAATCAACAGGGATTTGTCTTTCAAAATCTACCTATCTTAGTCTTTCTATGGTACATGTTTTTGTATGTTCTCCAGTATTACACCGTCTTGAGGCAGAATAGATTTTTCCAACAGAATTGATCATTTGACTAAATAACTGAGTTGACTAAATTGGAGATGAGGACATAATGAAGATGAAATTTTATCAATAAAGACTATTGATCATTGACCATGATCAGTGAACGGATAGGAAGAAGGGAACCCAGACTTCAGGGTATTCAGAATCAGGAGATGATAGAAAGTGCCCTGAAAAGTGAAAAGAAAAGAGGAAGTAAAAACTTCTTCTTTCAAGAATTTTAGCTATGAAGGAAAAGAGAAATAAGTTGGGAGAGAGAAAGGATACAAAGGATATTTTTATTTGATATTGCTTATTAAGTGCTAGATACAAGCTTCCAAGAAAAGCTTTTAATTTACCTCTACCATTGTATTTTCAAGTAATTAATGAAACAGAAAGTAGTTCTTCCCAAGAAGTGCTTCAGAAAGTGGCAAGAATGTGGGATAAGCGTTTCAGAAAGGTGGGAGAGTATTTTGAGGATGATTAATGGTAATGTGTCTTTTACTATAATATTTTGTAATTAAAACATGCACCCTATATTTCAATCACACCTCACAGACTTGTTTTTTCCCAGTCACATATAATTTTGCTCTAATATCATAGAAATGATGGAATTTAGAAAACGAAACCTGGGTATCTGAGACCTATTTTTTTCTTTACATCTTCATTCCTAAAAATTCCAAACCTGAGTTCCCAAACTAAAATGCCTTTAAATGTGAATGTTTAATGACTGAATACATTTTAAAAGGAAAGTGCACATTTCAAATATGGATTTTGAGGTTAGTGAATTTTTAAAAAATCTTTAACATTTATTTTTATATTTCTGAATCAAATCTTTTGACTTAGCTACATGGGATTAACTACATAGACCTCACTTCTTGAGGGCCAGCATTCCTTTTTGAGTAAACTTTTTTGATGCTACTTAACACATCTGCCTTTGCCTCTCAAAAAAATTACCTAAACTTTCAATACACACATTTGTGATACCTGCAAAGGAGTGGGACATGATCAATATTTTAATTTTTTTCATTTAATTGAAAAAAAGATAAATCACCAAATATGAAATGTCAAAATAAAAATCAAGTCACAATGAAAGAAGTTCTATTTTCTTCCACAGGTACACCTACTGAACTGTGAGCATCTACCCACCGCTTTAACACTTCAGAAGTCTGGTAGCCCCTTGTTGCATGAATGTACCAAATGTACCATCTGTGTTTTCATTAGCATTAATGGGTGTTAGATATGCAAAAGAAGGGAAAAACAGACTCCGACCATGATTAATAACAACAGTGTTTGCTCCCCTGGTGAAAGCTTCCTTGGAAAGTATCATATTTTCTCCATCCAATTCACCAAACTAGACTCCACATACTATGCAGGCAGTGAATGCTGAACCTCATAACACAGAATCATTAAAAACAGGTTTGCAAAAGAGGACCTAAATGTTCTCTTTTCTAAAAGATCTGGTTGTTAGAGACCTTGTCAACAATTCAAGTTCTGTGTAACAACATTACTGAATTGAGCCTTCCCTGTGTTCTCAGACAATCGCCAATTAATACTCCTGACTGGTGTTTTGGATTTTTTTTTCCTTGGGGGATGGGAGGACAGGCAGAGAAAAGGATGCAGATTCAGTTTATAGAAACTTCAATTAGTTACCAACGAAAGATTTTATCCTGGTAGCAAAACCAAAAGGAAAAAAAAAAAAACCTTTGAAATTAATTTGAAGATGGCTACGTTTCGAGAATGGCATTGCTTTAACAGGGCTATGCAAATGAGTCCAATTTAGCATCTTGTATTCAGCTGGAAACCATTGCTAAATGATCAGGATAGCCAGTCACAGATATTAAAATGAATTATATCTAATCTGAATTTTAGTCACGCTACATTAACTAATAGAAAGTTATTAACATTTCAAGAGAAAAAAAGCTTTTGCCTGCAAAATTAACAGTGGCTGAGATGTGACCTGTGAGCCATGAAGCCTGATCACTGTAATGACAGTGTAATGGCATATTTACATTAAAATCTCTGCAGCTAATATGGGATTCAGAATTGGACGGTAAGTCGAGGATTATTTAGTCTGGCCTGTTGGCCTTTCTCTAAGTAGATTTTTTTTTTTTTAAACTTCAATACAAATCTGAAACTTTTCATTTCATGACTATTTATGTGACCAATTTCTACAGCTCAGGCAGTCTCTCCACTCCATCTCTACATAACTAAGTTGCCATTTCATTTTCTATCTTGCTTGTTTTTCAATGTGTTTCTTTCTATATGTCTGATTTTCTGCCACGCTCTCCTTGTCTGTTTTTATTTTTATTTATTTTTGTGTTCCTTTGGCTTAGTGAACTCTAAGAAATTAGTGGTTCACAGCAAACCAGTAGGAAAAAAAGAGAACCATCTCTTCATCCTTAACAGGACTTGGAACAATAATTGAATCATTTCAATATTTTACATCTTTACTTTTTAAATTCAAGTTAGAGGATGCCATTGCACAATAAACATCAGTTTGAAGTAAGGGTGTAGCTATTTTTATCAGTATCTACAAATGTGAGGGGCATTTCTATTATCAGGTTGCTTTCTTCCTACAGTCAGTTGAGAAATTGAAAATTCAACAAACTCTCAATACTTGTTCCCATTATGGATTCAGATCATTGCTGCTGTTTCTTTTCTTTTTCTCTTCTAACTAAAAACAATAAACTAGAATAAATTATAAAATAATAAGAATACAAAATAATGGGAAGCGTCAGCCAAACTTCAGTTTTGCCATTTTTAAAGTGGGTGGGCTTGAAAGAAGCTTTTAAAGAACTTGTCTAGAGAATGGTATAAAAGTCTAGATTGCAAAGAACTGAATCATAAATTCTTAAATATGTCATGTGTAGACTAGTTTATTTTCTTAACTTGTCAAATTTCCAAATATTAGACTGTAAACAGAATTTTGCCAATAAAATATAATGGAGAGCCACTTTATCTTTTTTAAAAGAAAAGAACAAAAGACAAATAATGGGTTTTTATCACAACTAACTTTTTACTTAGATGTTTTGCTACAATTGTGTTTCAAAAATTAATTTAATCCATCCTTCAGGAAGTATAACATCAAATAAAGTAATACATCATTCTAAACAGTAAATTCTCATAATCTAGATTTTTATTGTGCTCTCCACCCTCAAAGAGCATGTTATCAAGTATCTATTTGTGGTTCTTACATGTTTTCAAGTCTTCTAAAAGAGCACTTTATATGCAAATTATCCGATGCACAAAATTAATGTGAGCACAAATTTAGCTCTGCACAGACGCGTGATTCATAAAAGACGTCATGATAAAAATGCCAAGTCACTTCCGCTTCCTCATTAGCGATAGAGTAATGGTGGCACTGGTTTGATTGACATGAGTCTGTGGTAAATATGTGCTAAGTTCATCTAATAAATATGAGTGATCTATTCATAGCAAAGCCAGAGTTTCATTCTATTTCTTGGATCTTTCTTACAATACAGGCATATTATGAATGTTGCTTGAAAAAGCAGCTACAAATTTGATCCGGTTAATATGATGCAAATTAAGTGTAAACAGCTTGAACTTCATTTTGTATTTTTTAATTCATGGCACCATTTTGAATTTTTATAGGAAATGAAAGTGTTGGTTAAAATTAACTGACGATTGGTGGCTAATTTTTCTTCTAAAACCCACCCTTCCTTTTCATCACTGACAAAGGATTTTTCTTGTGTACATTTATAGTGAATATACAGCTTTAGGCATAAATATTAAACATATGAAAGGCTGCTGGTGGAATCCAACCACATATTGTCATTAAAAGATCAGTTTTTCTGATTTCTTCATACTTAGTAACACCCTCAATATACCAAGATTCACAATACATTAGGTATTTATTTTCTTAATATATTTTGCATATTATTGAGTCAAAAGTAAGCAGTATAAATGCTTGGAGTCTTAGTAGGCCCAAGTCCTACCCCCAGTACCAAAAAAAAAAAAAAAAAAAAAAAAAAAAAAAAAACATTAATAACCAATAAACCATATATGTCTGTACTCTAAAATCTGTCAATTACAGACTGAAATAGTTTTCCTGCATGAATAATTCTTGGCTACATGTTAATAAAATTACTTAATAGAAATCACATCCAGCCTTAGTTTTACTATGCTTATTCTGAGAGGCGAGAAGGAGCACAGCACTAATACCTTTGCCTCTTGCAGTTTGAAGATTTCATTTGGAATGATAGGATAGACTGCCTTTTACAAAGGTCCCTGGAATTTTGAACCAGAGATAGAAGGTTGGTGGATTCTTTGAAAATACTGGTGATAGGAAAGTGAAGGTGACAAACATATTTCCTTACATTCTTGACCCAGAGCATCACTGATAGAATTTTCTTTCTATTCAAAATGGTCCTGGAGTGGGTATTATCTAAAGAATACATCTGTTTTGGGGTTCTTTTTTTTCTATTTTATTATGTCTCAGGTTTCCTTCCCAGCTATCTGCTTTGTTTATGGATTAATAGTTTGAAAGGAAAGCATTGTATAAAGAAGTTCACATAGTTCTTTTACAACAAATAAAACAGTATACAAATTTAATAACTGTACTTTAATTATAATCATTAAATGATAAAGTATATATTTTTCTTTTTTTTAGCTTTGAGTTTATTGGTACATTTTTAGGGATACAGTTACATTCACTGTTGGGATCTTGTACCTCTACATGACAAGTCTTGGTTCTCATTTTTTCCCCTTACCCCTGCCCTCCCTTCACCCCCTCCTCCCCTCCCCATCTACAACCACTTTATTTCCATCTTTTCATTATCTCACATTTTTTTCTTTTCCCTTATTACCCTTCCCCTACCCATCCCACCTTCCCTACACCTTTAGCTCCTTTTTTCCCATTTCTAAATGTCAGTAATCTTATTAGGATCTTCTGTATTATTGCAGATTATTCACACCAGGGAAACTATTCAGTATTTACACATGTGTGCCTTATTTATTTTAGGAGTATATCTTCAATATGTATCCATTTTCCTATGAATGAATCTATTTAAAGTATATATTTTTCTGCTGTGTTCTTTAGTTAGCTTCACAAAATCTTAGCTTTTGGAGCTAATTGTATTCAGGCAAATTTAAAATACCATAATTCCATATTTTTCTGAAACCTTTTTGTTTGTCACACATAGAAAGACTACATATAGTACTATACAGCACATACAGCAACGCAGTATGGCACATATTGTGGATAACATGTATAGATGTACACTGATACATTCACACCAGCTGATCTGTTGTCGAAACACTGGGTAATAAGTCCTCTATCAGAGGCAGTATGTTACAGTAGTTGAAAGCATACATTTTAAAGCCAAATTTTAGATTTTGAGTTCTTGGCTTTGCTGTTAGCAGCCATGTGATGCCAGACAAGTCCTTGAACCTCTATCTCCTTATCTGTAAAGGAGAATAACAATGTTATCCAATCTAGTGGCATTGTTTTGAGGATAAAATAAGTTGGAAATATGCAGCACCTATAATGCTTTTTAGCTTATAGTAAGTGCTCAATTAATATTTGCTGTTATATGAAGTAATATTAATATTTTTATTATTCACTATATTAATTGCTTACTAGAGATAGAAGACCAATGCACAAGCAAGGTTTAAATATTATGTTAGTCACTGGATGCACTTGTTTACAAATCAAAAAATATGTGGCTTAGATTCAGGTGATACATACATGTGTTTTTAAGCAAGAAAAAGGAACCTCGGGTCAAGGTTTGAGGGACCTCTCAAAAGTCCTCTTATTCCGATTTGTTTCCTTTTCAAACTGTGCTATAGCCAAGTGTCACAGCTCTGAGGTACAACCACACGTTAAGGCTCGGCGTTACAACTGGATGCCGCAGCTCTGAGGCACAGCTGAGTGTTACAGCTCAGCATCACAGCTCCTGCAATTTGTTTTATTTTTGTTGTTGTTGTTTTGGTACAGGGGATCGAACTCGGGTCCTTGCGCTTGCGAGGCAGGCCACTGAACTGCTGAGCTAAATCCCGGGCCCTACAGCTCCTGCAATTTGAAGACTTGAGAATTTGATAGAGAACTCAGAGGTGGAGTGAAACGTTTAATCACACCAGTGGGCTCAGCAGAGTTAAGAGTTCCAAGTCTGAGCACTGGACTAGAAATGGGAGCTTCCTTTTACAGGGCTCTGTGGGTAGGCAAACATGCTTGCTGAACCAGGCGGGCAGAGTCACAGAACATTCCCGAAGGGCAGAGTGAGTGAGCATGCTCACAGAGGCAGAGGGGCAGAGTTAACAGAACATTCTTGGAAGGGACGGGGCTAACAGAACGTTCCTGAGAGACGAAGTTCAAACAGTTCCAAAACATTTTGATACACTGGGCAGGCGATTTCCAGAACAAAACATTCTGTGGAAGAGAAAACTTGGAAGCAAGGCAAGGACCTATCTTACTGTATAGTACTGCTCTATCAACCCAGGGAAATTATGCTGATGTGGAGATGGAAACCCCAAACAGAAATTACCCATTTCACATCAATGCCAAAGGTCAGCTTTTTCAGCATTCAAGGATTCCTGGGGTTGTACAAATTTCCTAGTCGACTCATCAAAGAAGGGAAGCACCAAGAAAAAACATGAAGTCCTTTAGATAACAGACAGCGACCCTGAAAATAATGATAAAACTAATAGAAGAGGGAGCAAAGTTTTCTTTTTCAAAACCAAATCCAGTTTTTGAAAAGTATGTTGCAAAAAGACTTAGAGTAGAAAACATCTCCTGGTCTTGACAGTGAGAAGGGTCAAACATTCTTGCATAAAACAGGCCCAAGGGTTTAGATAAATCAATTGGTTTCCTGAGTCATTTGAATTTTTTCCTTTCCTTACTCTAAGAACAGGACCAAAATAAACACAGAAAAGCATAAGCATTCGTAATGAAAGCTAAATGTATGCCTTATCCTTTAAAGACACAAAATCTCCTATAAGACCAAAGAAGCCTACAGTTTCCAGAAAGTGAGGCATCATTGTGAGCAGAGTTTAGCTATTAAGTAGACTTGGACATCATACAACCCAGGTTTGATTTTGAATATACTATTTTTTGTACAGTGTAGACAAGTTATTCTTATACTTACAGACTAGTTGAAACTTAATCAAAATCAGAACCATATTAGGCTTTTTAAAGTAATATGTAAGATAAGCCTTGCAGATGGTTTACAGTAACTAGGAGTGTGTGATCATTAGGATAAGTGATAGAAGTGATACAGATGCTCCTTGTTTAACGACTGAGTTCTGTTCCTGCAACTGCATCCTTAAATGAATTGGTTGCTAAGTGAGGCATTGTACGTAGTACGTACACTACAATATTCAGAACAAAAATATGTCAAAGGAAATTCCAATTTGATGACTTTACTTTCATTGGCATAACTCTCATATGCACCGCTGTAATACATAACAGAACATAAAACTACAGTACTATACTGTACAGTACAATCAGAAAAAATTACACTACTGCGCAAACAAGATATACTTTAGAAAGAAAAGGACATTGATGCTCTATATACAAGATGTAGAGGATTGCACACACACACAAAAAGAAGACAAGTTGTAATCCCAGCAGTGGGTCATAAGTCCACACAGCACACCTTGGTTGTAAGTCAGAACAGTCGTTAAGTAAATAGGTCGCTAAACAAGTAACATCTGTACCAAATATTTTTAAAACCCTCAGAATTTCCTTTTCCTTGAAGAAGTCCGAGTGAAAACATTCACTGACTTGTGGAAAAGCAGTGGAGCTATTTCTTTGAATTCACCAATAGTCAAGGTGAAGCCTGCGTGCTCTCAAAACTATTTCAAGTTGCTGAAATAAAGAGTTAAAATCTACAAGATAAAACTTAGCTGAGATAGATGCAAGTACTGCACAGGGGACTTCAAAATCAATTACAGAATGTAAAGAACATAAGAACCAGGTGACAGGGCAGCAAACCCAGGATGCACCAATGGAGGTGCGTCCAGATTAGGGAACGTAATACTCTGCCATCTGAGGGATGGACGAGGTGCGAAAAAGACTCAGGCAGGAAAAAGAAAAGAAATACATCATTACCCAGTAATTATTATTTCCAAATAGCCAAAGCAAAGCTGCCTATGAGAAGGACTGTGCCAATTCTGTGCCATTCTAGAGGATGTAACTTGAGGCAAAAGGAAAAATTAAGAAGAAGCAGATTTTATAACATGTAATTGTATTCACTGGAGTCTACATGAAAATGCCATAACAAAGAAATCAAAAAATGCAGCGGCAATAAACAAAATAGAAAAGTCAATGACAGGAAGGTGCTAGGAAGTTCTGCTCTACAATCTCACCCAAGTATTCAAACTGGAAAACAACTCAACCCCTTTCAATATACAGCTCCATCTCCAAATTCCAGTCTCCTGCAGTTGTTACCACTTACCAAGTCCCAGAATATTTAGGACAAAACACTCTGTCTTTGCTAAGATGACCTGAAAGTTCTGCATTTAGCTCACATTTCACAGGCCAATACTTAATTACACAGCCACATCTAACTGAAAAAGAAGTTTGTGATCTGGTCTCTACATGAATGAATAGCCAGAAGCCTAGCCTAAAGTCATTTGTGTTGCACCAGGGATGAGAGGTGACTATGAATAAAAGAAGCAGCGAATAAACATGAGGGGATGTTAGAAAGAATTATATAAACAGTACAATTATCTGTTACTAGAATTAGTTGTCTTATCTGAGTCTAGGTAATTTATGAAGTACAGAAGTCTATTGCTCATAGTTCTAAAGACAGAAAAGTCCAGGATCAAGGTGCCAGTATGTTCCATGTCTGAGGAGGATTTTTTTTCCTGCTTCCAAGATAGTACTTTGTTTCTGCACCTTCTGGAGGAGGCAAAGCTGCGGAGTTTCATGGTGGAAGAGACAGAAAGATGAAAGGGGACCTAACTAGCTCCTGCAGGCTCCCTTTATAAGTTGTCTGTCCCATTTGAGAAAGGAGAGTTTATGTGGCCAGTCATCTCTGAAAAGCCTGATCTAATTGTTAATATTACATTTGAGACTAAGTTTTAACATGAATTTTGGAGGAGACACAACCATTCAAGCTACAGCAATAGTCTCGTGAACACATTGTACTTCCTTAGGGGACACTCAATCCGAGTATGTCATGGATAGGATGGACAGCATTTCTGAATTCAACAGCAGATGAGATGAGACAGCAAACGCTTCTGACCTTGAAGTGCTGTGATCTAACACTGCTTCTTTCCACAGGCCTGCTCTCCTCTCCTTGGCCACTCAATGCTGAGCTTCTTTCTTTAACTACAGTTACATAAATACTTAACAATCTATTATATTTATCTATTATCAAGTATGATTTTCTAAAAAATAGGTAAGCGGCCCCTCTGTATGACATCATTCAACTTTTGTCAAGGGCAGTTTACTTAAGATAAAGATGAATTCCTGGCTGAATTTTTCTGGACTGCAGTTGTTTTCTTAGACTAAAGAAATGATTCACATCTATGCAGTCAAAGAAATGAGGAAAACATCAGATGTATTCTACTTATTACTTCTTTCAGATTTTTCTCTAATTGGACCATAAAGATAGAATCCCAGAAGGCCAACTTTAAACTTAAAAACTAAGCTTGGATAAAAGAGTGCCTTTATGACACATTTGTGGAAATTTTATAGAGTGGCACACAGTGTCCCATAATCAAGTGCATGATCAGTTAAGAACACGTAAGATCTGGATTTCTATCTAGTCCTCTGATCAATCATATTTGTATGGTCCACAGTTTCAGCTACCTGATGCAGCAACTCTCAAGTATTTCTTTGGTTGGACAAACAAATTCAATGCAAAGCATTTCTTCATGGGGTTTATACTGTTATTAAATGAGTACATGTTTACTCTCTTAAGGTATGACACAAACTTGCAGCAAATGAACATAATTATGACGTGAATTTACTTGTCAGAATAGCAAATTCTACGAGAATGTCAAAATTTACTTGATGCTTTTTTCTGCCTGTGATGTTAGGGGAATATTTATTTTAATAAGATATGTATTAAATTACATATATTGGGAAGCTTACCCTTAGCAAATATTTTGATTATTTTCTCACAATAAAGCATAATTTATTGAAAGGTATAAAATATCAATCTTTCTTACATTGAGATTAATTGCATATATTTCCACTAAAATTTCAAAAACTATAAAATACGGATGCATTTATGCATATATACACAGGAAGAACAGGAATACTTGCTCTTTAAAATAATAATGTTAGAGAATATTTTTCATTCATTTCTAGATTCGGAGCTGAGTAAGCTAAACAAGATTTACTACTAAATAATACAGACAAGTGTTGGAATAAAATTTAATTCTTTTTTGAAGTTTTCAACCTGGCTGCAAATTAACACATTGAATTTTTTGTTGGTTTGTGTCACAATGAGTGAAGTAACTCATGAAAAATCATGCTGCGCTTGTGATTTAACTGCTTTATTTCCTCTTCTAATTTCATTTATTTTAACGAAATGCTAACATTAAAACAGAGAGTGAGTCTCTGGAAACTGACAGGAAGTTTACTTTTCAAGTAAAACCATGGGATTGGGGCACATGCTTGTCTACACCATGATCAGTGGCATTTACAGAAAAGAATTTGTGCAATGGGCAGGAAGATTATTGCTAACACCTTCCAGAGATCATGAGGCTTGCATTAAGCAAACATAACTTTATATGTTCCAAGGCCAACCTCTGGGTAAGAATCAGCATAGAGCCCCTTGGCAATTAGGCTGGGGATGCCAGTTATTGACTGACGTACCATGAAATACCACCAGGTCTTAGAAGGATAGCTCACTGAAGAATGTCCTATTTAACAGACATTTAATTGAGACAGTAAGATGTTCATGACAAATGATCGTATGTAATTTGCACTATTCATCTATCTGCTGCAAGCATATTAATGTTTGTTCTCTAGTTCTAAAAAAAAA
>NW_022900938.1:30926857-30955003 GCF_012274545.1 Fukomys damarensis | reverse complement strand
TTCTCTAGTTAAAAAAAAATCACAAATTCCTAAATCTTATATTAAAGTTATAATAGTGATATTTACCTAAGGTTTATGGAGTTTTGCTTCTTAGACTTACAAGGACGTCCAATCAGGATTTCAGGTCCATGCTGATAGTTTTTATTTCAGCGTTTCCCATGTACAAATTAGCCCACCTTCAGAAGTAAGTGACACCTGAGTTGGACAGGAAGTGGGTGATCAATGTACGTGACAGCAGTATTCCTATTGTGTCTTGCTCCTACCAACTCCCTCAACTAGATAATTGATGCCTTCTCCTAATGACTCAGGAACAGGGAAGAAAATGTACAGATGTGACCACTTTAACCCCTATCAACTCTCCCACTTTGATATTCACTTAGGTTCATTTCTCACTTCTTATCCTGGTGGAATTTAGGACTTGGAGCTTTCCATTCTTTCTATCTACTTTTTGACAGATTTTTCAGGAACAGGCAGAACTAGCCTGCAGCTAGGTGAAGATTACAATCACCATCCTATCGCTTTTCAGTAAAACTTTCTTAAGGGATGAACTGATAGAGTCAATGGTATCACATTCCTCCTGGCTGAGGAGAAATCCTTGTAGCTGTCCCAGAGTCCACACTGAGGATGTGGCTGCAGCAGTCTCGTCCACAGAGCTCCCGGCAGCATACTTTTTTTTCTCCCTTTCGTACACGGCTTTCCTCCTGTACCTCAGACACCATCCAGGTTCTGATAGCAGGCAGACAAATACCCAAAATTAATTCGTACTAGAGAGTCAGGGATTACCTGTAGCTTAAATGTGTTATCTTTCTCCTGAAAAACATTGGTATTTAAAGGAAGATCTCCAGGGGTGCATTTTTATAGTTATCAGAATGAATATCTAATGAGGAGCGTTCTAACCATTCCATGAAGAAGGCAAGCCTTTTAGGTGTGAGATTTTGGGGCACTGAGTGATTTGTGGTTCACATCCCTTATATCACAGCATGAGGAATAGTTCTATTTAGTGAGCTCCATGCCAGATACTGTGGTGGGTGTATTGGAAATATGCTCTAACTTAATCAAGCACAGTACTCCTATCTGCAGAGGAACCCACTTACCTATATGATTGGTGTTGTCCCAGCTGCACTCCCATGGCACATGGCTCCATATGAAGATTTTCCTGAACTACCCTACAATGTTTTTCCAAGCATGCGGCTTAAAAGTCAATCACTCCACAAAAATGCTTTGTGTGTCTCTTCTGTACTAAACCTAAGCTAGCTTCTAGTGATGAGAAAATGAATGACACATGATTCTTCATTAAGGGTTCCTTGTCCAGCAAAGAACAGGTTTATATAAATTATTACCAGGCAGGTGGTAGAGGTTCTTAACGCAACATCCCTTCTTACCTTTTCTGCACTGGTGAAACTGCTTGTTTAATTTGTTGCCTCCCTGCCCCTTATAGTTCTAAATAGTCTTATTCACCTAGATTATATTCCCTAACTTCAGGGCACAAAACACACTGTATAGGAAAAACCGATATATTGTTCCATGGTATGGATAGAGACACTGATAGACTTTAAAGTCTTAATGGAGGTGGAGTTCATATCTAAGTCTTTGGGCACTAAGTAACATGCTTTTATCTCAACACCCTTCTTCTTCTGTTGGCATTCCTTTTCAGGAATCACTCTGCTCACAATGTACATATAAGAAAGCATAGTGAGCACAAACACCTACAGTCACTCCTAGGTATCTGCAGATCCCCCAAGCGTAAATCATCTACGTTATGGCTTATCTGTTAGAACAATCGCTATTGGAGTGGCTCCCATTTGCCATCTCTTACACCTCTGAGCCTTTCCCTCTCCTTACCACTTGGGCAGCAAATGTGACTACTAATATTAAAACATCAGCCTGCTACCTGCTGAGATCCTAACATTAGCTTGGATGCAACCTAATTTAATACATTGATACATTCCACCCATTGCCAATTGACAGACTGTCACCTATGTTTAATATGAATGACTTTTAACAGCTGTGTCCTGAATTAATAGAATTTAGAGTATACTGAGCCTATTTCATTGTCGTTTATATTCAGAGTTTTGCTTTGGGTTGGATAGCTGAAAATAGTAGTTTTATTTTTCTCTCCTAGGCCACCTACCTTCACGTGATACTTTATAACCTTACAATCTTGGGAGGCTCAAAATTGTATGTAATCCCGGAAGGTAAAACTGGGAAACTCAGCCCTTCTCTGTTTTAATTGCCATGGGATGAAGGCATTCTGTGAAAAGGATCGCTAGCAACCTGCAATAGTAAAGCTCCCTGGCGAGCAACAGTATCTTTTCAAATACAGCAAATGCAGACTTGTCACAAGGGGCCATTTACTCGGGAAACCATTCTCTAGGGTTTCTAGACATTATGTTTAAACATGTAAGCTCCCAGAAATGATCGCAGAAGCACAACGAAGATGAAGCTCTGAAAATTAAACACACATACAGAGAAATAAGCTTGTGGTGACATTTCAACACACAACCCAAAAACTTTTCCGTTCCACTTCTTTCAGCCTACTTTTTCCTACTCCCTGCAGACGAAGGGCATGAGTGGATGTCCTACAGGGAATAGCAGTGCCACCAGGTAGGTATACTGCTACTCTAAAAATCACCAGTGGAGTTCCCATGAAGATAAGGAAGATACTAAGGCTTGAGTCTCTTCAGACAAAAAAAAAAAAAGAAAAGAAAGAAAGAAAAGTGCACTGCACTTGACAATAAACCTACCTTTTTAAGCCCTGAGGTTTCCGATCTTATAAATATTACTTTGCAGATAAACTGTTGTATAATTTTGTCCAGAATTCAGATTTATCTGATGCTCTCTTATAGCTATTGTCCCAAAGTATTAGCAAGAAAAAAGTGCTGATGACATATACTAATTTGCCAATTCTAATAGCTTTCTATATCACACAAATTACTAAGTTACCAAGGAAGGCCCTTTTTTTAAAAAAAAGCTTGAGAGCAACAGTTAAAGATAGCAGTTCAGATGGGTGATCTTCATCTTGCTTTCACAAAGAAAAAGTCATTTATCAAATTTGGAAGGGGAGGCAGTTTCTGAACAAAAGAAAAGAAGAGGGAAACGGGTAGTGGGAGATGGGGAAGAAAGAAGGGAAAAATAATACAGAAAGTATAAATTCAAGTATTTTTCTGAGGCTCTATGTTTAGGATAAAACAATTGCTCTCGTAGCATGTGATTCAGCAGATTACACAAAAGCCAAAAGAAATAAATAATGCTAATATAGACATTATAATCATATGAAGCAGCAAGTTTTATTTATTTACTAGAAAGTCAAACAAGGAGGGTATCTAATCATTAAAAAAGACAAAGAAACATATATTCTTTTTTATCTGCCTACGGAAGCATTCCCAAGCTAGTATTTCT
The DNA here is from genome assembly GCF_012274545.1 of Fukomys damarensis. Classification (NCBI taxonomy): domain Eukaryota; kingdom Metazoa; phylum Chordata; class Mammalia; order Rodentia; family Bathyergidae; genus Fukomys; species Fukomys damarensis. The sequence goes on along the minus strand of NW_022900938.1, from coordinate 30,951,604 downwards.
ACAAGGTAAACAAAAGCATAACGGCTTCAGTGCCAAGCCATGCAAGTTTCCATTTTAATGTAGCATTTTTCCAACTTATGGACACTGATGTTCTTCTCTTTTTATGCTTTGCAAAAAAGATCCAACGGATTGCTTCAGAATTTCATTCGGCTCCTATCTCACTGGAGTTAACCAAGATGACAGACTCAGCACAGTAAAGCATTTTAACGTAATGATATACCACCACTTCTAGATTCAATGACAAGATGAAAATCTACGAATAGGCATAAAACACTCATGAAAAAAATGACAGAGCTTGAAGTCAGTTTGAATAATTTCTGAATCATAAATTCACATAAAGAGGAGCGAGAAGAGAAAAAAATAGAGAAGCCACGAGGGTAGAGGGGAAGGTGAGTAGCTCATTTCAACCACCTCAAACACTGAAGTTAAGAGCTTCACGCACATTCATATTTCCCACTGACAGGACTTCAGGTGTATATCAACTGACCCTCTAGCCGAGGCATATTGGAAACTCTGCTTCAATTGAATTCAGAGGGAAGTATGTGCCCAGTTTGACAATCACGCTTTTTCACTTTGGCTACTTGTCATGCACAATGGAAAACATGTACCATTCACAGCAGCTTCCCTCACCCTTCCCCTTCCTAGATATCTGTTCCCTCTCTTTGCTCCTGCAGAAGATCACCATTTGATAGGAGCTCTTTAAATCTCCAGTGCCCGAGAAACACCCTCTTCTCCTTTACCCTCAGGACAGTTAAGATCAGCATTTTTCTTAACAGCTTCCAGGTTTAACTCTGGAGAACCCAGCTATCCCTGGAATTCAGTTTTACTCACAGACAAACAAAGGCTGAGGAATACTGAAAAATCCAGGTTTTCCCATTAGCACAACCAGAAAGAAACACTTGTATCTTTGGCCACTCCATTTCTTCTTGTCAATGTTTAAATTAGAGTTGAAGATCTATGTGCTGTTTAAAACCTGAAATTTTTAAATTAAAAGAATGGAAAAATATAATTATATTTCATTCTAAATATCCAAGAGAAAATACCTACATGATGGCCAAACTTGATGTCCCTACTTATGTGTCTGGCCTGGAGGTGCTTTACACTTCCTTGTGGGTGTGATGTGCTCACAGAGTGTGTGACTATCTCCTCTGGACTGCACAGTCTTGGGCAGCAGAAGTGAAGTACAGCCTAGAACATGGGAGGCTTTCAAAAATACCCAGAGAATCAAATTAAAGCATCATTGGCATCTTAAAATGCTGATGTCTGGAAAGCTTTATTGAACAGGTGCCCTATTGCTTTGTTAGGAGTGCGTAAGGATACATGTCTTCTCATGACTGCAAGTAGAAGAAAAGTAAATATACGGGGGCAGAGAATTGTACAACCAATTCCAAGCCGCTATCTTAGATTCCTGTCAGTTCCTAGAAGTAGGTAAAGGATTGGGAGCAAGCTACCTCCATGAAGGCCAGGAAGATAATTTTAATATTAACTACTGGAGCAGAAAATAAGAAAACCCAGGAAATACAAAATCTCTATAAAACAAAGCAGAGGTAACTTCTAGTACCTCAGATGAGCACTCTCTAGACATATCTGTATGTTGGGTTTATCTCTAACATTAAAATAGGAAACTAGATATTTGAAAAAAATATTACTTGGTTAGGTTAAATTGGAGTAATTAATTATTATAAGAAGCCAAGTTTTAAAGTGTCTCACAGGTAGCTTGAGACAATGTAATACGCATCCCAAAGTTAATGCTGCTTTTTAGAATGAAATAAGTTCTTTTGAAGGAAAAATTTTCTGTAATTTAAATTCAGTATACCTACATGTTTTGCTTTTAACATAGCATTCCTAGTAAACAGCCCCTTATAACATAAGATGCCATAAATAATGGTATGCAATAAAAAACTATATGAAAATTAGAATTATGAGTTTTTCACTTGTATTTTAAAGCATCAAAACATGATTTCTTTTTAAATGAATCCAATTGCAGACAAAAAAGGTTTGCTTTAGAAGAAAGGGATGGATAGTTTGAAAAATATTGATTTATAATAAATTCTTAAGATCACATTAAACATTGTTCTCTTGAAAATAGCAAGTTAATTATTGATAAACACCCTGATGTCTCTATCAGGCTCAATACTTAGGGGCCCAAGTTCTGTTTCCTGGTGACCTTCACATCAATAACTATTCAAATTTTCAGGTGGCTTCCTTTTTAAGTTTTATTTATTTTGGTTTATATTTTGCCACCTTTGTAATAGGACACAAGGTCATTTCTACCACCACTGTTCCTCAAAGGTTACCTAGCACACACTCGAAGTACATGACCTCCAGGAGCCAAATATAGCAAATAGCTATGTGTGGTTTGGCTCCAGCAGTGTTTGAAATGTGTGAATTTTTAAAGCCATGGATTATTTTTTAGTTCACAATAGTTCTCACCAGTCCCTATTGCTTTTACCCACATATGTACAAAATTTTGGGGGCCAATAGGTGGCAAGCCCCAGCCCAAAGACTGGGCTTCTTCTGGTGCACTGAGTATTCTTGATTCCATGCTGGATATATTCCTTCACCTAACTGATCTGTTGAGCACAAAAATATTTAAAGTTACCCACTCTTTTAATGATTGTTGGGCAGCTTTTCTATGCCAGATATGGTACACTGGGCACAGGTGACACAACAGCTTCATCAGGCAACATCAATTCATGCTGAATATTAGAAAGTGTTGTGGGTTGTGTCTAGATTTCCCCCCAAAGCCTCACGCAGTCATAGGGGGGCCTTTTCAGAGGAAGTTGAATCTAGAATGTGGGATGCTGGGATTAAGGGTGTGTGATTACTAAATCAGTGCACAGATGGTTTGGCACCACCCTAATCCCAAATAGCCTAGATAAAATATAACAGACAGAAAGGGGCTTTTCCCCTCCCTTGTTGCATTGCTACCTTCTGCCCGACATGAATGATTCTCCTCTGTGAAACCAACCTGCCTTGGAGCCAGCCAGTGAGGGACTGAAACCTCTACAGACTGTGAGCTTAAAAACCTTTCCTCCCTTAATTTGTTGTTTTCAGGTATTTTGTCTCAGCAATGAGAAAAATAACTAAAACAGAGAGGACACTGACAAGAAATAAATGCATTTCCAATGATGGTAATTATTATGTAAAGATCCTAATGGCATAACTGACAACATGAAATAGGAAGAAAAGGGCTAAAGGTGTAGGGGAAGTGGGAAGGGTAGGGGAAAGGAAATAAGGGGAAAAAATATGAGAAAATGAAAAAATGGAAAGAAAGTTTTTGTAAATAGGGAAAGGTGGAGGTGGTGAAGGGAGGGTAAGGGAATGGGGAAAAAATAAGAACCAAGATAAATCATGTAAAGGTACAAGATCCTAATGATGAATGCAACTATACTGTATACCTAAAAAGTAGCAATAAACTCAATGAAAAAAAAATACTAAATGACATTATTGCCTCCATGATCCAATTGCCTTCTAAAATTACCTGAACACATGAAACATTTTGAAGAGATCTTAGCTCTAAGCCGTAAGATTCTTCTCTTAGACTCCAAAAGACTTCTGCTTATTTTATTATGTAAAATACATTTAATCTCAAAGAGTCATCAAAGTATTAACAGTTTCAGTATTGCTGAAAAGTTTAAGTCCAAAGTTTTCTCTGAGACCCAAGGCAAATTCTTAGCAGTGGGCCCCTTAAAAATAAAAAAGAAAGTTAAATACTGCCAACATATAGTGTCTCATAGTGAATATTCCCATTAAAAAAAGTAGAATAGAAGAATAAAAAGGAACATAACCAAAGAAATACTGAAAACAAGAAGGACAAACGTTAAATCTCCTGGCTTAACGCCCAACACCTATGGCAGGCGGTGATGAAATGTGAACTTCAAAGGACTTGGAAGCTCATGGCTATGGACTTGTAAGTTACAGCCCATGTGGGCTCTCTTTTGGGCTAACTCTATTCACTCTTTGTGACTTGACTTAGCAGAAATTCCGTGCTACTGGCATCTCCAAAGTCCTGGGCTGTCCATTGCATTTGCAGCTTCACTGACAGTTTCACACAACTACATTTGGGCCACTTTGCCTGGCCTCCAAGGCCTTCCTTTGAAATCTAAGTGGAAGTGTCCTTGCCCTCAACTCTTGCACTTGGCATCTCTGAAATACTAGTACCATATGAATGATACTAAGGTTTGCTATCAGCTAGGGCAGTAGCCAGGCTCCTTTGGATCATGGCTGTAGCAGTCTCTGAGTGTCCACATGATTGAGCATGGGCTACTTTCTTAGGTGGCCCTGAGTGAGCAGGGTACCCTGGAGCTCTCTTCCAAAAAGAAAAAACAATCTTCCAAAGGAATTTAAACCTGTATAAACTTCAGCCTGTAATGCATAGGACCTGGGAAATGCCCGAGATGCCTTCAAGCCATCTTTCCTGGTGTCCTGGTGCAAAATACTTGGCTTCCTTTTGAATGCACTAAAAGCTATTTTTGGTCCCAACTTTACATGTGCTTCCTTTCTGTGAAAACTGCAAAATGTTCACCTGTCCAGCTCAGATTTTTGCTCTTGATTCTCACTGTAGATTTGATGAAAAGTAATCAATGGTATCTATGCCACAGCCTCAATATTGGGCCACCATGAAATTTTCTTTGCCAGATCAGTTAGTCTGCCACATTTGAATTCAGATTCACACAAAGTCTTAGTACACAGGTAAAATGTAGATAAATACTTTTCTAGAATGTACCCTGCATGGCCTCTAGTCCAGTTCCCAGTTGTGACCTCATTCCCATCTGAAATCTCATGAGCGTGGTCTTTACTATTCATGTTCCTATCAGCATTCCAGGCTTCTGAGCTCTGACCAGAATCAGCCATTGGGCCCTGCTTATACTATTATGGCTTCTCCAGCTCTCAACACCAAAGATTTCTAAACTCCTTCTACAAACCAGTTCCAAAGTCTTCTGAACCACCTGGTCAGGTATAGTCGCAGCAATACCTCAGCTTTGATACCAATTTTTTGTATTAGTCAATTTCTCATCGATGGAACAAAATACCTTTGGATACCAATTTTTTGTATTAGTCAGTTTCTCATTGATGGAACAAAATATCCAACACCTGCACTTATTGATGGAAAAATTTATTTTGGCTCATTGTTTCAGAAGGTTTTCCTGCGTAGTTGGCTGGCTACAGAGCAAATGATGTAAGCAAAGGCATCACAGAGAAATGCTGCTCAACCATGGCCAACAGGAGGGGTGGGCATGAAGAACACACCTTTCTAAAGCCAAGTGTGGTAGCACAAGCCTGTAATACCAGCATTCTGGGATTATAAAGCAGGAAGACTGAAATTTCTAGCCTAGCCTAGGCAACTTAGTGAGATTATGTCTCAAAATAAAAAGCAAACAAGCAAAGAGGCTGGAGATTTAATGGCTCTAGCATCACAATCCCTAGTATCGCAAAAACAAAATATAAAAAGATTTTCTCACTTGCCCCATTACCTACTTCTTCTAACAAGATCTTACCTCCTAATAATACTTTGCTATAATGTTGTTAATGTATTGATACACCAGTGAATATAGCACTTTCATGATACAACCATTGCCCAAAAGTCCCACATCTAAAATCATGAGATGTTTTTGGGACATTCTAGGTCTAAACTATAACACTAGGGTTAAGCTAGTACTCTTACCTTTTGTACAGCACATTTACTAGTAAATTTTAAGATGTAAACCAAGTACTGGGACCTATTTCCTCTAATATCAGCTAACACCCAATGACTATGAAGAATTCAACAAATTCTTGGTGTACTGTGAACCTTAGCTATAGGAATGTGAAGCATGTTCTAGTAAAAATGTTAACTATTTCATTAGTAGCATGGCTTTGCCTTTATGGGACAAATACTTTGAGCCCTAGTTTGCTTTATGAAGAGTTAGATTCATTTGGAACTTTCCCAAATGCTTTAAAAGGGCAGTAGAGAAACCTACTGCATCAGGAAAATGTTGTACAAGAAACAATACGTCAGGGTGGAGTCTAAATTTGGTTCTGAATTTCTGCAGATGACACCTATGGGAGAGGAACTCAACCAAATCCCTGACAGCTGAATGGACTTAGGCAAAATCACTGGATTGATGAAGCCACTCTAACACCCAGACACATGTATGGCTATTATACCAGTTTACTGTTGCAAGAACATCCACGGTGATTTGTTCATCTTATTTTTAATTGAATCTGCTTCTATGAATTAATAACCTAAAAGAAATTAGTTAACTCAGCTGTGAACACCAAAATATAGAAATAATCTTAACTATCAATTACTTCAAATTGATATGATTTTTTTTTTTGTACCAGGGATCAAACTTGGGTCAGATAAGACTTTTAAGAATAAAACAATATAGATAGTTGGTTTAATTGTGACAAAATGAAAGTGTTGTTCATTAAAAATTTCTTATACTAAGAGGTGCTATACATACTATATGCTATACATATTACTAGCAACATAGTAGCAGTGTCCCCATTAATACCATAAATTTTTCAAAGCATTGATTTGAATTTTTATATTGTAAATTAACTGAAATGTGTCAGTTGTGGACCTTGGTATATGTCGGTTAGTTCAAAAGATACATATTAAGTATCTACTCTATACTAAGGATGGATAATTAAAATCACAAATAAGAACTGATCCATAAACTTAGATTTCATTTAATGTCTCAGTCAGATGTCAGAAGTCTGATAATCCATTACTTGCTTGTTTTTGCCTGTATTATAATAAAATATTACCTATTCAAAATAAACCTGACATCAAAGGCCCTGTTCTTTAGGTATTTGTTATGAACACAAGTGATCACAATCATTTGAAGAAAGTGTTAAATTCTGAGACGGATACAGGAAGTGGAGGCCCTATCTTTCACAAAACAGACTCAGTAAGATTCTGACAACTGAGCAAATGTAACCCAACTTTTTTGTTCCAACTTGTCCGTCCTCCACAATGAATCCCCTCAAGTGGCATCAGGGATCTCCTTCTTGTATCCTCTCTGACATGTCATACTAAAAAGCTCCATGATATTATCATGTCCAGGAGCTTAGGACACTAGCCCTGTGGTAGGGACTTAGAAAGGAAAGGGAGTCTAGGAAATTTCTGACAGCAGTAAAGCCAGAAACGCCTGGCACTTGAACGGAAAAGACATTTGAAATCAAATATTGCTAATGGTTCAAACAAAGCTTTTGCCAATATTCACAGGGTTCTTTTTCAGTACCTTCTGCATATGTTTTATTTTCTGGCAATTATGACAAGCAAAATATTGCAATTCGAGATACGATTTATTCTAGAAATAGAATTGTAAGAAAAGACTACCAACTCTCAACTTCTAAGGGACAAAAAATGTAATATGTAGCTGGCTGTGGTGGTACACAACTGTAATCCAAGCAGTCTTGGAGACTGAGACAGAAGGATTGCAAGTTTAAGGCCAGTCCGGGAAACTCAGCAACTTAGTCAGACCCTATCTCAAAATACAAAATAAAAGAGGAGATGGGGATATAGCTCAGTGTAAAGACCTTGAGGTTAATCCCCAGTACTGCAGGGGGAAATATTCAAAAATATAACTTTTACAGAAGCCTTCAGTTAATAAACAAAACATAGTTTTGAGTATATCTTTTCTAAATTAAGGTGAAAAATCTAAGAAATTTACAAAAGAATAACAAATTGAAAAATATGAATGAGATGAAACACTCACTAATGTTCTCTTATGCTAAAGAACTTTCTTTTGAAGCAATTTGTGATTTGATAATGGCTTTACTTTAATAAAAAATATCTACATATCTTCATTTAGATATCCCTAACATCAATATAGATGATAGATATATTACTTGATTTATAATAAAACCTAAAAGAAATCAATATAATATGAAAACTACAAAATTTTCTGCTAAATAAAATACAGTGATGACCCACAGATTCTGAGCTGCAATGAATATCCTGAAATTTTATTTATTTATTTAATTTTCTGGTACTGGGGGATCAAACTCAGGACCTCATATTTTATGAGGAGGTGTGCGGTACCACTGTGCTAAATCCCCAGGAATATCCTGAAATTTTATGACAATGATGTGAATATTCAATTAGGATTTGTAATAAGGAGATGAGGCATAAATTCATCCTGTATGGGCATAAGATATTTGAATATATAGAGACAAAAAACAAATATAATACAAAATGATATGTAAATAGTAATATAAATATAGTGTGAAATAGTATAAAGTAGTAAAAAATTGTATGTCTGTAGCTCATCTCCATCTAAAATTGAAGAAGTAAAATCCAGGAAATTTCTTTTATTCACTTTCAAAAGATTGCATAGTTTTCTAATGAAATGAAATTCAAGTTTTGCTATCAAGTTTACCACTAACTTGGTTAAAATCTCTCATTAGAATTTGGGGTTTTTAAGTTACATTAATATATTGATTAGGCTATAGCTTCTTTAAAACTAAAAACATTTATTAGATTTTTTTAATAAGAACTTTTTTTTAAGCAAAGTAGGTGTCAGCAGCTAAGACAAGAGCAAAAGACTGTCAGAAGAAAGCAAGAAGGGGAAAACACAGCAAAATTTAATTGATTCCGGGAGTTTAACCAATGCTAAACCTCTCAAAAGTTTGGCATCTTGTCATTCAATTCAAATATTCTGTGATGTCTAATTCATTTAGAAACAGTGATGATCAATGAGTGAGAAATTCTCAGTGTTGATCAAGACAGCACTTTTTGGTGAGTAGAGGTTTTATATCTAGTAAACATTGTAGAAGATAAGCTAATTTTGGTGTGGCTAGATTGAATTAAAGTCTATAGAGGTTAGCATGTTGAAAGGAAAATGAATTATTGTATTTTGGAGGTTGTATACAGTTGGCAGCTTTGGAAATTGTAGCAACAACAAAGAATGCAATGTACAGGGTAAAAAAGCACAATGTTAGATAGCATGTGCCAAACCAGCCCTAAAGCAATTAACTCTGTTTCCAGCCTCTCTCTGACCCAGCCGTTATTCTGCAATCCCACACAGCTTCCATGTCGAGTTTTTTATGCTGCTGCTGTTTTCTCTCCACATAGTTTCTTTCCAAACCAACATCCATGTTGTACTCATCAACCAGCTCTTTAGAAAGCTTCAGGCTGGAAGGCCAGGCATGAAGTGCTGGCAGGTGGTGTAGCTGTTAGCCAGCCTTGTGCATCACAAGAGATCGGATGCTATCAAATTCCTTTTCCCCCAAAGACTAAAGAGAGCAAGCCTTTGTGAGCATGCAGGAGGGGGATGAAAACAGTTTGTCTCCTGAGCAGCCGGCCTTTGTCATATTACAAATGAAATCACTTCGGAAATTTAGAGAATTAATATCATAATGAAGACGGGAGTACCCATTAGGGTGGTCTAATGTTGCTCTGGAGAAATGTGATGGATGCCCAGTGGCTGCGAGCCCTTATTTGCAGAGAGTCACCTCTGCAGTTGCCATTATTAGGAAGATGTCTGAAGCAGAGGATCAGACACAACCATTGCAAGATGAGATAGTGTTTGACTGGTTTCCAGGGAACCGAAGGATACACGCTTAGTTGTACCTGTCACTATGGCTCCCAGCATTTTTCCCCCTTAATGTCTTTTTTAGCTGTAGGAAGTTTCTCTTTAAAGATTCAGTGCTTTCCTAATGGCATAAAGTGAGTAATGGGGAGCATATAAAATGGTATATAGATTACAAATGAATTCAGTCTATTTTAAGACAACATGTGCTGGCCCTAAAGAATGAGTTTATTTAGCTTCAGCTTTCCTTGAAAATAAATTTACCTAAACATTGTGAAATGAAAGCATCACTGGCATCTTCATGTTCATTTTCCCTTCTATGCAAAATGTCCCTGGCCTTCTAGGACAATATATGTGCCCACTCAAAATAGATCTGTATTTGATGCTCTATCCTGCACTAAAGCACAGAATACAGTACTTCTAGGAATTATTATAAAATGTTATTGAATCATCATTTCTGGTACTCAGTGTTCTCTCTCTCTCTCTCTCTCTCTCTCTCTCTCTCTCTCTCTCTCTTTCTCTCTCCCCCTCTCCCGCTCTCCCTCTTCCCCCTTCTAGTGCTGTTGTTAAACATAGCAGAAAATAGGAGCTTTCCCAAAGCTCATATCAATTTCAGACTAGGTACAATGGAATGATAATTTCTCTGAGAATTTTGGAAAGATGTAAAAGAAACAAAAGACTAAGTAGTACTTGAAAAGTAAAGCAATACCTACTTTTCCTCACTTCATAGCTAGCCTTTTTGTTTCTCAGATTTGATTTTACACAATTTTTATTTCTTATTTCTATGTATCTGATCAACTAAATAATATCCTTTCTATGAAACACTTTTCTTCCAGTATTTGTTGCTTTTCAACATAGGTTTATAGGCTAGTTCACTCTACTGATGAATTCAAATATAATTTTTAATTTGAGAATATTATAAAGATACAATCACCCAGATTTTATAAAACTTGGTTCATTATCAATGGAAAAAACTGAGAAAATATTTCCAGTCTTTTCTTCAGCACAAAGAAAAATAAAATAACAAAACTCACTAATCAATGAGAGAGCAAACTTGGCTACAGCAGAATTTGGGACATAGAATCACCAAGTTATTTCTGTTAGCTGCTATATTACTGCCTTTGATATACAGATTCTTAAGGACAGAAAGTCTACCACTCTAATCAAATCTCTCATCTAAAAATGATGAACCCAAAGCAGGGCTCACCAAAGAAGCTGAACTAACTTCTGTATGAGCAGCTCTGGTCCCTTTTGAAAGAAGCACAAATAGTTACATTCATAAAGCCCTAACCCCTTCCAAACACAGGAAATTCTACTTATTCTCTAAACACACACTTGTTAATCATCAACATGTATGCTTTGAATATCCATTTTGGTACTTTATTATATTTCAAATTTGCATTTTATCACATATCTTATTAATCCAATTTTATCATTGTCCAAGTTATTTCCCCCCATTCTAATCTCTCTGAGTTATAAGTATATGTCTTCATAGTACCGATCCAGGGTGGATGTAGACTGAGGGACCTATAAATGAATGTTAAATGGAGTGAAACTGATGTAGCAAATGAATGATCTGAACTTCCTAAAACTCAGTGCAGATAAGCAAATCCTGTGTGTGAAAGGCAGTGTATGAGGTCCCTGTTCTGTATACTTTTCAATTCTCTTCCAAACTCGTACATTCACATACTGATAATAACAAAATTCATCTTCCCTAAAGCAAATAAAAAAGTCTTACTGAAAGTAATGTACCCCACCCGCATTCAGACCCTGCAAATGACCAATGTGATGTTGGACAGAGAAGAATCTAGTGAAAGCAACCACATTAAACCTAGCTCTTCCGTGCTCAGTGCTCAGTAAGTGAGCAGCAGGCTCTCTCCGTCTAGCTTACAGAAAACAGGAGGTAGCAGTTTGCAAGGAGCAGCGTTTTAATGTGATTGGACTATAACAGACAATCTATTTACAGCATGCTCTGGGGAGCTTATAAACAAATGTTGAGTAATTTCAGCCAGCAGTAATTACCCTTGCAGCTGACAAGGATAGCATGAGACTTTCTCCTTCACCTTCAGCCCAGTCCAGAAGGCAGAGTACACAATGCCACTTCTAATTATTTCTGCATTTCTATGGCCAAAGACCAAAGTGTGTTATTAGAGAACATTTTAGAAGCTTTTTAAAAGCTTATTTATTAGGACAATTAAAAGTCATCACTATGACAGCAGATAAAAGGTTCCGTTCTCAGGAATGCAGTATCAAATGAGCTTCTGCCCACTTACCTTTAAGGCTATGTAGACTTGTTTTGTGTAGTCTATTGCTAAGAGCTGAGACTAGAGCTTGCTAATAAAGAGAAATAATACCTGGAATGCATTTTACTTAATTCTGAGATATGCCTTTTGCTCCTTTCAATTTTCAAACAATTTAGAGCATATAATTGAAGGTATTCCTCAGAAGACACAGAATTTTGAAGCTGTGTGTGTGTATGTCGCTCAATGATAGTGATGGAAATAAGATGTGTGTGATCACGCTGTCTTTTTCTGTATCCCAAAAGCAACACTAGGTTACCATAGCTGGTTAAAGCTCTTTTAGGAGGAGGTCACTTATTGTACTGTATCAGTTGTATCAGTTTGACATATAAGGAAGATGTTAAAAATTCAAGGATCTAAAAATAAACTTTCAGCAGATAAGCTTCTAATAGAGTGCTGAAGGAGTAAAACAATTATGCAGAGCAATCACCCTGAGCGTTTGTAATTAACAATCAAATTACTTCCCAGAAGTGTCCAACAAGAGAACTTTTGTTGAACAATTCTACACGTGCCAAACTACCCCAAAGTAATTGGGGAAATCAGTGAACTGTGGTGAGAATCGGTTCTCAAACACCATGGCCAGTTTGGCGTTCACTGAGCTGTCTGCCTCAGTAAGTTCAGTTCAGACCCCTACTATAGGAGTTGACAGCAGATTTCTAATTCCACAAAGTATATTATTTACTTTTTGATACATTCATTACATTACATTCTGTCATGTTGCATTTCATCACCAAGGGATGGAATGTTGCATAACCTCGTATGACATGATGACAGGTCTCTCTCTTTCTCTGTCTCATAAACAGACAACACAAACTTGTAAATTACAAGGTAGCTCTAAAGGCATGTTTTGGACTTAGGCCCTAAAAGGATCCTAGGGACCTTCTAATGATAACCTAGATAACTTTACCAAAGCCATGGATGGTTGTTTCATGACAATAATACCACATCACCCATCACAGTGATGTATAAGCTTATTTAATATATATTGGCCAACAATGTGTAAATAGCTTTAAATGTATTATTTGCTATGATGTACAGTGGATCATAAAAGTATGTATTCCATAACACAAAACTATAGTGTGCTGATAATTAGCCTCCTTAAAAGAAACACCTGAAAAACAAAATCACAAAGTTTAACAAGACATCATTAGACTTACGTCCCTACCATTGTTCTGTACTCATTTCTGAAATGTGGTTGGCAGAGGGACAATAATGTGTCCTTGCTCTTGAGGCTGGCAGGTGTCACTTTGGCCAGTGTTGGATGTGAGTGACAGATATTTTACAGCTTAAGCAATGAGAATGCAGAGATTCAAGCACACCCCTGGGATTTCCTGGGCATTTGTGGACAGCACAAGGGCAGGGTAGACTGCTATGCTAACGTAGGACCCCTTGTTGTTGTGACTGCTGTAGGCAGCTGGCGATTCACAGCATTTTAAATAATATTTCTATTAACAAGGCCGTGTTTCTGCTCTGATGGAAGCATGCAGAAAGCCACTCTCTAGGCTGTGTACTAAACTGCTCTAATTGCTTTCCTGTGCTTCGCTGAGAAATCTGGTAAATGCTGATTTCAGTAGAAAATTACTTACAGATTTAGCCGTATGAGTTTTCATCCATATCGATATAATCTGTCAAAAAACTGGAAGTTTTTTTTTTAATCTATCCCAAAGTGTCAAACATTTCTAGTAAGGCAAAAAGGAAGGAGAAGGTGAAGAAGAGAAAGAAAAGTAGAAGGAAGCAGAATAAGCTTCGCATTGAACAAAAGTAGTTAAGAGATGAAGATAATAATAGGAAATAACAATAAAACAGAATGTGATGTGGGAGCAAAAGTAAGAGGACCTCTCTTTTTCACGTCGACATAACTGGAAATTTATGTGGTTTTACTTTGGCTCCAGTTAAATTAAAACTTTAAATTATAACTTAATAGGAAAGCTATGTACAAAGGCTCAAATATATTGAAAGAACCTTTTAGAACATTTTTGGTTCACCTCTGTTTATAGGATAAAAGAGGTTTATAAAAATAAAATTCCACATTAATATATAAATTATGCTATGCTTGCAGAGTTATAAGAAAAAGGATGGATACAGCTAGGAAAAAGTCCAGAGATTTTTCAAAGACAAAATTTCTCTGGAGTTAGTAGACATATGTTCAAAGAAAAAGGTAAAAATTATATCTTTGTAAAGTACAATGAAATACTATAAAACCTTTTATTAATTCTATTTACTATGTTAATATTGCAAAAGAAAATGCTCCTTCCAAGTCTGAGTCATCCATTTGCATACTGTAAATATAATATTTGTAGTTTTCCTTACCATTATAGTAATTATGACAAGATAGGCCCTTATCCATTGAGTGTGCAACACTCATGGGCATTAACTCAAAATAAACTAATGAAAAGGGTATAATGTTTTTAATCAAAGTTCTCTAGTGAGATTGCTTCAAAGAATAATTATATACAATGATATACAAGCAATATGAATACTAGGCTATAGTTTCAAGGACAGATATCTGCCTTTGTTTTCTATTAATGTCCTCCAGACCACTGCCAAAATACTACATTGCAAAATGAAAATGATAACCATATGTTGATTAAGAAAAACACATAATGTCACAGGACATTTCAACATTCACTGAAAGGGTTAACACTGAAACCTTCTCCAAAGATAAAGAAGATACATTGACACAGAATGATATTAGAATGTGTTTTTTAATGTCATTTGTCAAATGTTTCAATTTTTAAATAATTAGTTACATTAAATAATTTGAAACATGTATGCAAGCAGCATGATTTGAAACTACTACTTTACAGTGATTTTAGGAAGAAAAATAAGATCTTTCTCAAGAATGAAATAAAACCCCTCCATAAAAACCAATAATAAGCTGAAAACCATTCAGTTACAATTATTTTGCCCTACTTAGTAATGCAAAGATAAATCGTTCTCCTTTGGAAATCAAATATTTTCCTAGACACTGTGTTTCTTTAATTAAACTGTATTCTTTATAGTGATCAAATATAATTAGCAGTAACAAGTATTTAATGAAAACAAACTGCTACTCCCAAACCTTTACTACATGTTTTGTTTAAATCCCACAGATGCTCTGAGGATTACTATATTTCCATCATAAGTACAAAGCCTGTCCTCTCCCCACTCTGCTTACCCTGACTTGCTAGGAGAATTTCAAAGAATAAAAACAATGACAAAACTTCTGTGATTCCAAGGTCTTTAGTTCGCATTCTAAGCTTGCTCCTCAGCTCAAGGCATCACTTCCAAATGAGCTTAACATTTAGCCCTTCAAATATTTTATAATTTCCTCTTCAAAAAAATCCCCATTTAATATCATTGTGTAATAAAGCATTACTCTGGTATCTTTGATTATTAATAAGTAACCAAAATGAGAAGGAAGGTGCACACGCTGGACTCATTGACGGCTAGGTGATATAGCAAGTCTTCTGTAATTAATTGTGAGTGAAAGGGGTTTGGTTTTGCAGCCTCTTAAAACTTTTCCCACGTGGCTGAACCCTCGGTCAGGCGACGTTAGGCAACATTAACTGCCTGCACATTTCTGCAGGCTCTAGAGGAATCTCCAGGCACTGGGGCTCCAATCCTGAGAACCTTGGGACATAAGACATCAGTGTCTACCTTTCATCTTAGCTAAGATTTGGAGTGGGTTCAGACCACAGAGGCTCCTTAATTCTCACTAATTCATTTGCTTTCCTGATTCGCTTGGCTTGGGATAACCTGAGAATGATAATGAACCTGTGCGGGGAGCTCAGTCCCTTGCCTTTGAATGTGCTTGGCATGGATCGAGGGCTTTCTCTGAATCTTGCAAGAGGAAAAGAATCTTATTAGCACTGATTGCTAGTCGTGAGGTTTCCTCTAAAAATTGCTCCAGTGTTTTAACTCTTGCTTGCTTTCTTAAATCAGAATAGTGTGAGAAAAATAGATTATAAAAAGGATGCATGTTTCTAGAAAACAGGGTAACAGTATATAGGGTATGATTAAAATTAATTCTCACAACCAGCTATTTCTTGGTGTGGTGTCCCTAAAGCAAACTTGGTGCTTCCCACTCCATTTTTGCGACTCATGTTAAGTTCTTTTTCATTTCAAATAGATAAATACACTTGTGTATCAGAAATGTAGAGTTTTTCAAAAGAACATCCAAAGCTTCTTTTACAAAGAATCATTTTCAGACTTAACTTATACAGGAGTTGTCAATTTCATACACATTTTCCGTGAATATGGAGTTCTCTTCAACTGATACTTTTGTTTTTACAATTAGTATGTTGTGGACCTTTAGCTTCTACCAAGGTAAGAATGTGTGCTTGAAATGAAAACGTCAATAAGTGAACTGGGCAAAGTGATGTGTTTTAGTAAAGCAATAAAAAGGGCAATTAGGGTCCACCCGTCTAACCAAGGGTGAGCATTCTTTAGATTTTGAGATACTAAGCTACAGATGGAATTATTGGTTCGTTCTTTTGTAATTGTGCTTTCACATGTTCAGCTGCATAGACCTTCACATACATATGCTAACGAAGCCATATGCAGCAGCTGCAATGTAATAGATACACCAAAGGGCAGAATAGCGCTTGCCTCAAGAATTAGAAGGAGAGGGCCGGGGATTTAGCTCAGCGGTTTGGTGGCCTGCCTAGCAAGTGCAAGGACCCGAGTTCAATCCCCGGTACCAAAAAAAAAAAAAAAAATTAGAAGGAGAATGTGGTGGCAGGGCAAAGCTAATATACTCTGTTGCATTACAAAAGGTGTATGACCTCTGATGTCATGTGCTTTCCCGCATTTGGGGACTCTCTTATCAACATTTAAATTTTTCTTCCACAATCTGAGTGACCAGAGTAACCCATGACATCCACAGATGAGGTCAGTAAATCTATAGCAGAAGTCATGGCCTATATTCCCAAACCATAAGGCATTACCACATTTTGAGCATACAGAATTTCAGAAAGCTAAAGCAGGGAAAATTCTTAGGGTCCATTTAGTTCGACCCCTGGGATTTTAAAGGTGACAAAACTGAGAACTAGAGTGTTTGGAAGACGTGTTCCGTGTCACATAGCTGTTTAGTGATAGTAGAACTCAGTAGTCAGGTTTCAAGTCCAGCGCTCTCTCACACGACATACAAAGAATGCTAGAACTTCCAAACAAACCATTCTGATGTTACAAAAGCCATTAGTTGAGGGCTTAGCACTAATGGAAAGTATTTAGAGATGTAACCTGTGCTCTTAATGCATGCCATTGCTCCTCGCCATCAAATTCCTGTAGCCCAAAACAGTCACTTCTGTTTCAGTTTTGACTCTCTCTAGGGGCATCCTCTTTTCTTTCTTCCAAACCAGAGAGTTTCTCCAGCTACCAAATAAGTTCACAGGAAGGATTTAACTTTTATTCATTACTTTTCTCCATAATCTCATAATCTATTTCCTTCTCCTTTCAGCATCGAGAGTGTCCTTATTTCTGGACAACAATAGGCCAAGCTCCACTAGAATAAATATTAATTGACAATGTGTTTTGTTTTTGGGTTTTTTAGGGGGGATTTCTTTTTTTTGTTGTTTTTTTTTTGCGGGGGTGGTACCAAGGATTGAACTCGGGTCCTTGCGCTTGCAAGGCAGGCCACTGAACTGCTGAGCTAAATCCTCAGCCCTGACAATGTGTTTTTAATTCTATAAAAATCACATATTTGGTGCAATTCCATAACATCGATGGTTAGAAAGATATGCAATTGAAGAAAAATTTATGTTAAAGAAACATAAATGAGTCCATCAAGGAAACATGGTTATTTCAATCATTACAGAATATCAAATATGAACATGTATTATGGAACTAATAAATCTGGGCTTATGCCTTGTAGCTCTGATATGTATTATGACCTTCAGCTAGGAATTTGACCTCCCTAAGTCTCAATTTTCTCTTTTGTACTAGATGCTTGCCAATCTTGTCACAATAGTTGGAACGTAGTAAGCTCTCAATAAACATTAGCTGTTGTTGTCATTGGTATTATTGATATTGCTCTTCTATTGCTGTAAACAATAAAAGAAAATGTGGATGTCTGAAGCACTATAAAGATAAAATAATTAATAAAATTAAGGTAAAATAATGAATGGATTTTGGAGCTGTTCAAGTGGAAGAGGAGGGGACCATACGTGAAATGTGTCTTTCAGCATTCCAGCTTGAAAAACTAAAAGTCATGACCTTACTTGTTACACCCTGAAAAGATGAATTTTAGAAGCAGGCTAGAGTGAACTGGGCTGGATGATTGTGGATTTGTGTCAGGCGAGGGTAAGAGAGAACTATCCCGGCAGGTAACTTTGATGACCTGAAAAAACAAAAATATGGTTATCAACCCTTATGAGAAACAGTGAAGCCAGTCTGAATTAAGGACTCAAACTGGAACCCACAGCCTCTGCCAGATACAGAACAAAGTCAAGAGTAGAACTGAGAACAAACTAACTAATCAAGCAAAAAGAAAAAAAATAAATGAAAAGAAATCATAAAATAGAGCTAGAGTAGACCCAGGCCAGATATCAGCAGATACTTTTATCAAGGTCCCTCAGTGTTCAGGAGGCAGCTGCTGTGGACCTCCCCACTGAATCCAGTGGGGCTGCCACTGGCCCTCCCAAAGATCATGAATAACTCTAGACTTTAATATGAAAATGTGGGGTAGCAGTGGAGGCCACCAGTAAAAATAACCAACCAAGAGAATATATTATTAAAACTTAGCAGAAAATTCAGCAAACTACTCAGGAAAAGTCCAGAAAACTCACATTTACCTACTATGCATTGCAGTCTCACTTAAATCCTATGCATCCTATACATTAGGTATTATTGTCCTTACTTGGAGATAAAGAAACTGAGATTATAAAAAAAAAATTAAGAAATATAACCAAGATCACATAGTTCCTGAGTGGAAGAATCATATATCTTGAGAATTATTATCTGTATGATACCAACACCCTTTTTACCTATCCTTACTCCTCAAAATCAAAGCTGTAAAAATGTATCAGTTCTCCAAGGAACAACAAAACAAACGTAGGCAAAAGTCAAAGAAGTCAAGTAAGTGCTTAATGCTACAGTGATTTCAGGAGTTAGGACTAATAACCCGCTGTTGGATTTTGTAATTGGGAAGATTTGAGTGACCTTGGGAAGAGGAAAGACCTTGGGTGATGAGATGAAATCTGGAAACAGGGCTAATCAGTAAGAAGGTGGTGAAGAAAAGACTGCTAGACCTGTAAATCTCTCTTTGGAAACAAAAGGGGGGCAGTAAGGATAATAATTCCAAAGTGCCAACAGCTGGTGACGTTTTTTCTTTGGTTGGGGGAGACATGAAAGCATGTTTGGGGAGTGATGAATGCCTCACCTGAAATCTACACATATTCAGAAGAAAAAGGAAATAATTGCAAAACATAGTTATGTAGAAGGGAAAGAAAAGATAGCTAAAGTAACTAGACATTTTTTGAAGTAAGAAGCGTAGACGTATAGAGATATGTGGAAAACTGAGTGTGATGGGACATAGGAAAGCTTGTGTTAGATACCTTTGATCAATCAAGTAGGAGACCAAAGTATCTACTTGTAAAGGAGTCACTAGGAAGTGAATCTAGGGGCCTGAAATGTGTAGGTGAATGAATGACAGGAGCAGCTGAAGGCACATATAGTTCCAGAGGGAAAGGATGTACTGAATAAGACACAATCTCATTATTATTTGGAGCAATGAACAACCCCGGTGTGTGGTGAAAGGTAACGGGTCAGAGGTGTTACAAACTGAGCCTTCTGGGTCCATCACATTCTATCCAATAACTGGATTCTCCTGCCACCCGTGTGAGCCAGACAGGCTGATTATATAAGTAGCATCAATCACACTCTTCTGAAATGTGGTATTTAATATTTTACATCAAAACTGAGACAGTTGAGAACTCTGGATATACCTTCTCTTACTACCACATGAAGAATGAATGACCGATTCATCATTTCTACAGAAAAGAGCAGACTTTATCTTTGTGCCTCAACTCTACTGTTGAAACAAAAACCTACCAGGGAATTTAAACTTATTAGGGGAAGAATGATGCTTTACTGAACTCACACTGTGGACATTTAAATCATCTTGAGAGCAATATATAGTAGGGCATAATAATCAACATAATATTCCCCTTAGGCAATATTCCTTAAACAATTAACAAGCTAAGGAATTAAAAAGATGACATGGTCAACCAGGTACGGTGTCACACACCTGTAATCTCAGAACTCTGGAGGCTGAGGTAGGACTATCTCCTCGAGCTCAAGGCTAGCCTGGGCTACATAGCAAGTTTAAGGCCACCCTGAACTACATATGGAGATGCTGTCTCAAAAATGACATGGAGTGGGTGGAGTGAAGGTGGGTATCTGCTTTCCTTTTGTTATCTTCTTTGAAAATATATGGCAAGGCCTGGTGTGGTGGTGCACACCTGTAATCCCAGCACTCAGGAGGCTGAGGCAGGAGAATCACTGTGAGTTCAAGACCAGCCTTGGCTACACAGTGAGTTCTGGGTCTGTCTCAACTACCTAGTGAGACCCTATCTCGAGAAAAAGAAAAAGAAAGAAAAGAAAACATATGGCAAGCCAACTTCCTTCTGTTAGTAGAGTATTATCTAACAATTCAGTCAACATTCAAAGTACATACTTGGACAAGATAAAAGATATTTCATTAGTCTGTAAAACAAAGCTGACTGATTTCAGTAATACATCTCCAAATGTAAGGAAAAATGTTTTCTCACAATGGATAACATTTATACATTTGGGTTATGTAAGGTTTTCTTAGCCTGAAATTCTAGAGACATCCATGCATTCGGAATTTTTCAAACAGCTCTACAGAGATATATATTGATTTAGGAAGTGTCCATATGACACCGAAACAGCCAATCAATTCACTGAAAAAAAATCAATTGATTCAATAAAAACATCAAACAGGCTGTTTGCTGTCATGAAGATCAAACTACTGTTTGACAGAACTTTTACTTTTTAATCAATGGTATTGATGTCCGTAAACACTGTCTTAAGTTTACCCGCCTATGTTCATCATACAAAAAAGGACCAAGTTGGCAATCGTTCAGTAATTTCAGCAAAAGAAAATCTAAACGCTAGGCCAAAATCTTAGCTCCTATTGTACAGTTCTTCCCATACCTAATTTTAGCCTTATTAGCATTCTTCTAAAATAATTTTGTTTTGTAATGTGGTACCACTTACTACACCACACTCTATACAGCAGGCAAAGTTGCCATCATGCTGAACACTACCTTAGGTGTTTACTGTTAAAAGAAAGGTGGTAGATTTTAGCCTTCGTTTCTTTATATGCATCATTTATCTTTTTTGGCTGATATCGCTGGAAACTGTAGCATACCCATCATTATCTAACTGCCAACTGTTTTCAGAGGAGCTGTTGCTTTAAGCTCATTATTTCTTCCGATTGGAGAATCTACAGCGTTTCTTTCTACAACACACAGTAGCCAGCATGGTACATGTGTACAGATGAATGGTCGGGTTTGTCCTTCAGAGTCTCTTTGTACCCAGCTCTGCCCCAGAACTGCAGTACCTAATGAGCAGCAAATGCATACTTATGCACTTTAAAAGTGCACAGTGAAAACTATAAAAAAAAGCCAAAACAAAGGCCGTGACTTTCTTAAATAAGTTGTTATATAACCACATAGCTCCACAGACGTTTTTACTTATGGAAGGGATCAAGGATTATCATGACATGCCTATAATTACCTTCCACAGAACTTTCTTGAAGTCAAGCACAGCTGATTGGGAAGCTTCCCCTCAGGAAGTTATAGGAGCTACACATTGGGAGATTTCAAACCAAATCTGAGAGAGGATGATGAAAGCACCAAAATGCAGATTGCAGGGAAAGTAGACAAAGACTCCACGAATGCTATTAGTTTAAAGAGCCAGGCAAGCATATCCACAAGACACTGAACCACAATCAGAGAAGATGCACATCCCCTTGTTTCCTTCTACAACTCATTATTTAACAGCCGGTTAACAGGTATTGATGCTCCAGAGTTGCAGAATGTCATTTTTAGAATTTTAAGGATTAATACTGAAAATTTAAGGTCCGCCCTCTGTACTGAACTTAAAAGTCTATGTGAGAACATGGGGCAATAATGGGGAGTCCATCTGCAAATAATTGCTAAGTAACAAAATAAGACCTTTTCCCTTTCGTTTTCCTTTAACACGGGTCAAAGTAATTATGTGTAGCATTCCATCGTGGTCAGACTTGGTCGTGTAGATCATGTACTGCTATTGTTTTTGTGAAAACAAAGACAATCCAAGAAGATTAGTTCTCTCCGCTGTAAATATGTCACAGAAGCAGCTGGACAGTTATGGTTTCCTCCTCTTCCGTGGTCTTTCCCATGGCTAAAATCAGCATGGCTCTACTGAAGTCTAAAAGACAAAGATGTATTGCCACTGACTCCTGCCATGCCAACACTCAAGTGTGCCACCTTTAGGGATCTCGAGGTATTTTGGATCCTTGGGTATTGACAACAACTCTTTATGCTCACAACTGGATTAAGATCATTCTCATCATGAGGAATATGATTCATGTCTCCATTATATTAGCAGGAATATTAAGAAATCTAACATATAAAAATAAACAAAACCATTACACCATAAGCCACAGGACATTCAAGTATCAGAGAGGACAATCAGAAAATAACTATCTTTAGGCTCTCAGCAGGAACATATGCTGCTGCTACTAATGGTTATATACATCGCAGAATTGAAAGATGGAAGCTTCTCTAATATTTTAGATTTTTTTCACAATCTATCATTCTATTTTAAAAATAGATCAGTGGAAGATGCTCTTCCTTTGAAGATATTTCTGTGCTGCTTTATACGCAAATTTTTTTGAGGATTCTATTTATCCACTGACCAATTCTTTTTAAGTTTAAAAAGCAAAGATTGTCCCAATTTTCTAGGATCCTATGAAAGAAAGAACAAGCCGTAGTAGCTGAGACACCTCATGCCATTTTTCTATGAAATTAAAAGGCCATAGACCAGCCAAAGGTTTTGATTGTAGAAAATACTATTGATCAAACATTTTATTTAAATGCAATAGAAAGCAATGAGCAGTTGAAAGTGTGTTTTTAAAAATCCTTATATATTTAAATACAAGGTGATTATCTACCTTCTAATTTTAATTAAGTTTTGTATTGAGAAAATTGTAGGTTTACATTCGCATGCATCTGTAAAGAAAAAAAATACACAAAGGTGCCATTCCCCCTGTTTATTCTGCTCAGTTGTCCCCCAGTGGAAACATCTTCTGAAAACATGGTATATAATAACACAGTCACAATTTGAATGTTGATAAAATCCATTTATCTCATCCCAATGTCTCCAGTCTTATTTATGCTCATTTGTGTGCCATTTTATTTATAATGCTTCATTATTTCAACAGTGGAAAACAGTTTATTAAATTTTCTCAGAATATGTAAGGGTAAGTGCTCTTTGGCGTCTGATCTGGAGCTATCTCCCCAGTTTAGTAAAATTAGCTAGTTTTATGCTTAATCATATTTGACTTCAAGAAGTAACACTTCAAGACAGTGACAGTAACACAGTCTAAGACCAAACAGATGTTCAACAAGAAGACATAAAAGCTTACAAGTTACATAGCTTACCTCCCCCACCTCAAAAAACTAGATGCGTTGAACAACAATGAAACAATATGAGACAGATCTCTCAAATTCACTCCTCTGTGCAGCAATGGGTTGATTTTTGTCATTATTTTTATTGCGTTCCCTCTGGGTACATAGTTTTATACGAGTGAAAGGAAACGCAGCGTTATGATTAGAACCATATCAGGAGCACCTAAAGTCCTGGCTTCTCGATCTTATTATGGGCTTCCTGAATATACTACCAAAATGGTGAATTTTATTTTCTTTTGTTTTATTCACCTGTGCACTAAAAATTATGAGATGTGATGAAATACAAAGTGTTAATGCAGTAAAGTGGAAAGGAATCATCATTCCCTTTAATTTTTTCATTCTTTTTTAAAGAATATTTTGTCCTCAGACATAATAGTAGCATATCCTAACATTTGAGTATGAGTATAGTATTTACCATATTCTGTGTTCTATGCTTAGCCTTCCACGTGTTGCCTAGTTTTACTACTGCCACATCCCAAAGCAATCCAACAGTAAAGAGATTCATTCCCCCATTTCACAGAGGACAAAATTGAGACTTAGAAAATCTTATTTGTCCAAGGTTGTGTAATTGATAGTAGGTAAACCTGGATCTGAAATTATAGTTTTTAATCACAATATACATGCCGTGCTCTTACCTGCTACCCTGTATGCCTCCCTTTCTATGGTTCACATGTTCTCTCTTTCACCAACTCAAAGAAAAAAATGCTACCAGGACCTGCAATTCTGTTCTGTGGCAAGTAGTAAGAGTTTCCTACATTTTCTAAGTGATAAACAGAGATTTGAAGGAACTAGGAATGTGCAGAAAAATCTCCCTAACCACCATTTCCCACTGCTTCCCAGAACAGTAAGATAAGTGAAAGGCAGAAAACACACATGCACGCGCACACACACAAAATGAAGTTACTAAAGAGTAACTCAGAGCCTGCCATTTTTAAACAAAGTTCTAATGTCAGCTATAAAAAAGAATCTGGTGGGTGGTAAGTCATTTGTAGACCACTTGATAACCAGCAGCAAGAGTGAAATAGAGTCTTTTAGCATGGAAAGACCAGAGGAGAACAGAACAGTTAGGCACATACATTTCCTATGCTTTACTCTAGAAGCATTGAATTTATGAGACCTCAGAGGCCTTTTCAAAGCAGGAAGAAGAATCCTGGCTAGTTATCTTCAGAGGATACTGTGTAGAGAACAAAGCTCTGATGGCATCAAATCAAGGGATCCCACCCCCCAGTCCCCCCACCCACCCCC
>NW_022900938.1:30925226-30926786 GCF_012274545.1 Fukomys damarensis | reverse complement strand
TCTGGGCACACACATAAAAATGTCTTCATTCCTTAAGCCATCAAAATTCCTACCTAAAGAGCCTTCATTATAAAAGAAGGTAAGAACACTTCTGTCAGACTCACAGGTTGGCTGCCTGCAGCCTACAATATCGCGAGTAAGGAGTCCACGCAGCATGGGACGTTTGATGAGTAACTCAGCAGCAAACTGAACTTCATGGTCAGAGCCTGCTGGTGTGTGCGCCCCGTCGTACAGTGAGACAGATGGAGGTGATGAGCTGGGGAAGGCTTCCAGTGCAGATGGGGTGCTGGAAAGGTGGCTTGTTAATAACACTGCTGCTCCAAGCAACTTCTTGTCAGCAGTCAAAGTTTCAGGATCATGGACTTGTGGCTTCTTGAAAATTGCTGCAGGACTGACATAATTCCTAGTGTAATTCCTGGTGTAGTTCCAATAAAAAATAAGAAAAGTCTCATAGCACTCCAAAGGGCTAGGGTAAGGCCAGTGGTGTGAAGTGATTGACATTTGATGAAATTTTACATTTGGACTGGCAGTACCCAGTGTTCCCAGAGAAAAAAAATTCTTAGAGGTTATATTTGTGTTAGCCATATCTTATTTTTTCTTTTAATTTTCAGTTAAAGTAAAGGCTTTTTTACAGTTGTTCAATGGATGCTACAAAACAATCTGATATGGGAAGAACCAAGCATGTCGTTTCTTTTAGGAAGAGTTAATTTTCAAACAAACTATCAAGCCAGAGTACTGAAATTTCTACACAAGGTCAGGTGATTTTTCACTAAAAATATGATTAATGCAAAGCTAAATAGGAAGAGTAATTTGAGCATTGTTGGAATTTGACAATGTAATTATACACTGGCTTTTTTCCCCTCACACTGCCACAGATTATACTTTTTTAAATGACGATATTCTTTTCTTTTCAAAACTACAAGTGCTAATAAACATTCTAAAGTCTTCACAGGATAAGCCATAAAGAATAAATATCTAAGACATTTCATATTGAGGAAGTTCAGAGTTTACAAAGAAGACCACAATAGTTTGTAACTCTTTAATTGATCCTACAAAATGGACAAAGCTTAGAGTTTCTAGAATTATTCAAAACGGACCTACCTTTGCCAAAATTTAGATGGTGGCCTGTATGTATCAATAAATTTTGAGATGCATTCCATAATTTGGAATTTTTTTTCTCTCTAATTCTCTCTTTTTGCTATTACAAACTCTAAAAATTAGGTAATGCTAAAAATACACTGAGGGATCCATTTAGGTCCTGAAGGCCCATGAAAACCTAAGCTTTATTTGCTCAAAATTATGTAAAAACAATGATAATTTTTATAGTCTGGGTGGAGAATTCCTACAAGTCAACCCACACTGTAGGCCTATAAATGTGCTGCGGTAACCAAATGAGTCAGTCATCTGAAAATGATATTTTATTATTTAAATTTGTGACACCTTCATGTTGTTAATAAAATGGTTATGGCAACGGTAGCAAGAGTAAACACTAAGTCCAAACATCACCAAGGAAAATGCTGCCAATTGAATCAGAAGGTTAAATTCAAGGATTTTTTTTTT
>NW_022900938.1:30878743-30925167 GCF_012274545.1 Fukomys damarensis | reverse complement strand
TCACCAAGGAATGCTGCCAATTGAATCAGAAGGTTAAATTCAAGGATTTTTTTTTTCACTTGTTTGAAATCTCTGCTCAAAAATGGTTCACTCCAGCAGACGCAGTAGAATATGGTGGCTACTTACAGTAGGCAAGACAGACATCTACCTGATTTGCTTGTAGTAAATGCATCTCTTTTTTACCAGCTTTGTCTCCTGTTAAAATCAACAGTGATTCTAAAGATATGAGTTCCAGGCCTTCTTTTATCACATGATACATGTATGATCTATAGTTTGATTTGGGCTCTAGGGATTTCAGTATTTTTACCATCAAAAGTCTTGAAATCATTGGAATGACAAAGTGAGATGTTGAAAATGGCATGTCTGATAATCATGAAGTGCTCTTTATATACATATTGTTTATTGCTGTTAAATATTAAGATTAAAGCAATATTTCCTGAACAACTTTTATGTACTGGATTCTATCACAAGCAAGAAAGTATATAGATGACACTTAATCAATACATTAAATCTATGAGATGTTCTCATTATCCCATTTTAAAGATTAGAATATCAGTGTTCTAAGAGGCTTTGTGTTTGTTCAAAGCTACTTAACTAGTAGGATTTTACAGGAAATGTCTACAACCAGAAGAATCACAAGAAAAAAAAAATTATACTGAATACCAAGGTCAGAATATGTGCTCTGACAAATACAAAAGTAATCAGATGACAATAGGAAAACATTTTAAAATTGGTTCCTGTTCTAACTTAGGCATAATGTAAGACAGAAGCATTGCTTTCATCCCTACCTCTCTTTAAAAATTAATGCTATTGCACAAAGCCACCTTTTATGAACTAGATAAGGATGACAGGTTGGGGGGGTCTCCACAAACTGCTCATACTCTGTGTTGATATTTTCTAGGGAGGACTGCAGCCAGTGACTGTGGTCTATGCGGTGTGCTTCAAAAGCTCAAGACTTGCAATCAAATGTTAAAAGAAGAAGAAGAAAAAAACCTAAGTAAACATAACCTACTAGGGCATTTTATCAAGCTGGAAGACAAATAGACTTTTTTTTTTAAAGGAAAAAATTGACATATTTTTCTCTTTCACTTAATCTTTGATTGCCTTTCAGGTGGCGGGGGAAGGGTTGAAGTTAGAAGTGAGAGCAAAGTGATGAAGAGAAGCAGCCGGAGTCTGTCTCTCAAATATTGCTGCTAATCTGCTCCCTGCTGCCGTCCCTGCCACTCAGCAGAAGAGAGCGAGTGTTAGAGGAGCAAAGAAAGGGGAAAAGGGAGAAACTAGTGTTGTTGTTGAGAGAGAGGGAAGTAGTGAAGTGCTTACTTGTTTATAGCATTAGAATTCCCAATTTATTCCAAAAATGTCCAATTTATTCACATCTGTTGAGAATCAGTCTATATGTAAGTATGCATGTAGGTAGGTGCGCTTATTATTTATCTTTAATGGGATATATATTTATAAATTATGTTTTTTTCCTTGAGATAATTTAGCCTTATTTTTCTTCATATTTAAGCATTTTATCCCAAGCCGGTTAGGACCTATCCATGTGCATGGAATAGCCACACAAACTGACACACATTCGAGATGATAAATGAATCAGATAAATCTATTTATAAATAGTTATTGATCTGCTGCTCTCTGCAGTGCTGTCACTTCACGCAGTAAACTCAAATGATCTATTTTGCTCCTGGACCCTTGATTTAGCTGAAAGAGCTCTGAAATGGTGAGCTGCTAGAAGGTAGCCTACTAGGTCCTGGTCCTAAGGACACAGAAAAACAGGAGATGAACACCTAAGTAAGCTGGTATCATCCTCATACTTGGGTGTGGGATTTAGCTTATCTGCAAGACTCTTCTGGAATAAATCATCTGACAGGAGTCTGCACTATGGAAGAAGAGCCCAGCAGGTAGTACGCACAGCCTGCAAGCTGCCAGCTTGTTGACAGCCAGTGTGGTGGATTTCATACTCTATGGGGATGTCAGCTTCTGGGGAGTTCAAACAGAAGTCCTAGCGAAAGCAAACTCCAAGACAGTAATTTTGCCTGTCAGGAATGCTATGCCAGATGGATTTAGTACTGGCTTGACATGTCCAGGCACTAAAGGAGATTTTGAAAGGACAAAAAAATCAGCCCATATTCCTTTTCCAGCCATTCCCATTTTACGTATCAGACACTACAGCCTTAAAGGTGGTCTAAGTAGCAGAACAAAGGGTCAGCAGAAGAGAAATTTCCATGCATGTCTATCTTTATACCTAGAGATTTACTCACTTGAGGTTAGCTAACTTCACTTGAAACCAGAATCCCCTATACCTCTTTGTGTTCCTTATGGCAGGCAAATCCACTCTCTTCCTAAGCTCACAATATAGTCCACTGTGGATTTTTATCTCATGTGAAAATTTCTAGAAACTGCTTTTCTATAAACAGAGCTTTTCTGTAAATAAAAAAAAAGTCTCTAGATGAGAAGAAAGATGCTTTTCCTGCGCGCGCACACACACACACACACACACACACACACACACAAAAAAAAAAAACTATGCTCACCACAAATACACAAAATATCCTTACTTTCTCTCAGTTTCTTCCTTTTATGTGTAGAATAGAAGAATTTAAAGGGTTTACTTCCTGAAAGTTATTCCAGACTTGAAATTTTTCTTCACAATGCTTAAAAAATAAGGCTAACTCTATAAATAATATTAAATTGGATTTTTCTTCCCATATAAAGAAAAATCATCACATGCTTGCCAACTTAAGAGTGATTATTCTTTTTATGTATAGTATTTGCCTTAATCAAATCAACCAAGTTCTGCAAACACAATCCATCTATTTGAATACAAAGATCATTTTAATGTAGAAACTGTTAAAAGGTGTTAAATATATATATAATGCATACACACACACACACACACACACACACACACATAGGGTGTGGGGGGTATGTATGGAACCAGTGACAATGCGTTATATCCTCAGCTCTTTATCTTCATTTATTTATTTTTAATATTGAGATTAGACATGGAAACTAATAGTGGGTCTAGATAGGCATAGTATATACGTACAGATCTATATCTAGCGAATGTAATAAAAACTCATATTTCACTTTCATGTGACATCAGTCTACAAAGGTCCTATATTTGAACCTGGAAGCAGCAATTAACTCCCAAAACCATCCACATTCCATCCTCAAGTTGGCAACTACCTACTCTGGCATTTTTAATAACAATATCATATATTGTCTTTCCAGTTTTGCCTTGTTTAGCATCTGAACCTCCTGGAGAATAATTTTTCCCCAAGGAGGCCAGAGGGCTAAATGACAAAAATGCCTCTTGGCTTCAAGAATTCCCAGCTTGGAGCAAAGCTTGTCTTGGACCTGTCTAGGCAGCCAACTCCTAAAATGTCCTATTTGCTGAGCCCTATCTTTGTATTTACTTAATATTAATATCTTATTTATGTATTTATTTTTAATGATTGTCTCATTCTTTAGCTTCATACGGTCAGTCATAGTTTGCAATTTCCTATGGATCAGAGAATATCTTAGTTTAACCCTGTTTCACTTGCATTCCATCTTTCAATTTTGTATTTAATGAATGAATACTTAATAAATAATGTTTTTATAGATTCTATAAAACACCTCACTATGCTTTTTGAGCATATTATCTGCTTCTACTTTAGATAAGTACTTGTTCTGTTAAGATCTCTTTTTACTTATCTTGAATTAATTGTTTCATTCTTATTTCCCATAGCAATCTAAACCCTTAGGAAAATAAAACATTTAACAAAATGCCAGCTAATAGCAAGGACCCAATCTATGATATGTAGCCTTCTGACTCATGACGTAGTTCATGGCTTCAGGTTCTATCCTTTTTTTATATGTCTAAATGTCTTCCTCCGTAGCTCCTTATGCCCTGATTTTCTGAGCTCAAAAACTTCATAAATTATACATATATTATCTCCAGTTGGAACTGCTACAGGTACCTTAAAGTGCTAGCTTTGAAAACTGAGTTCTAAAAAATTCTTAAAATCTTCCAGTTTAGAATAATGATGTCTCCTGTCTATTTAGTTAGGATTGGAAATAGTCTGCCCGATTCTTATAAGAAACCTGTAAGTCATCTCTCTTTCTGCCTCACTTTCCATCTATGATTCATCGCCAAGTCCTTCAATTCTACATCAGCTTCTCTTCCCTAACTACCACCACACTAGTCTAATCCCTCACTAATATTGATTTAATCTGCTAACTAAATTATGTCCTTTTTTGACCCTATCATCCATTCTGCCTCTTTGCAGCCACAAATTTCATACCACCTCTCTGGTTAATATTTATGTTTATCTTGAAATAAAATCTAAGATCCTTAAATATGACTTTAAAAACCTTGTAGGATCTAGTTTCCAACTCTCTTCATGTTTTATCTCAGAGCTTGTCTCACTTTTATTCTCTAAGCCTCAGCCAGTCTTCTATGCTTTCAGCTGCTTGAATGCTCACAGCCCTCTCTACCCTCAGAGGATGCATAACTCCAATTGGAATAGTATACATCCAGGATTCTTAACTAAGATAACCTCATCTTATTATTCAGGCTGCTGCTGAAATAAATTAAACATCTTTGGGAAAGCATTTTCTGATTCTCACCAGTGAAGCCAAATTCCTTTTATAAGGCTATAAAACTACCATTGACTTTTTCCCCATGGAACTAATAAACATTTAAATTACATATCAATTTTTATGAGTTAATGTCTGTGTTATACCATAACCTCCATCAAAGCACTGACCATGCCTATTTGTTCGCCATTATTATCTCTCACACTGAATTAGGCAGAAAGAGCGGGCACTTAGTGCATTGCAGTTGAATGACTATGCAGACTTCCATGTCCAGCTTTGATATCTCCCCTGGGTTTCAGACTTCCATGTTCAGTGCTTACATTATGTTACCAGAGAGATGAACCGCGGACACCTTCAACTTAGCCTTTCATAATCATGTGTACTAACAGCTCCTATCCCCACCTACGCCTCCTGCATTCTCTACCTTAGTTTTTGGCATTCAACATCTTCTATTTTGAAATCTCGATGTCATTTTGGCTTCCTCTTTCTTTCACTGTTGATGTACAACTAATTGCCATATTCATTTCTTCTTTCCCTGTGGTGTTTCTCAGATTGATTCCTCCATTTTCAGAAATAATTTTCTCTCTCTAATCATCATTTTCTCCTAGATGCACTGAATAAACATCCTACCTCCAATATTTTACTTAAGCCACAGCTTCTTATGTTGGATGGACTGACAGATAATAGAAGTTAGCAGCACGGACTCAGAACCCTTCAGGCCTGGGTAAAACACTTGCTCTGTCCTTTTCTAGATGTGTGATTGTTTTGAAATTGCTCAATCTTTCTACAGGTCAATATAAAAATAGAGGAACAGCGATAACTATACAAACATTGCACATTTTGAGCAATGCTTGTCCAAAAAATTTTAGCTACTGGTATTATTATATTATTAGCATTAATTTTCTAAAAATTTGGAGTGAATTATGTTCTCTCCCAATTCCTTTTGTACTACCTCTAATAGAAAAGCGCTATAATCCTAAGGATTCAAAAATCTAGACTAAACCTCCTTCCTCATTACTCAAATAAATTTTCAACTGCTAACTCAAAACATAACACGTTCAGTATTTCCCAATGTAAACATGCACTCTCATGTGTTTCTGCCTGTGATTACATTGTTCTCTCAACATGAAATGTTTATTTCATATCTCAAACACTTGCAAATTCAATGCCAACCTGGGAAACAGCCCTAGTGCACATTGACTAGAAATGATAAAAATGATGTGGCTTTTTAAAAAAATAAAATGGAGTACAACTCAGCTATAAACAATGAGAAACTAGAGACATTTACAACTAAATGGATGCACATTGAGGCCATATCTTAGGTGAAATAAATACGACATATATGTGTAAATACCGAACAGTTTCTCTGGTGTGAGAAACTAAAAGTGTAAATAAGAATCAAAATGTACAATAGATGAAGTGAAGTGGGAAGAAAAAGTCCAAAGGGGAAGGGGAAGTGGGAGGGCTAAAGAAAAAGAGAAAATATGGGAAAAGAAAAAAAAAACAAAAACAAAGTCTTTGTAAATTAGGAGGACTGGAGGGGTGAAAGGGAGGGCAGAGGAATGAGGAAGAAATAAAAACCAAGATATATCATGTAAAGGTACAGATTCCCAATGATAAATGTCATTATATTGTATACCTAAACTGTACTAATAGACTCTATAAAATAAAAAAACAAACAAAAAACAAAATCAATGCCAAGATCACATTCGCAAGGCCGTCCCTGAGTCTCTTAGTCATAATTACTCTTTCCCTTGTGTCCTCTAAAGCTTGTGCTTCTATTTAATACTTACTGTAGTTTACCTTACACTATAGTTAATTGCATACTGTCTATCCTGCTCCCTTATCAGCAACTCCCAATGATGCAATTAGTTTGAAATCTCCATGACAGTAGTGACAACATCTTAAACACCTTTGTTTAGTACACAAAATCTAGCAATGGTGCCTGACAAATAAACTAGCCACAGGTAGACACTCAATGGTTATCTGTTGACTTTAATTGAAAAAGAATTGAATAGTTTAAGGTTGTGACATGGATAAGACATTTTTCCTTTTTCAGAAACACTGCCTAGCTGGGATAATGATAGAACAGCATTTATTATTCATATTGTTCCCAGCCATTTATTATGTAAGAGTAAAAAAATAATTTTCCAACATCCTGTTAATGTAAACTATTATTTCTACTTAAGAAAATATATCTTTGTGAATATTTAGGGTATTACTAAATTATTTCCCTACACTAAAAATCAGGAATATGATAGCAATCATTTAAGTACTTCATGCTTACAAACCAATCTGAAATGATTTTTTTCTAAATAAAAAGAATGCTTTGCTTATTTTCCCACACACACCATTTCTCTGCTAACAAAATTTCAGAATAGTGAGAGGCTTGGATTTTTTCCTTTTCAAGTCAAATTATTAACCTTAAGAAATGCAATACTTTCAGGGAATCATAATGAAATCTTAAACAAAAACTTCAAACTGCCAGAAGATGTAAAGTCAGTTAGCTAGAAAGTTTTGTTTTCCCTCTACCCTGCAATCTGGCTACTAAACAGAGCAGGATTCTTTGCCTTGTTGGCAGCCCCTGTGGTAGAGCTTGGAGCCAAGTATCCTGGGCTCCTCTAAAACAGCTCAACAAGGCCAGGAGAGAAAATTGTGCTGACCAATACACATATTCCAAGACCCAGAATGCTTGATTTTGAGATCCAATATCAATCCAGCCAGGGTATCTTACGGCTAGGATCTCATCTCATTATTTTTCCGATTCATATTGGATTCACTGTTAAGCTATTTTCAGTCATGCGCAATGACCTAGATTCTCCCACAGTGTAAGCTACTCCCCAGGAGTATGCAAGGTACTTAAGGAAACTGCATTAACACTTTCAGGTATGCTGTGATAACTGGTTTCCTAGTGTCTGGAAAGAGCTGCCTCACAAGATACTAAATGATACCTTCATATATTGAAGAGAGTTCACACCACTTCTCTAAGTCTCCTCAGTGAAAATCATGCAAATCCAAAAGTAGAAGACACTGGTTCACTAAATAGAAGGAGAGCAAATATTTAGGTAAGGGATTTTTTAAAATCTTCTAATAGACATTACCTTTACCAGTTAGATTGTAATGATTGAAAAGCCTCTGACCCAATGCCAAGGCTAGTACCAAAGTACAGTCCTATTTTGAAGACAGTAAGTGATGGATTCTCCAGAGCCTTCTTCCAGTCTCAGTCAACCACTGACTCAACAAACTTCTGAGGTAGGTTTTGACCTTTTCCCAACTGAGCCTTAAATGAGGTATGCAATTCTTTATCTATATTGTTACTTAGCAGGGAAATCTAATTCAAGCTGGCTTCAGGAAAAGTCGCCATTTCTTTACTCCTTTGACTGTCAAATCTGGGGTAGGTCCTCTCTGCAGCGTTTCACTCTCCGTTTCTCTACCTCTCAGGTATTTTTTTCATCTGTGTTTGACTTCCTGTTTTTGTCCTATGACGGTAGCACTGGACTTCGCCCAAAAATAAGCATCTTAAAAACTTAGCAGCAAATATAGTTTTTTCAGTAACTATGCATCTCATTGGGTCTTTTTACCTTTCATATATCATCCTCCATTATACAGACTGGGATAGGAACATACACTAGAAAAACTCCCGCCTGGGGAAGCCCCTGGCTCTGAAGCTTCCTGACTACCTGTATACCATTCATGAATGAATCACTGTAGCCAGAAAGCTACAAGGCTGGTCTTGATGAGGGCTGTACTCTATCCCCACCCCCAGACGGGTGAAGGTGAAATTAAGGTCAATTCCACCTGGAGTGGGGGTCAGTGAAAGGAAAAAAAAATCAAGGCATTGTTAAAGGAAAATTAGCAGACATAAAGTACAGATGTCTACTAAACTGCTATATGAAAAATAACTAACATACATCTTGTGTTTAAGTACAAAACAAAGGCTAACAGGGCTGTGGGAGGCATTCACACCATTGCTTTCCTCCCACTGCACTGTGGTTACTTGTTTACAAACGTATCTCCCTCAATAAACCCCGAGCCTCCAAGGTCAGGGCTTGCTTCTAGAAAGGCAAGAAGCAACTGGCACATGGAAAGATTTAGTAAATGTTTGCTGAAGAAGAGGAACATGGCTCTGACGTTAACCACAACGCTTTCAAGAGTATATCTGGAAATGCATTTGCACATTTCATTTTACTCACAAAAAATTACATTTTAACCATAAGAAAATAGCTTTTGCTACTTAGGCAACTATACAATTCTGCAGGATTTAGCCAGTTCCACTCATTGTTTAAAATAAAAAAAAAAAAAACTGTTGAAGATTGATGCCACTATTTTTACTGCCCATTCTAGTACTTTAAAAAATACTGGTAAAGGGATGATGGAGATAAATTAGAACTTGAATTAAGCTAAGGTTGTTGGTGGTTCAAATTTATTACCATCAAAAAAGCTGTTTACTTGCTTCTTTGAAATATGCCAATGGGCTTAACCCTGTCCCTAAGCTAAAATTTTTCTCTTCTCTTCACTAGAATCTCTTCTAGCCAGAAACAGAGGTATGCACAAAGGTCTATGGCTAGACTTGCACTTTCAGTTTTTGTGGCGTCCAATTTTTATGCCTCCAAAATAAATTCACTGTCTGGGATTATCAATTCATCTTACAGCTTAACTTCTTTTTAAAAATGACCAAACAGAAGCTTCAATAAATATCTGGCTCAAAAGCAGGCATGACAGAAGCAAAATGTTCTCTTGTGGTGTTGTATAAACTCTCCTAAGCCTTAGAAGTGGTTATTTGCTAAATGTCTAAAAGAGTTAATGATCTTCCAAAAGGGAAATAAAGATCAAACTCAGTGTCCTCCAAGCAGCACTAATGGCCTGGTACACTAAATCTTACACTCTTCTCTAAGTGATTTCAGTCATTCTTTGTCCTACTAAAAGCAAAATCCTACCCTTATACAAGGGACAGAGGAGGAAAGTGTTTTAAGATTGCATTAAAACCATATGCGGCCCAGGAAATTTAGCATTAGCAGGCAGTAAATTATACCTTTAATCGTCTTTGTTGTTTCTTGGCGTTGCCACAAACATGTTACAGTATTTGATTCTACTTTGTGGCTAGATACCCTACTCATGTCATTTGGAAACGTGTTATATTAATGGTGGATTTTAGTTTTAACTCAGTCCTCACCTCTGCCTCTTGCAAGCTGGTTTAGATCATAACACATTATTTCAAAAGTATGAATAATAAGCACTTTAGTGCAAATTAACTTAGTTTCCAGCCCTCCTTTGATTTTGTAAAGCAAAATAAAAGAGGTGTTTTTATTTGCAGCCTAACTCACACTGCCCATTAAAGTTGTGTATATAAATAAGCCAGGTTATCTTTTTCCTTGTGAGAAATGCTGTTTTATCTAACAGTTACTTTCCTAGTAGTTCAGTAGTCCACTACTCTAAATTAGGACACTTTATCTTAAGGCTTCATAATCTTACGAGACTATAATTGGAAAGTTTATAAAAAAAAAAAAGTCCTGCTTTGTAAGCTTGGCAGCTGAGATAGAAGGAGGAAATGAGAGGGGCTACAGCAGAATTACACCATCACTGCTGGCCTGACTCCACTTGACAGAGCCGTTTAATATTTTGACAAGACAAAATATAAAGCAGCATTTTATTCTGTAGAGACTTCACTAGACACAAGCATGGAAGTGCTTGTGATCAATAAAGTTTGCGGTGGAGAGTGATTTATTTACAGCAGGGTATTATGTAGAGAAAGAGCTGTGATATTTCCACAGGCTTTGACGGCATAATGGGCCCCTCTCAATCCTTACATGGAAGGGTTAGATTGTCATGGTTGCTCAGGCAGTATTCAAAACGTTATCTGATCAGCCTTAAAGACTTCAGAACGAGACAGATGATTAGTTACCCTAAACGATCCTCATCATGCAGAAATTGATGATTTAATATAGTCAATGACAGACGATTCCATTTGTACTAGATAAAGTGTCTGCGGTTTGTATCAATCATAATAGAGTTATTATTGAGCATAAAAGAAAAGCATGTTTAATATCATTAATTCCAGATATGTCGCTTTCCACATCTGGCATTCATCCATAGACCAGAACCACTCCAGGCTATCATTCCCGCCTCTGTGCTAGCGACTCCAGTGTTTTTTGTAATTTCAAAATGTTTTTCAGCACCTCCAGCTAGGCGCAATAACAGTTTACAGATTACCTATGTCATCACATTTTGACAAACTTCTCAATCTGATGTGACCTTCATCTTTAGCCATCTGCTTGCCTTTGTTTCTGCTCTTTTTTGATAAACCTTCCCAGCTTAAAGCTGTAGTAGTTTGTTCCACGCACTATTCTTCTAGGTCAATGTTTCACCTGTGTAAGTTCAGAAACACAGACTGCAGTGTAAAGACGGTGACCTGGGTTCAGGTCCCCAGGTACCCAACCCTCCCTCACCCCCTTCGTTATATTTTTCATCATTCATGTCAAATACTTTTTGATTGGATGGAGGGAAAAGCACACTATCAGAAGAAAGCAAGAGCGAGTGGGATCTGGGACGAAGGAAGAAGAAGAAAAGAATAATCAGTAAGGGGGAGAAGTTGAAAAAATAGGAGAAAATATAATTTCTACATTCATCTTACCTGCAAAAATATATAACAAATGGAAAAGGCTTATAAATAAGGAAGAGACCTAAAGTTTTCTGGGGGAACAACATTATAATTACCTAAAGTAAATGCTATTGCTTTTCTATTTTTAAATATTTCCAGTGACACATAATAAAACAAATAAACAAAATAAACAAATGTCCAAGCTGAAAATGTTGTACATTAAATTTGTGTGGAGGAAAAATATATGCTTAGAAAAAATGATGTCTCCGATTTAAGTTATTTCCACTCACAAATATTTATGTAGCACTCTAAGTGGTGAAAAACACTGGTAGCTTCTTTTTTTCTTTTAGTAAGAGTTGATTTGGAGACAGTTCTTGAGATGTTTAGCAAAATTGAGGACCTACAATGTGTAAGATACTAGATACTAAGAATATATCTGCCAGCAAGACATATAAATACATCTGCCCTCATACTGCTTACATTGACAGGAACTGAGAAAATTAGTTATAAATGGAACATATCCCAAAATTAAAACCATGATCAAATTACTGACAGGAAGCATAAATAGTAAGTGTTAGGTGTTAGTAAATGTATCCTGGGAAGCAGAAAATGTATCATTTCTCCATGCATTTGATCCAGTCAAACATCATCTCAACACAGACGTATTTATTTACCTTTTTTTGTTTGTTTGTTTTGTGAAGTAGAGTAAAAGAGATTAATACTGTTTCAGGAGCAAAGGGCAAATTTTTACCTTTCGTTCTCATTGCTTCACAAGGATGCCTTGCTTATAATTGCTTCAATGTAGTTTTACCAGACAAAATTCCAGATCTTCATCTATGATCACACTTTCACCACTGTAGGGGCAATTTATAAATTATATACATAAACTACATAAACATATCTTGCCAATTATTTTGTTTAAAAACATTGATGACATTTAAAGGGTAAATGTTGACATGTTTAGGGGACTTATTACCAGAGCAGTCGAATCAGACCTATGAATATAAACCTTGTGAGAGGCATCCTATAATAGCACAACACTCAGAATTGGGTTTCTAGTGTTCTAGGTCTGACTCCAGCATTTCTTAATTATGTGACAACCTCTCTAAACTTCAGATGTCTTATTTTCAAATAGAAGATATTTGTCTGTCTTATCTAGTTGTACAAGCTACAAATAATGATTTTTAAAGTACTTTGCAAAAAAAAAAGTTTAAAAGATTTTCAAGAGATGAGAAAATAAAAGTCCAGAAAACTTAGGAGACTTACTCAAGGTCAGCCTACTTAATAGTGGAACCGCAGTTAGGTCATTGTTCTCAGTTGCCTGTCCAGTGATCTTTCATCTTCATGAGATAATGTAATAAAAATGCTTTGGAAACTATGGCATGCATAAAGGACATGGTATAATGATAGAGCAAAATGATGTGACCTCTCTACTTGTGTGGTTTTAAATTTCAAAAAAAAAAAAGCATTCTGGAATATCTCACAATGAATTTCTGCCAAGAATTAAAAGGAAATTTATGGAAGAAATGTTAAATTTCTGATAACAATGATTTCACTCTCTCTATTGAATTTTATATGCATGTAAGACTAATTAAAGTCCATCAGCAATCATCACGTTAATAGATCATGATGAGTTTAAAACCTTAGTTCTCAATTTTACACTTTATTCATCTCTCGGTATCGATATAATATTGGAAAAGCCTTAAAATAATAAATTATGGCTGTATTTTATTGAATTCCAGGACTAAAGTTAAACATCTTTTGGATGATCAGATATTCTCAAAGAAGACAGCAGACACCAATAAACAAATATTCCACTATTTTAGTGAGACTTCTTGTGCAGTGATGGTTTAGCGATAATGCACATGGAGAAGGTTTCAGTCAACATGTAACATGCTGAATCTGAGTCAGACTCACATATAATTTAAAAAGTAAATGACCATAACACCATCCATCTACTTTAAAAATCAAAAGTCTTCTGAATTACAGTCTAAGACTTAGTTATTAATAAATTTATTTTTCAGTTCTAGTAATTGAATCCAGGACCTTTGCACTGAGCTACATATACAGCCTTTTCTTTTCTTTTCTTTTTTTCTGCTTTGTTTTGTTTTTTTGTTTTCAGACAAAGTCTCTCTAAATCACTAAATTGATCAAATGAAGCTCAAGTTTTCAATCCTCCTACCTTGGCCTCTTGGAATGCTGGTATTACAGTCATGCTCCACCAGCCCTCATGAAGCAATTATTTTATCTTCAATATGTCTTAAATGGCCCCCATAGATTTTCCTGATCAAAAATCGTTGTGCTGCCAATTGCTGGTTAAATCATATTTGTACTATGTAGTTGGACATTCACAAGTAAAACAATAGATAGAATCTGTATGAAAACAGAGGTTGCAGTGTTTTATTTCAGTTCACAAATTTAAAGATTAACTGCATCCACCATGGTCTTGGTCAACTGGCAAACAAACTTAACTTAGAATCAGAATTGTGTAAGAAGCCATCCTGATGTATAGAGGCGGTGTAAAAGGTTTCCCAATCAACTTACCACTTCAGAAAATCACTAAAAACAGCAAATGATGATTCAAGTGGAAATAATAAAGATGTTGTCTTGAATGATCTTTTTTATTTCTCTTTTTTATTTTTTTTATTCCATTAAGTTTTTTGGTACATTTTAGGTACACATTATGATCACATTCATAAGTGGGCATTTGTACCTGGACATGATGTATCTTGGTTCTTGTTTTTTTCCCCATTCCCTCTCCTTCTCTTCCACCCCTCCACCCCAAGCTTTTACAAAAACTTTGTTTCCATTTTCTCCTTCCCTTCTTTCCTTTCCCCCACCACACTTGCTGCTTCCCCTGCCCTTTTGGACATTTTCTTCCTATTTTACATGATCTATTATACATTTTGGTCCTCCTTTACTCTTGGTCTTTTGCAGAAAGGAATGCTACTCTAAAATGTTTAAAAATTTTTCTTATCATAGTTATAAGTCAGCAGAAACTTGAATTTTTAAAATGATTTTTAAAATCGAGGGTAATAAAACTTGTTATTTTACCAAGAGGTTTTTCATTGTGTGAGAATTAAACTATGACTTTTCTTTTTAAACCTGGTGCAGGGATTGAACTCAGGATCTTGCATTTAAGAGGCATGCACTGGTGAGACGCCTCTGAGCTAAATCTCTGGTCCCTAAGCTATTACTCTGATTTCTTTCTCACTTCTGGTTCTTTCTATGTGTTTCCTCCTGGACTTCTGTCTTGTTCCTCTTCCATTTAAATACTGAATTTCTATCAAGTCCTGACTTAAATCTAAATTGAACCACAAATCTTTCCCTGAATGCTTCAGGCTCATTTATCTGGTATTGTTTTCTCAATTACAAAAGCAATTACAGCCTGTACTACATCATCTGTAAACATTCATTTATTCACTAATCATATATTTAGTGCCTGGCTTGTACCAGGTACTATATAGGAACCAAGACTACTAAGAGGGTAACAGATGAGAAGGCACTCCACCTTACTGAGTAAAAGAGGGGAATGTTTTTCATGGGCCTTGATCGAGAAATGCACTTACATATTATCTCAATTTGTCTGGCATCTCAGTGAGGTAAAATTATTATCCTCCTCTCCTAGGTGAGAAGACTGAGGCATTAGGCAAATGGGTCACTTACTCAAAGATTTTAAAAATAGTTCTTCCTAATCATTTCAAGTTTATATGCTGCATTGCCACAACCAAAATGATATCCTAGTTCTCCAGGAATTAGTGCACTGCTTTTTAAGCATTTTCCTTTCTTCAACTTACTGGAATAAAAATGTATGTTCACTAAAATATTAACATTGCAGATGAATTCAATTCAAGGCTCAGTAGAAAGAAAGATCTTTTTTCCAAACATTATGCCAAACAGTTGTAGTTATTTTCTGCACTATAAATAATATTGGGGGCAGGAACGTAGCTCAGTGGTGCCATGCCTTTTTGGAAAGTGCAAGGTCCTGAGTTCAATCCTCAGTACCAAAAAATAATTAAGTATAATAATAATAACAATAATAATAATAATAATAATAATAATTTCCACAAGGCTGAAGAAAAAATGCTATAGAAAAGAGAATCAACAAAAACAAAATTACCAAAATAAACTCTCTTTGTAGTAGAACTATAAATATAAACAACTCTAAAGGTAGTTTGAAACTTTGGAGATGTAAGAAGTGAAAATAACAGACATCCTGTTATTTGTATATCAAAATCCAGGAAAGTAATATTCATGGTAAATATTTCAGCAACTTAGGGAATATATTTGTACTATCGTACAGAATACCACAGTCATCAAGAGTGAATTTTTTGGAAGATTTCTATAAACAGCTCAACCTCCAATTTCATGCATTTTAAGTATTTAAGACTTTTGAGAAAAGAGAAACTCTAAAATATAGCTCATTACCCTGAATTAATACATAATATATATAAGGACATATATATACAATATGCATCATTGGTAAGCAAACATATCGGATGTATTTTGAATGTTACAATATCATTATACAAATGCAAAGACAAAATTTTTAAAGAAATTTCTGAAGAAAACTTGAAGCTATGGAATATCAAGCTTTTATGAATATCCTTATGAAATATTTCCAAAAAACATGTTACCTTTCTGGAAATTAATTCTTATTCTGGTCTCATTTATATTTATCATTATTAAATATTAAAATTTCATGGTGAAAATAAATGTTATACCTCTAAAACATTACAGTAGAAAGTTAAAAAATATAATATGTAAAATTAGAAAAAGAGGATTTCTCTTAACTAGTTATACAGCTACCTCTAGTCTGTGTTTTGGGAATTTCTTTAGAGATATTTAATCTCAAATTGCCTTATTTATCCTCAAATTCACCACCTAGGATTTATTTCTCCTTTGTAAAAATCAATATGCATTTGGCACCTCCCAATGACTAGGTTTTGTGGCAGAAAATTATACACATACAGCCTTGACCTATCCCCTTAAGCTCTGTGGTCCTAGAAACTAAAATTCTAGGATTCAGGCTGCTTAATTTTTACTCCAGGCTCTACCATTGATCAGTTGTGTTGCTTTGTATGAGTTACCAAATTTCTCTGGACCTTGGGTCCCAAATCTTAAAATAAACTTAGATAATTCACGTCTTATGGGTTGTCACATGTATCTAAAGAGATAATGCATATAAAACATTTAATTTGCCTGCTGGCTCATACCTGTAATCCCAGCACTTGAGAGAGTGGTGTAGGGAGATTGTGAGTTTCACTCTGTCTCAAAAATAGAAAAAGGAAACATTTATTTTGATGACTGACACATAAATAGTGATAGCATTATTAGCTATCATTAGCCAATAGTAGCTTTATCAGTCAAGCATTAGAGTCTATATTCTTCCATAGTGAGGTCATATGATACATAGCTTTGTATAGACAGAAAGTATAGATAGAATGACAGGCTGAGTGAATGAGTGAAATAACAAATACAAATGTGGTATATCCAAAGTATACATATGTACATGGTCAAATTGTCAACCAAATGGATATTTAATTAAATTAACTCAATGTTTCATTAAATCCATGGACTCATTCGTGTAGTCCTAGTATGGCAGTTTTCACTAACAACATTTAAAGGAACATAAATAAGATGTCATTTGAGAAAGGAGAGTGTGGCAGATAAATTATAAATAAAGCAAAAATAAATATATAGAGACAAGCAGCATATTATATGCCATGTGGTTGGGAGAAGGCAGAAAAAGGCTAAAATAAGT
Organism: Fukomys damarensis; assembly: GCF_012274545.1. Classification (NCBI taxonomy): domain Eukaryota; kingdom Metazoa; phylum Chordata; class Mammalia; order Rodentia; family Bathyergidae; genus Fukomys; species Fukomys damarensis. The sequence goes on along the minus strand of NW_022900938.1, from coordinate 30,908,221 downwards.
TTTGGCAAAAGTATGGGAGAGTTACAGGAAGCAAGGGTTAGAAAGTATGACTCATTTTCTTTCACAGAATGACATTAGAATGGTAAATAGACTGCTTTATAAAAATCATACCATGGATTCCAAAATGAAGTAGGAACAATTATTGAAATAACCATTACTTGCTCTTGAAAGAACTTCCTCCACCTTTAGCCTACAAGATTTATGTTAAGAATTATACATACATTTCTTAGTTGATCCAAATAAAATCATTCATAAAAGTACTGAAATCATAGATTGATGCAAACAAACAATAATGTTTACACCAATAAATCTAAAACACTCTCTAAAACAATCTCTATATCTGGAATATTATGAATTAGCAATATTTCTAATGGAAATTTTAGCACACATCTGGTTGTAGTGACAACTACAACTTACTTATTGTACTAATTTTCCAAGGTCACCTATCCAATGGCTCACCATCCACTCCTGTGAATTTGTTTCTTGTCATGGTCACATCAGATGAAAAGAAAAATGAGTTAACAGTCAGCACTTAGGGGTTGCTAAAGTGGCATAAGGTTCAGTTCCCTTAGAACAATGGCTCTGGTTTGACATTGTATGATTGTAAAGTAAAATACTATCTTACCTGAAAGAGCATTTGTCTATAGATGAAAGGAAATAGAGTATCTATTCCTGAAAGTGAAATATGGATCTGCAGTTTTACCAGAAAATGTGCTATTAGTCATCAAATATATTCCAGGTTATTTTAAAATTATTTTTGATCTGTCTCATAAGAAATATTATTGACTCTGCCCTCTTTCAGTTGTCTCACAAAATATGCATGCTCCATACATGTGCTAAAATGATGCTGTAGTGTTGGCATTCTGTTTGAAGGAGAGGTGTCACATTCTTTACACTGAATATCAAGATTAAATTATCAACAGGACAGTCCCAGAATGTAGTCAGACTATCAGGACTGAAGTAGCACTTATTGCAACACTGTTCCACGAAGATGGTACATGTATAATACAGATGTTAACAAGACACCTAAATGATAGCTAAACAGCGAGTAAGCTGAAGTAGAAAAGCGCTCTGAAGAATAACATAGAAATTACATCTAGGAAGATATCCTGGAGAGCCAGGCTGGGTAGTCTGTATCTTTCTGGATCAAGTTTTCAAGTTTACATGGGAAAGTAGTGTTGAAAAATAAATATTGATTATGCCTGAAGAAGAAGCAAAAAATATAAAGAAAATTCTCTGTAGTAATTCCAATACAAAATTCCATCCTGGTCAATCCCCCAGCAATCATTGTTTGTGTTGAAAGATAACAATGTCTCACATCCTATCTGACAAAATTGTCATCAACTTGAGAAGTAGCACTAGCAAGTGTAATTGTAGAAAAGCTAAAATCAAAATAAACTCTGAAATCTAAATAATGGACATTTCAGAACAGACTTATTTTCTGGTGGTTTGCTCCCAATTAAATAAGAGCACAACTCCATATTTTTTACTTATAATAAAGTTAGGTTTTGGTATTAATCTATCTTCTACAAACTCATGACTATCTCATAAACTGATGGCTCTGGAAAGGCTTTCTAATAGAGAACACTATCGTTCTTACTAAAATTCAGACCACTAGAAGTTTTCTATGGTACCAGCTCTTCCATCCCTCTCTTCCTCAAAATGACCACTTCTTTTTCTAGCTTCCTCTCACCAAGTGTCTTAAGATGCCAAACTCACACCACAAATGGCCTTTTACCTATTACTGACCTCTCCCATCAATCAAAACACATTCTTTTTCGCAAATTCCCAAATGACCAAGGGCTATATATGCCTATCAAATCTGGGCATTTCTAACAGTGATTCATTATCACTGTTGAAATTTCAGCTTAATTTTTGCACAATGTTCATATCTACCTCACTATGGTGCTCTGCCCACCCACTCTCTTCTATGTCATTTTGCCATACAGTTCTTTATGTACCCTATGCCATTCCCCTGAGCAGAAAACCTGTATATTCATTGTTTATTTATCCAGTTATACCTTCAACTAGTCTGTCAGTGTTCTGAGCAAAGAAATCCAATGTCTTTTTCATCATTGCCTCCTCAGCATTCAGTCTTATGCATTCTAGCTTTGTTTGGACTATTATCACAAAGTACCACAAAGTCTTATAAACAAAAGAAATTTACCATCATATGGAGGACCCAGCACCACCCCCAGCTACCCTGGCAGAGGCCCATCCCCATCCCTAGACCCCCAGACCTATGACCAGGCCCAGGTGGTATCTGGATCCACACTACAGATTCACCCAGGGACATAAAGGATGTGGTTATGAGCTCCAGAAGATAGAGCAGAAGTGAACAACAGAGAGAGGGCCTCTCTGAGGCTCCTTGATGAAAATTGAAGCCCACTGAGAGAGTGAAAAGCAATAAAGGTGCACTGGACCACCTATGATTGGTAAGTTGATGGGGTCAGCACCTATCATCAAACCAGATCCGCTTCAGAGCAAGGGCAGCTGAAACCTGCAGAAGAAACTTGCAGAGTTCAATCCTGCAGAAGGTCAGGTAGCTCAATTTGGACCTTGCAGTCAGAAATCAGCCTGAATCTCAGCGGACTATAGCTGGCTTGCTGCGACTAATGAATTTAGATCTGCACACTGTTGCCCACACTCTCTATTGTGACAGCACAGACATAACTTGAAGGCGGTCCTTTATTATATATTTTTTTCTTTTCTTCTTTGTCTCGATATTCCTTCTTGTTCTTCATTTCTCTCCCTTTTTCTTCTTGTTCCTATCCTATTTTGGATTTTTTCCACTCTTTCTTTCTCTCAATTGTCATTTTTATAGGAAGGTGAATACAGCTTCTAGCTTCCCCATTGCCATTAGTTTGTTCTGTTCTTGTCTTTGTTCCTTCACTCTGTCTTTTCCTCTTGTCTTCAGCAGTTTCCCAAAGTTTATGTGATCTTCCTGTGTCCTCTATCCTTACATCTAACCTTTCCCACTCCTTCTATCTCTCTATCCCTCCCTCCCCAACTTCTTATATGACCCCACCCCAAAGGGTAAATTTGTTATATTGAGGGGTTTATTTGCTACAAACATATTTTGGGCTGGTCCTCAATTTGTGTCTATTTCATGCAGTTAAAGGTGATAGATTCATAGCTACCACAAATTGTCATTTTCTAAGCTGTGTTTGATGCTATTGTTGTTGTTGACTATATCACTTGGGCTAAGTTGTGATTAATTTAATCAGTTGTCCTTTCTGGTATACTGAAAATGAGATTGCCTAAGAGTCATTACAGACTTAAAATCTAAAGACCATTGATAGCTCAAAGACACCCCTGAGAAGCAATCATTCCATAAGCATTCTTAATGCAAGAAAGAAAGATACTCACAATAAGCAATACTGAAGTATCAACCCAGGAATTAAACTGAAAACAACAGCAGCAACAAAAGTAGAAATAAGAAGACACCTAGACAAGGCACAAACCCAGACTTCTGGCTCACCAAAGGCAAATTCGGAAAGTAATGAGGTAGAAAAATCTGATAAACAAAAGACATTTATTTTTTATTATTAGTTATTGGTAAAAATTAGATATACATAATGATTTCTTAAGAGTTCTAAAGGCTGGAAGTCATAGATCAGGAGCCTGCATTGTCATGTCCTAGCAAAGTCTGAGTTCCAGGTTGAAGACTAATAACTTCCCATTGTATCCACATATGGCAGTAAAAAAGCAACCTAGCTCTCTGATCTGTCCTCATGAGGTACTGATTCCATTCACAAGGCTCCACTTCATGACCTGACTGGCTTCCACAGTCTCCACTTCCAAATGCCATCACACTGGGCTTTAGATGTCAACACACGAATTGGGTGGTGGAGGAAATATTCACTCATAAGGAAGAGTTTAGTCAGTAAACAAGTGGCTAACTTATACTCTAAAATGCTCGGCAATGGGCATTTTTGTCTAAATAAGAACTGTTTTGGGTTGCATAAATTAGATTAACTTTTTTAATATATTTCTAGCTATATTATTCAGACTGGTCTTAAAGGGATCTTCCCACCTCAGCCTGCCAAATACCTAAGTTTACAGGCCAGTACTACCAGACCATGCTTAAAAAAACAATAATTTCATTTGTGTGTCTGTCTGTGTGTGTGTGTGAGAGAGAGACAGAGAGACAGAGAGAGAGAGAGAGAGAGAGAGAGAGAGAGAGAGAGAGAGAGAGAGATTTATTTTCTGGGGATTGAACCCAGGATCTTCAGTCTTTCTGAACCATCTAATTATTCATTGACACTACTATTTAAATTACTCAAGTTTAAAAGCATGTTTAAACCTATACACTGATTTACTATGCCCCAGTTACTGATAATTGCCCTGATCTCAGTTTCCCTGATTTTAATATTGAAGATCAAAAGACTCTAGAGACCAAAATTTGTACAAATCATCCACCGGCAATCAGTCATTATGACATATAATCTTAATGTAGAATTTAAGTATTTCAGAAATTGTGTTTGTGGGGTCAACCAGTGTAGTTAGTACATATATTCTGTGGTGATACAACTAAAGGTATATACACAGGCACCTAGACAGCATCCCAGTGAACTAGAGGCAGAAATCTATGGCTGGAATAGAAGAAGGCTAAAGAGACAGCAAAGTGGCTGACAGCTCAGCAATATTAATACAAGCGCCACATAAAAAATGTTTTGCCCTTCATTGATGTTTATTTACATTATCTTCTATGCTGCATTAAAAATTAATCAAATGAATGAAACCTCATTTACTTTCAGTGTGTTTATATATCTTACCTCACTGATGACCTGTCATGAATAGAAGTCCTAAGTAAGAAATGATGGTAGGTTTACAGGCACTGAATAACACAATTAAAATAGAAAGATACTGTATACATGGCATGCTCACTTGCTGCAATGATTCTATCAATGGCAGCTTTGTGAGAGAAATTATTGTTTCCTAAATTCAGCACTTTCCAGCTATACCAAAAGGTACAACCCTTTGATATTTTGTTGAAAACTATGTGAAATGAAGCTATCCTGTACCACCACCCCAATATTAATTGACTTTTAAATGGCTACTTTTCATGTTGGTAGTTCTGGAATGGAGTCTGCCACTTTCCCTTGTCAGCCCGCCCACCCACACTAACAGCCACATATCCCCAGTTTTTATAATCTTTTAAAACCACAGCCTCAGGTCAGGCTAGTTCAATACCTACAGACACAACTCCGAGTGACATTTAACTCAACTTTGGAAATAGCCAGTCATCTCTTTGTTTTGAATGAATATCAAAGACTGTCAATTTTATTTATGTTTTAGTAACAATGTAGGCACTGAAAAGAGAGCAGGTTGATGTTTTCTTTTGTTGCTGTTGTTACTGTTTCGTTTTTTACTGTCGTCTGTCGTCGCCATTACTATTTATGAATTTTTTTTTTACTTTTGGTTGTGTGTGGCTTATATGCACTCTGATTTGTAAGATAAATCCAATAAATGTATTTTTTGTCTGAGCTTGCAAAATCTTCCTTACTCCTAAAAAGCATGGAAGTCTCCACATTCTAACAGGTCAGTTTCTTGACGCTTTGAAAATTTAGTTCCTTATTTACTCTTGATAATTATTTCTACATACTAGACTTGGGTGGCCCAAATGAACCATCAATTCTTTGAAGCTAGGGGAAAAATATTAATATTCTGTGTCCCTTTTCCATTTGGCATTGATTTTGAGCACATATTTAATCCATAATATAGTCATTAGGGATAAAAAAAAGAGTAAGTTGAAGTATTGTCCACAGAAGTTTCATGGGACAGAGAAGGTAGTTATTTAAATACTGTTTGACACACCTGTATAAATACTGAATAGTTTCTCTGGTGTGAAAAATTATAATGGTACCTAAGATTCTAATGATATAATTGACAATGTGAAATAGGAAGAAAGGGGCTAAAGGCATAGGGAAAGTGGGAAGGGTAGGGAAAGCTAATAAGGGAAAAGAAAAAAATATGAGAAAATAGAAATAAAGTATTTGTAAATAGGGAAGGGAGGAGGGGGTGAAGGGAGGGCAGGGACAAGGGGAAAAAAATGAGAACCAAGACCTGTCATGTAAAGGTACAAGATACCAATGATGAATGTAACTGTACTGTATACCTAAAATGTACCAATAAACTCAATGAGAGAAAAATAAATGAATAAATATTTTGTGACAAAATCTATATCATATTGGCAAAATACTCCAAAGTATTTGTGCAGAAATGGCTAACAAGAGCTGTGTCCTATATCCACAAGTTCAATCAGAATCTGAAGAATAAGGAAGGCTTTTATGATACTCAATACAAGTCCATCTCCCATAGCACAAAGTGTTCTTTCTAAAGAGTGGAAAGTACATCCTGAAGCATAAATGAAGCATAAATATATATATATATATATATGTGTGTGTGTGTGTGTGTGTGTGTGTATTATATGCTATGTATATGCATATGTACATAAGAGAGAGAGATGTGACAGGTGCCATGTGTTTACATGATACTTGGGAACAAAAATCCTATACATAACTGAAGTTCAGGAGAGAAAGGTCTGATAGAGGAAAGTTGTGCCTCTATCAAATTATAGATAAAATGAAGGCAACAGAAGAAATAACTAGTGAAAGTTGAAAAAAGAGAGAAAGGAATTCTGCTCAATTCCAGTTTTTAAAATTAACTAAAGAGATAGAGCACAAGGATGATGTGAATGATATCGACTGGGTGAGAAGAAAAGTAGGAGGCTATTTCATGACATACTAGGAAGAAATGGTTAGCTGTATTGGAAAATTCAAAGAAAATAAGGATGGAAAAATTCTCAGTTTGGTAATGAGAAGATCACTGATAGTATCTGTGAGAAGATTTTTATGGAGAAATGTGAATACAAGCCTGCTGCAGTGAAGAAACACTTAAAGAAACGCAGACATTTGTAGACATTGTATTCTCAGAATTATCTCCCGTAAATAGAGGCTGAGGCTAACACTTCACTGAGAAGTTAATCCCAAGGTGCCAAGAAAAAGAGAGAAAAAAGAACATAAGCAGACAAGAGGGAAAGCAATTACAGAGAGATGCATTGTTAGCAGTCCACAAAGTCATGAGAAAACACAACTGGCTGCCTGGTGTCTGGATGGATCACATGAGACTACCTGTGCTGTAGGACAGTCCAACAGGGGTTGGGAAAAGAAAGAAATTTATCCTCTAGATCTTTAACTGCCCCTTTCTAAATCTCCTATATGTTACTGGTCAAAGTTTATCTCGAGGGTATCAACTCTGCTGACTCCTGGGCTGCATAAACAGCCTTTCAGGGCAGTCATCATTACCACACTGTTTTGCCATCGAGTTCTGAGTGGTAGAAGGAACTGGAGCCTTTTGAAATCTGTCAGCTCAGTGCTGTTTTGTTTTGTTCTTTGCATTGCATTGCTTTGTTTTGTTTTGTCTGTGAAAGAACTATGACTCCTTCCTGGGGAAGTGTCATCCAGACTTGTCTAGGTCTTATTCCTAATCCTAGGGGACCTGCAATAGACAGGCAGACAGCAATGGAGGTGAAGGCCCTCCATTGAGCAAGAAGCTGAGGACCTTGGAGTTAGCAGATAACAAGTCTGGAGAGGTGGTGCATATTGCATCTAACAGAGGGGGGAAGTGAAATGTGATAAAATGAAAAGCTTCAGGAGAAGTAACTGAGAAAGGTAACTAGGACTGAAAGAGATGTCTGACATGGTAATAAAAGAAAATATTCAAACCAGATTGGCTAGTTTGAGATCCCTGTTCTATCCCTTACTACCTGTTCAATTTAGAAAAATTCACTTAACCTATCTGTGCCTCAATGCCCTCATTTACAAAATGTGGATACAATATTGTGTACTTCATGAAATTGTTATCGGTTACTATATATAAAACATCTAGAACTATATCCCACATATACTTTTAATGTTTGATAAGTCTCAAAGGAAGATTTTTCTTTGCTTCATAGACATTAAACATCTTTTTATGCTAAAGGAAAATAAGAAATTTCTAGGGGAGAGACTAAAAACACAGCAATAGGGAAGAATTGTAGAGAAAGGGCTCATAAAACAGAATTTGTTGATCAGGTAAAGGAATTAGTACATAATAGGCATTTATTAGTGTATAGTTATTGATGGATTAAAAACAAATATTAGATCAAATAAAGTTTAGATTAAATAAAGTTAAGCATGGTTTACATGAACAATAATACTAGTAATATTTACTAGTCAGATTTTTAAAATATGTCACACAGTCATAAAATTCATTGAGCATATAGGGGCCGTCAATAAGTGCTTAATAACTGAAGAAATGAAGAACTGGTTGAATGAAAATGAGCATCTCCTGCTTGTTGTGGCTTTTACGTAGATGTGCCCCCAAAGCCTCATGTGCTCTTAAGTGGGGCTTCTAGGCCCTGGCTGGATCATGGATGTGTGATGCTGATCAGGGTGTGTGAATATGGATTAAGTTTGAGTGATTACCAAATTAGTCCACTGATTGATTTAGCATAGTTCTGGGTGTGGATAACAGGAAGGCCCACCCTGTGTATAAATAGCACCATCCAGTTGGTTTGTAGCCTGAATGAGCTATAAGTCCAGAAGGCTCACTGCTTGCTGTCTCCTGCTTGCCCTGCTATGGAATGTTTCTCTTTTGCCATGTCCCTCTTCTATGTGGCCCTGCCTTGGAACAAGGTAACTGTAGGAACTGCTACAAACTGTGAGCTGAAATAAACCTTTCCTCTTTTAATTCGTGGGTGTCAGATATTTTGTCACAGTTTGGGGAAGACAACTAAGACACTGCTCTATTTACTTACTACCTTTTCTATCTTGCTCCACATTGTAGGATATTAAGCTTTAAACTCTTAAATCAATCCACATAAGAGAAGCAAGAGTATTCTGTGAGCTAATACACCTGGTGGAGTCTGGAATTAATTTTATTTTGTGTGATGAGTCTGCACTGAACACTGGGCACTCGTACAGTTATAGTATATACCACCTTTTCCTGCTCCTGCACTTCTCCCCTATGTGTATATCTAGGATTCTGCCTTATAATTCCTTTTTAGGACTTCAGTTGCCCTACAGGATTAGAATTTGTCCATAAACTTCATCCTTGTATTTGAGTCTTTCATGTCCTTCCTATTTTTGTCAGAAGAGGAAAAGCTTCGCTCTGTCCGTTGTCCTAATGGCTGAGCTCCCACTGTCATGACTGGCAATACCAAAATACGCTGCTTAAAATTGGGACGATCAAGGCCATTGCCCCAATCTCGTTCCCGTTGGATAAAGAATAACATCAGCTTGCAGCATCTCAGATCCACCAGATTCCTTTGGAAACTACAGCAGATTGCTGGCTTCCACTCACAGAGGGTTTGCACTAAAAAATGGGATCATTTTATTTGCAGCTTCTATCGCCAGCTTTCTCTCTTCCCCACTGGCCTACTTTTGCAAAGCAAATTCCAGCACACTTGATAATTAAGCCCACTGCAGCTGAAGCACACTCACTTAGTCACAACTTTATACCAATCTCAGATATGACGTGAAAAATGTTAATTATGTCAATTCATTCTTAGAAGCTTTTTGGTCTGTGCATGAAGTGTTCACGGTCCTAAAGGTAGGCAATGTAAAATTGTATATTAGCTTCAATGAGTCATTCTTTTAATTCTGCCACTAATATTATATTGAGCCATGCCAAGTTCTCAAGTTCCTATTTTGGTCAGCCTTCTGATTGCAGAAGCATTTGAATGTAGCAGAAAGACCAAGGATTTTGCAGGCCAGAAGCCATGAGTTCAAGTCCTATTCTTAAAACTCACTCTGTGTCGCTTCAGGCAACTTTCTCAGACTCTCTGAACCTCCATTTATTCAGCTGTCTAAATAGGGTTGATAACACTTGTCACAGACAGTTGCTTGAAAGGAAATGAGGTAACAGATCAAATCCATTCAGTCTAGTACCTGGCACTCCAGGAGAAGCAATTCCCTCTCTTTTCTTTCATTTCCTCTGGTAAAGTGAACGAAAGCTCAAACAGACTTTAGAATCAATCACAATCAGTTCTATTTCTGAAGACACCTTACAATTTTTATAAGCCCCTCCAATATCAGAAATACGACTATAAAGGCTTAATTGTCTGCATTTTTCTCCCGTGTAGACTAAGCAAATTTGAACAATTTCATAAATTGGAAGCATTTAAAGGTATTTTTAAACAGGAATTTATTTATTTATTTACTTACTTTACAGTCACTGGTCATTTTGAGTGTGTAATCAGCCTTATTGTTGAGGCACAATTTTGCAGCTGTGAATACTAGGCATATATAAAGGAAGGTCCCTTTAAAACTGAGTGATTTTGTATTTGCTTTCCCTAAAACTGTTTTTAAAAATTATCCAAAAACCTAAAAACTTTTTCTTAGATACATCCAAATGGTATAGGACCTTCATAGATTACTAGAAAAAAAAATCGTGTTTCTTGAAATGATCACTAAACAACTAACTATATGTCGTGTATATGGTAGCTGGGTGTGGCAGGAAAAAAGCTGCTCAGTCCATGCTGGCCAGAAATCAGACACTGAAGGAGAAACAGAGAGGGAGATTGTGCCCTTCCAGATCAAACCCAGTGGCCTACCTCTTCCCTGTTTCCTAGCAGCAAGCCAGCTCTACCACTCCAATAATCCCATCACCTTTCAAAAGCCTTGCCTAGGAGTGCATAAGGCTTTGGGGAAACCTCTAAATATAAACCAACTTTTAAACCCCAACTTTCAAAAACAATAAGGAACTTGAATAAATATTTGCCCAATGGGGACATATACATGGTAAATAATTACATGAAGTGGTGTTTTATATTCTTAGTCATTGGGGAATTGACAATCAAAACTACAACAAGCTACTTCAAATGTATCGTATAAAATGAAGAGATTTAGTATTCTTTGCTTATGGAAATATAAACTGTGAAGCTACTACTAACGAATAGTTTGGAGCATTCTCAAAATAGCCAAAATGACTCAAAACATTCCTTTTTATGTGCCCAAAGAATTGAAAACAAAGACTTGAACAAATATTTACATGCTAATGTTCATTAAAGCATTATTTACAATAGCTAATGGCTGAAAACTATCCATTCATCTTCTGTTGATTATTTGGATTAAAAAATACATAAACATACATACAAATATTATTCAACATAAGAAGGAATGGAATTCTAAAAGAGACTATAACATGAATGAACTTTTAAAACCCCCATGCTGAGTGTAAAAAGCCAAGAAACAAAACCACAAATATTTTCTAATTATACTTATATGAAATATATAGAATAGAGACAGAAAATAGATTAAAGCCTGCTAGGGGTTGGAAGGATGAGGAGTTACTAATTAAGGGCTATGTTTTTTTGGGGGGGGGGGATAAAAAGCATTTAGAAGCAGATGCCAATGAGCTGTGTATTTAGGATGGTTGAGATGGCAAATTTTTAGATATATTTACTATAATTTTATAATACAGATAGGCTTGAAAGGAGAAATAGCCAAATCCAAAATTGTAGCTGAATTTAATACCCTCTTGAACACACAATTTGACCTAGTTAGCATTTATAGAACCTGCCACCTGCCAACAGAGAATATTTTTCAAGTACACATTAATCACTTACCAAAATAGTCCATGTCCTTAGTCATAAAACGAACTATTAAGGAACTGACAAACTACAAAGTATGTTTTTTGATTCATAATAGGTTTAAGATAGAAATCCTTAACAGTAAAACATGGGGAAAATCTCCAAATATTTGAAAATTTTACACTACACTTTTAAGTTGCATGTGGGTCTAGAATTCACAAGAAATCTTAGAAAATATTTTCATTGAAATGAAATGCAAACAAAACATATCAAAATTTGTGAGCTATGGCTGCTAAAGAGGGGTTTAGGGGGAAGCACACACCATTAAATGCTTATATTAGAAAAGAGGAAGGCTTTCAGATCAATGAAATGAGCTTAACCATAAAAACTTAGGAAAAGGAGCATATTAAACTGAGAGCAAATTAAAGCCAAAGGAAGGAAATAATAGATATACTCATAGCAGAAAACAATGGTGTGTTGTATGTAGCAAGATGTTGAGAGAGAAAAGCAAATAGTGGTTTCACAAAAGAGCTCCAAATTGTCACAAGTTTAGAGATTGAGTTGGTGTTGAGTTTCCATCAAAATGCTTCTCGTATGGACAGCTCTACAAGGTACACACAAGGTGTGTAGTAACGCTAAGGAGTCATTTCTATTAACACTGCTTCCACAAAAGTACACCATTTCCAAATGAGACACAAGAAAAATTACTCAAGGAAAATGATCTTTCATGCAATCAATTACACTCCATAATCAAGGATGCTGAGATTTGTCTTTTTTTTTGTTCTGAATAATAGCAGTATCTATCCATAGGAAAGTTCCTAATTTTTAGTTTATAAATGTCATCAATTTTAATCCTTATTTACACTTTTGGTTTCTCACACAAAAGAAATAACATGATAGTTAAACATGTGCATTCAATTTATTTCACTTAAAAGTATGGTCTCAAGCTGCATCCATTTACCTGGAAGTGTGTCAAGTTTATCCCTCTTTATGGCAGAGTAGCACTCCATTGTATATATAAAAAAAATTGCATCTTCTTTATCCATTCATCCACTGGGCATTTGGCTGTTTCCAAAATTTAGCTATTACAAATTGTGCTGCTATAAATATAGTGCTTATATGGGCTGTGATATGATGCTTTTAATTCTTTCAGAAAGACACCAAGAAGGGGAATAGTGGGTTAAATGGAACCTCCAGTTTTAGATTTTTTAGTAATTCCCACACTGATTTCCATATTGATTATTCCAAGCTATACTTCCACCAACAGTGGAGAGGGTTCCTTTTCCCCCAGAACCTTGCCACCATTTGTTATTATTTGATTTCTTGATGATGGTCATTCTTTCTGGAATCTCAGTGTTGTTTTAAATTGTGTCTCTCAAATGACCGTTGTGTTGAACATTTTTCAAGCAATGTTCAAATGTGGAGGGGAGCAAGAGAGGAGAAGGGGGAAATGAAGGAAGGGGAAAACAATGGAGGAAAAAATAGAAACACGGCTTTTGTAAATAAAGTGGGAGAATAGGTTTGAAGGGAGGAGAGGGCAATGAGGAAAAAGAATCAGGATATATTATGTACAAGTACAAAGTCTCTACGATGAATGCAATATATATACGTGTGTGTGCGTGTGTGTGTATACATATATATTTGTATATATATCAAGAGTGTACCAATAAAATTAATTTTTAAAAAAGAAGCAAGAAGAAACCAGAAAAAACATTGCAAATGAAAAAGGGTATTTAACTACCAAACAATTTTATGAATGAATGCATTACATTCTTAACCATTTCTGATAGGCAAAAATTTATTACCATAAGTTTTCTAAGTTTTTTAAACTGTGAGTTACATGACACACATCTAAGAAATTTCATTACACATAAAGTGATGCAATCAAACTTAACTCAAGAGGTAAAATGTGGCCAGCTCTCCAGAAGATGCCCATAGGTGCCCGTTTCCAAGCATGCCCCTTCCTACCCAACCAGAGATGACTACTAATCTATTTTAATTGTTACTTATTCAACTTCCTTTATAATTTTGACACCCAATTATACATCCATGTGCATAATAGTTTAATTTGGGAGCTTTGTATAATTAGAATCAATCAGTGTGTATTCTTTGTCTCTAGCTTCTCTTGCTTAGCATTGTTTTCAGTGATATACTTGTTGTAAGCAGCTATAGTTCATTTGCTTTCCACTGCTAAATGGCATTTCATTTTAACACTATACCACAATTTATTATTCCATTGACAAACACTTGAGTTATTTTGAGTTCTGTTTTATTATAAACTCTGCTAAGAACTCTTTTCACATATTCTGGAGGAAGTAAGTGTTGTACCTTTGGGAAAGCACTAGAAAGAGAACTGCTAGGTCAAAAGAATGAAGATCTTCAAGTACCCTGAGTACCACCAAGTTTTCCTAACATGGTTGTACTGAGATCTATCTGCTTTGTCAATATTTGGGAGTCTTTATGTTCCATGTACTTGTTAATTTTTGTGTTTTCTAATTCTTTTTTCTTTCTTTCTCCCTCCTTTATCCTTCCTCCCTCCCACGTCACCATTCTGGTTTTGGAGGAGAAGTTTCAAATTTTATTAAACCTAACACCTTTCATATTTAGGCCTATCATCCACTTTAACTTCTAAGGACAAATTTGATAAGAAACACCTAATTTCATAAGAACAAAGGGGTCATTTTTTTCTAAATTGATATTCATTTGCTCTAGTCCACCTGACAGGTTTTCTCCACTTTTTTACGGTACCATCTTTCTCTAAACCAATATCAAAATAAGTGCATGTTTCTGACATTTATTCTGCTCTTAGAATTCTATTTATCCAATTCAATGTTAAAACTATAGTCTTAATTCCTATATTTGTATAGTAAGGCCTGACAGTTGGTATAATATGTAGCCCCCCACCAGGATCAGCTACATAATTTGAAGAATTTTATTCAAAATAAAAATGGGCCTCATTAAAAATTATTAAGAACTTCACTATAACGAGAGCAGAGTGTAAAGTCAAGTACAGGGACCTTCCAAGAGCAAGATCTTGAGCGAATACACATGCCACACACCTATAGAATCAATGACATTGCTCCCAGCCTAAATTTCAGTGGGCATGAATAAAGTTTTATAGAAATCAAGTTATTATCAGTCTTTAACATATTATCCATGGTTCTCTTTGCACTACGGCAGACTTCAACAGTTGCAACAAAGACTCTGTGGTCCTCAAATCTAAACGGTTAGTTATCTCACCCTTTGAAAAATATGGCAACCCTTTCTGAGACTTCAAAGATAGTTTTTGAAGAGTCAGGGAGAATTTACGGACGAAGGAGAAGGTGGGCGGTGTACTGAAGGACGACTTTGACATGTTAAGACTAAGGGGAAATACTTCCTAAACGTGGGTAAAGCATGGAAAGTCCTTGATTAGGAATAAGTACAGTGAAACCTGTCAGTGTGGATGTACTAACGTAGAGGATCTATTTGGGAAATAACTGAAGATAAGATAGTAGAAGTGTTCAGAAAGCTCTGGAAAGCAGGGTGTAGTTTTGGAAGAATTTTTCCAAGCAGGTAGACAATAAATACATCTTATCATGATGTGCAAGTCATTGTAAAGTACATGACTTTTATCAGGAAGGAAAAACTGAAACATGATAGAAAATGAGGCAACATTGGAACTCCTGTTCCATATTATAACTTACTATTTTAATTCAGATTATATGTTCCATCAGTGTTACCTGGCGTCTGAAATGACCTCACACTCAAACATACTGTTTTTCTACATAATCTAGCATATAACTTTCCCCTTTCATATTCTTCAATGTGGACAGAATTAATTTTATACTTAATTAATTTTTTTGCTCCGGATCATGTGCTCCTTGAACAAAACAGCTCTTACCCAAAATTCTGTTATGTGTCCCATTGTGAAGGCCATATCCAACCACTTTTTGTCTCTCTGCTATCAGCAGCCAGGACACTGGTTGCATGTTAACTTTAGTGGACAATTTTCCTGTCCTCAAAGTGTCTGAAGCCCTCAGACCCAAACTTAGCTGCTCATTCTTTCCTTTGCACACGGCTCCATAAGGATGCTACAGCTACTCTAGATGTCAGACATAAAGTAGAAGAACCTTTTCTGTATCCCCTCAGGATCCCATATTCTTGTAATCTCATCACACAGCTACTAGTCTTTTCTCCGCCCACATAACTGGGACCCTGTACCTAATAAAATAAATTTATTTTTCCCTACATCCTTCTCATGTCTGTTTCTGCTAATGCGTTAATAAATAATGGCAAGTCAATGTATTAGGTTATGGAAAGAATCTAAATTCCAACGAGAGATTTCTGGAAAAATAACAACTTTATCAAAAGAAAGCCATTTTAAGGGAAAATTTCACCAATCCAGTTGAAATGCTACTTGCACACAGGGTTTCTTCTAGAAGCTTTCAAAAAACTCAGGTGATGTGGGCAGCTGTCATTCCCTTTACCTTATGTCGTAGCCTACCTAGAATTCAGTCCATTCTTCATTTAAGGATAGAGTGGTTACCCAGGGAAACCCTCAGGCTTCAAGGCTGAGTACGCACCTAAGACCAATCTAGAAGTCACACTATTTAGGCAATTTTAGGTAACCCTTTGTGTACTAGACTATACTGTTCACCCTAAAAAAGAATATTTATAAGGTTTGTAGAAATCTGGGGGCTCTGAAAAACAATCATTTTGTATTCAATAACTACTTCATCTAAACTTTGTCACGGTTTATAGAGGAAATTCATTTGGCTTTAGAGTTTTTTCATTTGGTCCACGAATGTACAAAGCAAGTAGGAGAGGTTCAGCTAAGCAAGTTAGACTGTACGTAAAGGAAAGAGACCATATCAACTTCCTCCTGATATTTTCATCTTCTCACAAAAATAAATAAAAGCATAGACTTTGTTGCAATTCATGCTGTGGAGCCCATGTGGAATGCTAAAATCCTCTCTTTTTTTGTGACAAAAAAGTGATATCTGTGAATTCAAGTTTTTGAAATGAATGGTGTAGGGAGGGGAGGATTTCAGGGAGCACTTTTTTATTTTTGCCTATGTTTAGTTAATAATTTTAGAAAATTCACTGAGAAGATGTAGCCAGAGCCCTCATTATTTTAAAAATGAAAAAACTGAATATCAAGAAAGATGAATCACGGGTCAAGCACATATAGGTAACTCTGGCTGACAGATACTGGGGCCCTATGTTCATTTTTTTTGAGCTTCTGGTTCAGACTGTCAAATAGTTACTTGGTTTAGAATCCTATAGTTGAACAGCATCTGATAGACACCGTAGCATTTGCTAAAACTTATAAAAAAGGGAAAAACAGTTCATGAATTGTGATGTCAATTATCTATTAACCCAAACAATCTCTTTAAAAGAGCAGGGTGTGGGAGGGATGGGGATTACAGCCAGGTCCAACACATACTTGTAATTCTAGCAGCCTCTGGCAGGTTGAGGCAGGAAGATCGTAAGTTCGAGCTCAGGCTGGGCCTCTTAGTAGCTTAATGAGACCCTGGATTGAAGTAAACAATAGAAAGAGGGCTGGGAATATAGTTCAGTGCGATGGCTCAATCCACTGTACCACAAAATTAAAAAAAAAAAAAAAGGAAAAAAGGCATATATTTCTGAATGCAGCCTCAAGTTTTAATGTTCACATCTCATCTTTTTTAAGTTATGAATAGCATTAAGGTAGTTATTGAGAAACTTCTAGATGCCAGATAATGTAATTTGTCTTTAAAGTTTCCAGTAACAAAATATCCCCATTTCACAGATCAGAAAATTGGCTAATTTACCTGCTATAGTTAGTAAATGGGAGAAATAGAATTTGAACCTAGGTATCCCTCAGTCTCCTTTGTCCGGTGTTTACCACTGTGCCAAACTCTAGATATTAATATTGTACCATGTTTATTTTAAAGACGTTGGAAATTCAGAAATTAAATACTAATAGAAACTTATCTCCTTTAGAGGGGCTTCTGAAGTTTTTAGGTATCTACTCTGCTTCATTTTCAGAAGAGGTGCACAAGAAAGTTTAACTCCTGTACATCCAAGCATGCAGCTGTCTTTTGTCTTATCAAAGAAAGACTACAACTTCAGTAGTCTGCCTACTTTAGCCTACTGCCTAAAAGTGATTTTACGGGCCTCCTGGAGTTATAAAACCCAGTCCCCGGATATGTGCTTCCTGACTCTTGAATTCTGGGTCCTCTCTATATTGACCTTAGTGAGATGCCTCAAAGTTAAAAGAGCTGTTCATCAGGGCTCTGTTATCCAGTGGGAGTGTAGCAGAGGTGGTCCTTCAAATGCCATCTATATGCTGATGACTCTTTACACTCCAATTTTATAACCGCTGGGTTTCAGACTTTTCAATCAATTGCTAACGTATGTCTTGAATTGAGCATGCAACTCATCCTAGCATCTCAACATCAGATGGCCAAAACAGAAATCTTGATTCTATATTAGGTCTCCAGGCCATATGTGCTCAATCCCTTTCCAGTCCTGCTCTAGTTTAATTAAAGGAAACATAAACATTCTGCACACTTCATTCCATACTATTTGTCAGGTCAAATATGTATGTGTCATTCTTGATTTCTCTTTCTACTATTCTAAACTCAATCCATCAATATCTTCTATTGAACCTTCTACTTCATGCCAACTCTGTCCCCAAACTAAATGTAAAGTCCACACTGTCATCTACTTAAACTACAGGAGAGTTCCTAATGGCCGTACCTAACCCCACCTGTGTCCTGTATAATTCATCCCTTACATAACACTTCTTAAACACAAATTGTTACTCTCCCTTGACTGACACAATAAAATAGAAACCTATCATACCTTCTAGGAGATCCTAATTAATCTTGGCCTGTATCTCCAACTTCAAATGTCTACATTTTCTCTCTCTCTCTCTTTTATTTATTTATTTATTTATTTTTGCTTTCTTGAAAAGTCCCAAACATATTCCTCTCCAAGAGGTTTTCCAAATGCCATTACTCTGCTTGCCCTCAAACAAGCCTTCTCACCCTACCCTCAGTAAATCCCCCCACACACAACTGTACCATCCCTAGCACTTTGTCCCACCTTACCTGCTTCTGGGCACTTATTAAGAAATGAATTCAACTTAATTTCTCGTTCCAGTGTTAATTGTTTACTTTTACTGTTTCTTCTTCGGAATGTATATTCCTTTGGATCGGGAGATTGACTGTTTTGTTCACAGCTGGACCTCCTGTGCCAAGAATTGTGCCTGGCATATTGTACACACTCTGCATTTCACTGTTCATTCACTCTACCTGGCTTATTCCAGAAATGGTATATCAAACTCCAAGTCAGAAAAATAGTTGAAGAAGATACACTTGAACACAACAGGTGTTACCTTCCCTGACATGAAGTAGACTTCAGGTTTGCTTCTGTGTATGCTTCATAAGATACATTTACACAACAGGAAACTACTCAGCCATAAAAAAGGGGGATGATAAGCCCTGTCCCACTGTCTCACTTGTAACAATATGTATGAATCTGGAGGACATTATGCTAAGTGAAATAAACCAGGCACAAAAAACAAATTAATACCATATAATCTCCCTTTTATGTGGAATCTAAAAGAGTTGAACTCATGAGTAGAGAATAGAATGATGGTAGAGGCTCAGGAAAAGAACATGAAGAAAGGGGAGAAGATGCCAGGCATGGTGGCGCACTCCTATAATCCCAGCACTCGGGAGGCTGAGGCAGGAGGATCACTGTGAGTTTGAGACCAGCCTGGGTTGCACAGTGAGTTCCAGGGCAGTCTCAACTATATAGTGAGACCCTGTCTCAAAAAAAATGAAAAAAAGAAAAAAAGAAAAGAGAGGGGAGAAGATGATCAGATATGCAAAATACCAGCTAGATAGAAGGAATAAAGTGCATGGATCTATTTGATACAATGATGACTACAAACAATAAAATCATGTATATTTCAAAATTGTTAAGACTAGATTTTGAATATTTTGTCACAAAAATAAGTATTTGAGATTATAGATGTGTTGAGTCTTTAATCAGTCTTTATTGTAAATATATATCAAAACATTGTATTCCTTAAATACATGTAGTTATTATTTGGCAATTGCAAACAATTTACAATTCCTAATTTTAAAAAATATACACCATAAGTACATGTAAGATCAAAGGCAGGAATTCTCTCTTCTTATTAGTGGAGCAAATGAGGGAAGTCAGGGATTGTTTTATATCCCTAAGGAATCTGAAGAAATATTTTCTCATGAAAATTAATTTGATCAATTATTTACAAAACAATATGAAAAGATTAGGACTTTGACACTAATGGGAAAGAAAACCTCCCAGAAGAAACAGTCACACGCAGTTCCACTGCACATTTCTAAGGACTTCCTAGGATTGCTGTCCACATCGACAGCCCATGTTCCCTAACACCTTAATTTCCAACTCCTGAGCTCATTTTAAAATACTATCCAGAAAAATCTCACAGGATAGGGAGAATCCCTTAGGAAAACGGTGGCTAACCTGTGGCATGCATCCACAGCCGGCTGTATGTCATCATTAAAAAGTCTAAAAGATTGCATTACCGCCTTGCATCTTTCACACTCTGTCCCACATCAGAATACAGCTCTGGAAGACACTCACCTCTCTAGCATCTGTGGTAGCATTTTTGCAGTTGAGCTGAGAGGATCGGAGGCAGTGCAATAACCTTGGGACTCTGCACCAAATCACCACAAGTGATACAACATCTGTAATGAAAGAAGAAATAATTCCATTTCAGCAGAATTAGAAGCAATTTGACCTCTCAGCCTTGTTGAGACATTATTTTACTTATTAATTCATTTATAGTTGCCACTGTAAAGCAGTACAGGACTGCTTGGGGAAAAAAAAGGATCTGACAGCTGTGTGATCTTGGAGAAGTCATTCAGTCTCTCCTATCTATCAAATATGTCACCAGCCCTGTGTCTTATTGATAGAGAGACTTAACATTTGTCCAGCTTTGTCTAAAAGATGGGCCTCATGTGCTTCATAAGTACTATTTGATGATGATTACCATCTCCCAGCCACCGGCTGTGGTTACTCTGTTACTATGAAGTTATTAATATTTGGTACCAGATGGCATATTCAAAATAACTTGGATTGAAATTGCTATTGAAATGCTAATGACTGTTTAGTTCACTCTCAAGACCAATACATAACATTGCAACTCAGATTTAAAGTCTGAAGGCAATTAATGCATCCTGGAGGGAAGAGGAGCACAGAAAAACCCTTGGCCTCGAGGTATAAGGAGACTACAGCATATTGTCAGCATTTGTGCACAAAAAAATCCAATAACCAGTATTTAATTATACAGCATACTAGAAAGAGATGAGATCGAGGTATAGACATCATTTCCTAATTATTGATTTTAAGACTATTCCTGAGAAGAAAAAGAGACTATACATGAACAAAAAACGTCAACACGTGAAAATGTTACAATACGACGCCCCTTCGACTTTAGTCTTCACAGCATCTGCAACACCCTGGGACCTATGGAAAACCGTGGAGTCCCCATTCCAACCTTCTTAATCAAAACATTGGGTTGGCCCAGGCATTTGCTCTTAAATCGCACAGATTATTCTTATGTATGCTAGTATTTGAGAGGCATTGTTAATGAAGCAGCACCATGGATAGTATTAGTTTCTCAGGATCTGACCTGCTTACAGGCTCAAAGCCATTGAAACAGCGAGGGAGGCGGCCTGGCTGGGATCTGTACTAACCTGGCAGTTTCATCTGCTACTCACTGCCCAACATCCTCCTAGCCCTCCTAATTGTGTGTTATCAGTTGTTTCTGACATTTCAAGAAAGCCACAAACAATTCAAATTTCAAGTAAAAACGTCTGCATTTCTTGTTTCAAAAATGTTAGATCTCAAGCCAAACAAAAGCTTTGTGGTAAGAGTATGCACCATGTTTGTGAAAAAGCCCATAAGTCCCATGGAAGATACGTAGGGAGTGAGGCAAGAAAAGCACAAGATGAGAGCTTAGGGATAGAGACCAAGAGCTGTAAGGACTGGTAGACATGGAAAGAATTTGGATTTTTCTGTGAATGAAATAGCAAATCATACAGGAGTGACATGATCTATTTCGTATTTAAAAGAATCACTGTCATTAGTGTTTTAGCTGCAAAACCAGGACTAAAACTAGATCACCAGCATCTTATCCCCCAAAATGCTCTATAGTATAACTATATGCATGAAAAATTCAATTATTCAGGTTTAGATACAGACTCTGCTATTCATTCTGGACAGAAACTTGTAGTGTGAATGGGTTCCTGGCAAGTGTCTCTCTAGTCCGTAATGAACACCTTCAACAGTGTGCTATTTCAGGGTAGCAAGTTCTATTTTCAGACTCCTCTAATCCAGAGAATTAAACCCCAGCTTCCTCTTCTTTTTTCCTGTTCATGTTTCAAGTGTTGTTCTAGCATTTAAATCTATAGTAAGTCAAATCCATCTCCTATGTTGATGTTCTGTTTTTTCTTCAATGTCATTCAACTTTCCAATAAAATATGGTTTCATGTTTCCTCTCAAAGTTCTTAAAGTGAATGCCAGAAGTGCAAATCCTCAGTGAGGCCCAGTCATCACAGAATAAAAACTGAACTGTCTGCCTTAATCAGGACACTGTGCTTCTTTCCTCACTGTGTTATTTATTCTTACTGAAAATGTGCTTTAATTCAGTTCCTACATATTTTTCAGGATTATGTGAAGCTGTGTTTCAAACCTCCAAAAATTCTACACTGGATTTTTGTGACCCAAGTGTAGGACTCTAATTTTCACTTAATGTAGTTAGAGAGATGCTGCTAGCTATAATTCATTCTGACATGATTATTACCCAACTTATTTATATTCTACTATTTTGCATGATCCATACCTTAAATAAGTATCATTTTTATGTCCTCAAGTTATTCATACAACTGTTAAGAGAGCAAGGATCAACGACAGGTTTGGGAAATTCTTTAACCTCCTACAATCACAACACCTTTTGGTACCCATAAGAAATATCAAGGTCATCAAATATTTTCCAAAAATACTCAGGCATGGGTTTAAAGTCTTTCTGAAGACAGAATTCAAAGTTGCCAACATTAGTCAGTGATTTTTTTTTTTTAATACCAGGGATCGAACTCAGGACCTGTGCTGGTGAGGCACGTGCAGTGCCACCCAGCTAACTCCCCAGGCCTCATCAGTGATAGGTGGTCCCTGAGATGGAAATAACATGGCATGCTGAGCCCAGAACAAAGCACAGTGCAGTGCATCCCATCCATATTGCCAGTTGCTGTGGCAAAGCTTGCAACATTGTCTTAGTTATTTTTCTCATTGCTGGAACACAATACCCAACACCCACAAGTTAAGGAGGAAAGATTTATTTAGCTCACAGTTTGAAGAGGTTTCAGTCCATAATCAGCTGGCTCTAAGGCAGGGTGGTGTGGCAAGGGGCATCGCAGAGGAGAAACAGTTCATGGTAGGCATAAGACTGCAAAAGCAAGAGACAGCCACAGCTCTTTCTATGTAGATCTTATTCAAACTACTTAGGGCAGGTAGCACTCACATGCTTAATACTGGCACCCTTGGCCCTTGATCCTAGCACTGTACTGTGAACCAATCACACACTCTAGATCCAGCCACCTCTGATAAAGTCCCACCTATGACTGCATGGAGGCTTTGGGGAGACAGCTAAACACAAGTCATAATAAACATTAGCTCACTTGCTTCATAGGCTGTTGACTCTTTTCTCTCTCTCTCTCTCTCTCTCTCTCTCTCTCTCTCTGTCTCTCTGTCTCTCTCATTCTCTGTCTCATTGTTTTTTGTTTTTTAAGGTGAGGTCTCACTATGCAGCTCCCACTTGCACTGAACTCACTATGTAGCCCAGAGAGGCCTCAAACAGTGGTCCTCCTGCCACAGTGTCCCCAGTGCTGGAATCACAAGCGTAAGCCACCACACTCAGGTTGATGTCCTTCTTGTAAAGCTCTAAATCACTAAAACTTAATTAACTTCAAATTTTTCTTAAAACATTTATTATTCACCTTTTTATTACTTTTTAAAAGTTAGATCCTCATGACTCTCAGACACATCAGAGAGAGCTACACAAGTCATAATAAACATTAGCTCACTTGCTTCATAGGCTGTTGACTCTTTTCTCTCTCTCTCTCTCTCTCTCTCTCTCTCTCTCTCTCTCTCTGTCTCTCTGTCTCTCTCATTCTCTGTCTCATTGTTTTTTGTTTTTTAAGGTGAGGTCTCACTATGCAGCTCCCACTTGCACTGAACTCACTATGTAGCCCAGACTGGCCTCAAACAGTGGTCCTCCTGCCACAGTGTCCCCAGTGCTGGAATCGCAAGCGTAAGCCACCACACTCAGGTTGATGTCCTTCTTGTAAAGCTCTAAATCACTAAAACTTAATTAACTTCAAATTTTTCTTAAAACATTTATTATTCACCTTTTTATTACTTTTTAAAAGTTAGATCCTCATGACTCTCAGACACATCCCTCTAAACTCATGCCATTTTCTCATGTGGCACCCCAGTCCAACCATTCTCCATATTGTCAGCAATGATCTACATGCATCCATCCAATTGTCCATTTCATAAATAAGACTTATGTTTCTCCCATATATCAGATATAGTGGCAAATGCTTAGATTCCAAAGGTAAGGGAAAGTCAAAACTTATTTTCATGGGACTCATAATTTAGGGAGAGAAAGAGACACATAAACTGTTCATTACCTTGTAATATAAAATAAGTAATAATAGGGTGGGTGTGCAAACTCCCCGGCTGAGCGCCACCAGACCCAGTAAGGACTCAAGGACCCTGCAGGAGGTATCTCCAGCTGCCTGCCCGAGCCCACCCAGCAGGTGCACAACCTCCCCAACTGTGTGCCACCAGATCCAGTAAGGAAGGTAGCCCCGCGGGCGCCCTTGAAACACCCCCATGACTGCTCTACCCCCCCCATTCTCCAACCTCCTTATTGGGCCAGTCCTTGGACCCACTCTGCAGAGGCATAGGTGCTCATGAAGGGTAGTTTTCTGAGCTCCCAACTTTGAACATCTTTAAAGAAAGGGCAGGGGAAACCTGTAATAGAACTGAGTGGAGTTCAACCCTGCAGGTTGGGAAACTCAAGTTAGGCCTTGTGGACTGAGGTCAGTCTGAGCTGTGGGGAACTGCCATTGGCTAGCCGAGATCAGGGGATTCGGTTCTGCATATGGCTGTACATGTGGTATAATATGACAACAGAGACATAGTCTGAAAGAGGCCCTTCAAATTCTTTTTTTTTCCTCATTCCACCCTAAAATTTCTTTCTTTTTTCTGTCCTCTCTCTCAACTCAGTCTCTTGCTCCACCATATTATCCCTCATCTCCCTTTTTATTCCTGCTTCTGCCCTAACTCAGACTTCTTCTTTTATTATTTTTCCTTTGTTTGTTGCTGTTTCGGTTTGGTTTGGTTTGGTTTTTGGGTTTTTTTTTTTTTTTGGTTTTTATTTTCTTTATGTTCTTCTCTCCAGTCATTTTACCTCACTCATGGCTCTATAGCTTCAAGGGAAGGCAAATGCCTGTTACTGTTAAGGGGATGTATTCTTGTCCTTATTCCTGCACTCTATCTATCCCCTCTGAAGTCAATAGCTTCTTAAAAATAGTAAAGTCATTCTACATCCTCTGGCTTCACTTCACACCTGTTCCAGTTCTTTCACTTATCTACTCCTCTCGTCCTAACCCAGTCTAACCCCCCATCCTAAATGGTAAAGATGCTATATTGAAAAGTGTATTCACTGCAAACTTATTTTGGGTTGCTTCTTGATATTAATTCAATTCACATGGTTTAAAGGTGATAGATTAATGACTACCACAAGTGGTCAGTTTGCAAGCTGAACTTGATCCTATTGGGCTGCTGAATGTATCAATTGGGATAAAGGATTGTGACTGATTTAATGAGTTCTTTTTTCTGATATTATGAAAATGAGGATGTCTATGAGTCATTAGAAACTCAAAAGCTAAAACACACTATATCAGGAAGATTTAAGTAATACCCAGAAATTAAAGAAGGATAACCCAACAACAAAAATAAAAATAAAAAAATAAGCAAGACACAAAGACAGATTTACAGTTCACCAATGCCAAACAGTAGGACAAATGAGAATGAAAAGTCTGATAGTGAACCAGCAGGACACCCTGGACCCATAGCACAGGAGGTAATAAAACAGATCAATCAGACTCTAGAAAAATTCAAATCAGAAATAATTTCCCATTTAATCATAGAGATGATGAGCAAAATGGAAGTCATGATTCGAGACTCTAGAACAGAAACTGACAAAAAAAATAGATGAGCTCAAGAACATGATAGAAGCCATGAAGACTCAGCATAAGAAAGAAATGGAAACAATGAATGCCCAACAGAGGAAAGAAATGGAATCCATAAAACAGATTCAAACAGATATCCAGGAGATTAAAAACTTTATTGAAAGTGTACACAACAGAATAAAAGATTGCAAAGATAGAATTTCAAATATACAAGATAGGATCTCAGTCAGTGACTGTGAAAAAAGAGTAAGGGATGATGAAAAATCAATCCAACAACTTCTAGATGATGCAAAGGAAAATAATGCTACCGACCGTAGGGCAGCATACACGGGATTTCACGAGGAGATACAGGTTCTCTGAAAGGTGGGAGCAGGTTCGGCGATGACAGTCAGACAAAAGCACTCAACACCGAGGTGAAGTTTGCCAATGCTGCTGCAATTTTATTTCTAACTCCAGGTGTTTATATACTAGTTTCAAGGGCACATCACAAGAGTGATTCCAGTCACAGGCAGGCATAAGATAGACAATAGTACTGTAAAAATTAAGACCACAAGGTCAAGGTAAGACCACACCTATATACCATCACAAAAGCTAAGACCATTAAGTCAAGGTAAGACCACACCTATATACCATCACAAAAGCTAAGACCATTAAGTCAAGGTAAGACCACACCTATATACCATCACAAAAGCTAAGACCATTAAGTCAAGGTAAGACCACACCTATACGCAGTCAGAAGGGGAAGTTTGTAAGACAAAGGACTGGCTTTAGCATGTCACCTTCAGGTTCACCTTCAGGACTTCACAGTCCGGGGCTCAGGGTCAGCACTTTGGCCGCCCATCCTCTTGTGCCTCAATATCTCCACATCTCTAGGAACATCTAATTGTTCCTAACCTTTCTTGGGCCCAGAATACAATTCTACAGATAATGAACAAATAGTAATAAAGACAAAATAGAACAGAATTATAGATGAACCCAATGTCCCCAAACTGCAGGCAGAGAGGCCAGCTATTCTCTTCACGGCTGACTTTGCATGCGGTGTGTGCCAAGGACCTCCAGGAGGCTTAACCCCGTGGGGACGATACCTCTGGTCTGGTTTCTGCCAGGTGACCGGCATTGTCACGCAGACTCTACTGGCGTGGTCGTGGCAAAATAACATAAGACTGATAGGAATTCATGAAATAGCAGGAGAAAATGCAAATGACTTAAAAAAGCTGTTCACAGAATTAATGACAGAAAACTTCCCAAACAGAAGGGAAGAATTGGACATACAGATAAGTGAGGCATATAGAACTCCAACTAGACACGATCAAAAAAAAAAATCTACACCTAGACATATAATAATCAAGATCCCAGAAATCCAACAGAAAAACAAAATACTACAAGCAGTAAGAGAAAAGAAACAAATCACATGCAAAGGAAAGCCCATTAGAACCACAGCAGACTTTTCAACACAAACCCTTAGGTCAAGGAGAGCCTGGAGTGAGGTATTCCAAGTCCTAAAAGAAAATAACCTCCAACCTAGACTGACGTATCCTGCAAAACTCTCTTTCAAAATAGATGGGGAAATAAGATACTTCCACTACAAAGAACACCTGAGAAATTTCATGAGCAACAAACCAGCACTACAAGGAATTCTAAACAATATCCTAGAAAAGGACAATGAAGGTCACAATACCATGAGGCCCAACAGACCAAATCAAATAGGCAAGGCAAGAAACTAAGAGGAGAGGGGAGTAAAAGTAAAAAGAGTCAACAAAAAGACAATAACATGACAAGAATAAGTCAGAATATATCAGTTCTAACCATCAATGTTAATGGCCTCAATCCACCAATCAAGAGAAATAGACTGGCAGAATGGATTAAGAAGCAAAATCCAACAATATGTTGTATACAAGAAACACACCTAGTGCAAAAGGAAGCCCATAGACTAAAAGTGAAAGGATGGAAAACAATTCTCCACGTGTCAGGAGCCCAGGAAAAAGCAGGGGTAGCAATCTTATTCTCAGACAAAGTAAATTTCAAACCAAAACTCATTAAGAGACACAAAGAAGGACACTACATCCTTGTAATGGGAACAATTCAAGAGGAAGAATTGACAATCATAAACATATATGCACCAAATATAAATGCCCCCAACTATATAAAACAAATATTAAATAACATGTAAAACCAAATAAGCACTAATACAATTTTAGGGGGGATTTAAATACCACACAATTACAAATTGACAGATCGTCTAGGCAGAAAATCAACAATGAAATAATAGAACTGAACCAAGCTTTGGAACACATGGACTTAGTAGATGTTTACAGAGTATTTCACCCCACAAAATCAGAATACGCATTCTTTTCTGCTGCACATGGATCATTTTCCAAGATAAACCACATATTGGCTCACAGAACAGGTCTGAATAAATGCAAAAAAAATTGAAGTCATCCCCTGTATATTATCAGATCATAGTGCAATCAAGCTATCAATAGCACAAGAAACTGTAGGAACTTCACAAGCACATGGAAACTGAACAACACTCTCCTAAACAATCAATGGATTACAGAGGAAATTAAAGAAGAAATCAGACAGTTTTAACAAATAAATGAAAATGCCAATACAACATACAGGAATCTATGGGACACAATGAAAGCAGTTCTATGGGGAAAATTCATAACATTGAATGCCCACACTAGGAAAACAGAGCGGGCTCAAATAAACGACCTAATGATGAAACTTAAACTACTAGAAAAACAAGAGCAAGAAAAACCCAAAGCTCGAACAAGAGAGGAAATTATAAATTTCTGAGCAGAAATCAATGCAATAGAAACTAAGCAAATGATACAAAAAATAAATGAAACAAAGAACTGGGTTTTTGAAAGAATAAATAAAATCAACAAACCCTTAGCTAATCTTATCCAAAAAAGGAAAGAAAAGGCTCAGATCCATGCAATCAGGAATGAAAAAGAAGAAGTCACAACAGATCCAAAAGACATCAAGAAATCATGAATACCTACTTTAGCAACTTGTACTCCAATAAAATGGAAAACACAGAAGAAATGGACAGATTTTTAGATACTTACAAATTACCAAAGTTGAACAAAGAAGATAAATATATTTTAAACACCCCAATGACAGTCAGTGAAATTGAAAATGTAATAAAAAATTTACCAACAAAGAAAAGCCTAGGCCCTGATGGATTCACTGCTGAATTTTACAAGACATTTAGAGAAGAACTACTACCATTACTCTTCAAACTTTTCAATGAAATTGAAAGGGAAGCTATACTTCCAAATTCATTCCTGGAAGCAAGTATCACTTTGATTTCCAAACCAGGGAAAGATGCAACTAAAAAGGAGAACTACAGACCAATCTCCGTAATGAATATAGATGCAAAAATCCTTAATAAGATACTAGCAAACAGAATACAGAAGATTATCAAGAAGATCATCCATCCTGACCAAGAGGAATTTATTCCAGAGATGCAAGGGTGGTTCAACATACGAAAGTCATTAAATGTAATATATTATATTAACAAAGTCAAGGACAAAAACCATATGATCCTCTCAATAGATGCAGAAAAAGCATTTGATAAAATTCAACACC
>NW_022900938.1:30834685-30878584 GCF_012274545.1 Fukomys damarensis | reverse complement strand
TGCCCATTATCCACTCCTCTTCGATATAGTTCTGGAAACATTAGCCAGAGCAATTAGACATGAGAAAGAAATTAAAGCAATAAAGATAGAGGAAAGGAAGAAGTTAAACTGTCATTATTTGCTGATGATATGATACTCTACATTGAAGACCCAAAAAACTCCACCAAAAGACTTCTAGACTTAATTGTCAGATTCAGTAGAGTATCTGGATACAAGGTGAACATCCAAAAATCAATAGCCTTCTTATACACAAATAATAGACTCACTGAAAGAGAAATAAGGGAAAAAAATTCCTTTTAAAATAGCATCCAAAAAAATGAAGTATCTAGGAATCAATCTAACAAAAGAAGCAAAAGACCTCTACACTGAAAACTACAGCACTCTGAAAAAAGAAATTGAAGCAGATATTAAAAAATGGAAAGATATCCCCTGCTCCTGGGTAGGAAGAATCAACATAGTGAAAATGGCCATATTACCAAAACTGCTATATACATTCAATGCAATGCCAATTGAAATTCCAACACTATATTTCACAGAACTAGAAAAAAGAATCCAAAAATTCATTTGGAACCATAAGAGACCTAGAATAGCAAAAGCCATCTTAGGCAACAGACAAATGGTAGTGGGTATAACAATTCCCAATTTGAAACTATACTTCAAAGCCACTGTGACAAAAACAGCATGGTACTGGCAAAGAAACAGATTTGAGGATCAGTGGAACAGATCTGAAGATGCAAAAACAAATCCAGATGTACTCAGCTATGTCATCTTTGACAAAGGAGCTGACCATCCTCAGTGAAGGAAAGATAGCCTCTTTAATAAATAGTGTTGGATAAACTGGATCTCAACCTGCCAAAGATTAAAACTAGACCCTTATCTCTCACCATGCACTAAATTAAAATCCAAGTGGATTAAAGATCTAAATATTAAAACACTAAACTTGCTGGGAGATACGTTAGGCAGAACTCTTGAAGACATTGGCATAGGAAAAGATTTTATGAACAAATCCTCAGTAGCACGGGAATTAGCAGAAAGAATCAATAACTGGGATCTCATCTTATTAAAAGGCTTCTGCACTGCAAAAGAAACCATGAACTGAACTGAGACAACATACACTGTGGGAAAAATTTTGACCAGCTGCTCCTCAGACAAGGGACAATTATCCAGAATACATAAAAGAACTCAAAGCTATTAGCCCCCCCAAATATAAAACCACTATGGAAATCAATATGGAGATACCTCAAAGAGCTTGGACTGGAGGTTCCATTTGACCCAGCCATCCCTCTGCTGGGCATCTTTCCAAAAGAACTAAAAGAATCATGTCACAGTGATGTATGTGCACCCATATTTATAGCAGCACAGTTTGTAGTAGCTAAAACTTGGAAACAGCCTATTTGCCCATCCGTTGGAAACTGGATAAAGAAGATGTATTTTTTCTATAAAATGGAATATTACTCAGCCATAAAGAATAAGAAAATAGGTTCATTCATAGGAAAATGGATACATATTGAAGATATACTCCTAAGTGAAATAAATAAGGCATACATGTGTAAATACCAAATAGTTTCTCTGGTGTGAATAATCTGCAATAATACAGAAGATCCTAATAAGATTACTGACATTGAGAAATGGGAAGAAAAGAGCTAAAGGTGTAGGAAAGGTGGGATGGGTAGGGGAAGGGTAAAAAGGGAAAAGAACAAAATGTGAGATAAAGAAAAGATGGAAATAAAGTGGTTGTAGATGGGGAGGGGAGGAGCGGGTGAAGGGAGGGCAGGGACAAGGGGAAAAAATGAGAACCAAGACTCATCATGTAGAGGTACAAGATCCCAACAATGAATGTAACTGTACTGTATCCCTAAAATGTACCAATAAACTCAATTAAAGTTTAAAAAATTAAAAAATAAAATAAATAATAATAAAGAAATGTTTAACTTCATAATAAGACCATCAAACTGAGCCCAAAGGAGCTTGGAAATGACAAGTTGGCCTTATGAATGGACATAGTTAAGGAGGCATGAAAAGGTTAGAGAAAAAATAGGGTAAGAAAATGGTAAAAACTAGTAAGACAGACTGAAGACATAGCAAGGGACAAATTTTGAGGTCATGAGAAGGAAAACGAAAAGTCCGCTTGAACAATGCCCATGAGAAGTAACTGAATAGTATAACATAGTTAGGTCTGAATCTCAAATCAATGGCTGAAAACTATGATCCAAATATATTTGAAACCTGCAAGTGTAGACACAAGATAAGAACCTAAAGATCATTTCAGTACTCCCAGGAAAAGATTAATGTCTAAAATTCTATAGTAATGGAGTTAGAACGTGGGTTCAAATATCTTGGTTTGCTGAGGCTTCTTTGAGTGAGGAAGAATCATTTTGGGCTACAAATAAAATATATAATAGCGTTAATATGTACAAATGGCAAAACTTTATTTTTTATATTTTGTTACAACAGTTCTAGTATTAGCAATGCTGTATGTGTAATAATGTTATGAGCAAAAAACAATTTGATACTTTTTATACTCCTATACCACAGCTGCTAAATACCTATTTTAACTTATTAATTTTATGAAATAACAAGCCCAAATTCAGTAATTAAGAAAACATACATGCCTGCTTAATAACAATATGCATTTGGCTTCACAGGTACACACACAAGTAGGTAAGTTGATCGGTGATCACTGTATTATGCTCACCAAGCTTATACGATAAGTAAAACCAGTGAGGTTCAGGAGGCAGAGTTAGCACTGCACTGCACCTTTCCCTAAACAGAACTCTGTTGTTCCCTTCTGCAACTACTCTAGTCGTGAACATTATTGCTAAAATGTTAAATAAAAGTTTATGATATTTGTGGGATGACATTATTAGCTATCCAGAGTTCATGCAGCTGCAGGCCGTGGTTTGGACACACCTGGATTAGAGAATTTAGGAAGTTGCTGGGTGTGATGCTGGGAGGCTGAGGCAGGAGGATTACCACCAATTTGAGCTCAGCCTGGGCTGCACAATGAGTTCAAGGCCAAGCTGAACTACCTAACAAGACCCTGTCTCAGAAAACAACAAAAAAATGAAAAACAAAACAAACAAAAGAAAAAATATAGAGAGATAATTTTTAAACTTTTATTAAATTTATTTATTTTCTGTAGGGTTTTTTATCATGAATAAATGTTGGATTTTGTTGAATGCTTTTTCTACACTTATTGAGATGATCGTATGGTTTTCATCCTTAGCTCTATGAATACAGTGTATTACATTTATTGATTTGCATATATATAGAACCATTCCTGCATCCCTGGCATGAATCCCACTTGGTCAGGATGTATGAGCCTCTTCATAGAGAGAGAATTTAAGACGCGAACTAAAGTAGTACAATTTGTGAGTGGTTCAATTTGGAAATGCAAACAGAAGTATAAAAGGTGAAGCTTCTAACTGGAGCAATTCCGTAAATGGTGTAGTAGATGGACAAAGAATATGAAAAAAAATAGGGACAAACTTGTAGTGTGTTTAATTTAGTGTGTTTAGGTAAATCCAAATAGAGGTGCTTTGCAAAGAGATTTTTAAAGCCCCAAAGTGCAAGAGGTCAGAATTAGAGAACAAATGCTTAGCTCTTCTCCATGGCCTCTAGGATAAAGTCAAACTTGGTCTTTCATTCCAAATCTGCTCTTCATTCCACATTCTCCCAACCACAGGTATATACTCTTAACCATGTCAACACATCTTACTCCACAGCGTTGAATCTTTAATCTTTCCTCTGACTAGAATGGCTTTTCCTTTTCAACTACCTCAAGCGTTTCAATCTTGAGTTTTACTTCAATTTCTACACACATGAATTTTTCCCAGGTGCCTCTCTTTAGAAGAGCACCTGTTTCCATCATATTTTGTGCTTTCTTCATATTTCTTTCATAGTTTTCTTGAGATTATAATATATGAGGTGATTAAAATATAGTGAAAGATTTTTTTAAATATTCCAAAGACATGTTGCCATTAATTTTCCTCAAAATACGGCCCCTAGCTTCAAACACATTTATCCATTATTCTTGCCACTTTCTGAAGCAGTTCTGGAGGTTCTCTTTCATGAGTGTCTT
This sequence comes from Fukomys damarensis, assembly GCF_012274545.1. Classification (NCBI taxonomy): domain Eukaryota; kingdom Metazoa; phylum Chordata; class Mammalia; order Rodentia; family Bathyergidae; genus Fukomys; species Fukomys damarensis. The sequence goes on along the minus strand of NW_022900938.1, from coordinate 30,874,503 downwards.
TATGAGCTGTGATTTTTTAAAAAATAGGATGACTGTGGCTGCCACATGCCATGCAATGGAAAGACAGGAAGATTAAAAAAAATAGCTGAATGGCTTCATCTACTCTATTCATTGATCTGGCACTTTGTGACTTCTGGATCTTGCCCAAAGTCAAAACAAATGAATTGTCAATATTTGAGTTGTTTCAGGATAGTAAGGCAGCCATGATAATGCAACTAAAGACACTCATGAAACAGAACTCCCCAAACTGCTTCAAAAAGTTGTAAGAACAATGGCATAAATGTAATTGAAGCTGGACCAGGGATTTAGCTCAGTGGTTCTGCCGCCTGCCTTGCAAATGCAAGGACCCAAGTTTGATCCCTGGCACCACCCCCAAATGTGTTTGAAGCAAAAGGCAATTAATGGCACTGCATTTTACTCTACTAAAAATTTTAAAATATAAACATAAACCATATTTTTTCTATCCCACCTTGCTTAGCCACAATTTAGTTAAATATACTGATCAATGGTTTTAAGAAACTTCCAGAATTGTGCAACCATCACCAAATTCAAAAGTCAGAACATTGTCAATTACTCCTCAAAAGTTCTCTAGTGCCCATTTACAGTTAATGTCCACTACCAATTACAGCCTCAGGCACTGACTTGTTTTCTCAATATATATTTAAATTTTCTAGAAATATTATACAGATGAAATTACATAACATGTCTGTTGCTTTTGTGTGTACCTTTTCACTTAGCATAATGTTTTTGAGACTCATTCATTCTATAGAATGATGTATCAGTGGTTTGTTCCATTTTATTGCTGAAAACTATTTCATTATATAGATATACCAGAGTTTGCTCATAGATTAATATATTTTGTTTATCCATTAACCAGTTGTAGGATATTTGGGTTGGTTCCAGTTTAGGTATATTATGAATAATGCTTTATGAATAATCATATCTAAATGTGTATGGACCTAAATTTATTTCTCGTGAGTAGATAGATGCATGACGGTTTGGTAAGTTTTATGTTTAATTATTTTTAAACAACTCTTCTTGTACTTTTCATTTTCCCCCAGCCATTTGTGAGGAGTCCAATTCTGCCACACATGTATCAGTAAGTGGTGATGTCAGTATTTTCCTTGTTTGCTTGCTTATTTCTTTACTGATGCTGGGAACTGAACCCAACCTTCCATGAATGCTAAGAAACTTCTACTACTAAGCTGTAGCTCAGTACATATTTTTTAGTATAAATATTCTAGTGTGTTTTTATTAGTGTCACATTGTGATTTAATTTGTATTTCCCAAATGATTGATGGTGTTTTGTATCTTTTTTATGTACTTCCTTCCTGTGCCATTCATAGGACTTCTCTGGAGAAATATCCATTCAAATCTTTTGTCCATCAAATTAGTCATCAACCGCATTATGTGGAACTGTTCCAAATTAACTGATCTTGATAAGGGATCACTGGCCATTAGGAAGTTGTCACCACAAGTACGTTTACACTCGGTTGAAAAGAAATTTTCTAAGAATTATTTATTTATTCAGGATTCATGTCCTTTATCAAATAGATGATTTGGGAAATATTTTTCTTACTATAGACTCCTCTCTTCATTTTTTAAAATTGTACCTTTTCAAGAGCAAATTTTAAACTCTTATGAAGTCCAATCCATTTGTTTTCTATTATAGATCTTGCATTTGATATCTTATTTAGGAAATGTTTACTGGCCCCTCAAAAATGTTTTCTCCTGTAAAACTTCTAGAAGTTTCATACTTTTAGCTATTACATTTAGGTCTATCATCTATTTTGAGTTAATTTTTAAGTAGGCATGGCTGGGGTTTATTTATTTTGCATATGATAGTCAATTTTCCTGGAACCATTTCTTGAAAAGATTATGTTTCCCCATTAAACTGCCTTGTCAACTTAGTTGAAATTCAATTGACCACAAATATGAGTAAAAATGTTTATTTCTAAACTTTGAATTCTATTCCATTGTTTCATTGATCCTACACTAATCACAATGTTTTGTAATTCACTGAATTTCTCAGATTTATATATTGTTGTATAGCATATTTGAGAAGGATTTGAGTAATATTTCTTCAGATGTGTTTTCTACTTTTCCCTCTATAAGTCACTTCATAGATCTCTCATTATACACTTGCTGGTATGCTTACAGCTGTCTGACATTTTTCTGAGGTGCTATTCATTTTTTACCAATTATTTTTCTGCATTTCCTACAGACAAGACTATTTCTATTGATCTAAAAGTTTACTGATTCTTATTTTACATCTCTTGTTATATTCGTTAATGATAGCATCTCGTGAATTTTTTACTTCATTACTGTACTTTTCAATTTTAAAACTCATTTGTTTAATAATTTCTATTGTTCTATTATATTTTAAAATTCATGGGTTATTATCAGTATACTTTTCTTCAATTCTTTAATCATGGTTTACTTTAACTATTAGAATAGTAACAATAACTGCTTTGAAATGTTTAGTGGCTAAATTAAAGTTTTGAGTCCACCAGACACCCTTTTCTGTTTTTTCCCCTGGTTGTGCATCACATTCTTTACTTTTTATTTTTAATAAATGGGTATTTTAGATCAGATTGAAGTGGCTCTCAATTTCCCCCTTCCTAAAGACTGCTTTCATTTTTATGTTTTGTGGGTGATTTCTCTTTTGTGTTTGTATTGCTGTATTTGACTATCTTGTCTGGAATGAATCTGTGGAATCTGCTTCTTTCATGTGATTACTGGTGACTGCGCCTCTTTAAAATTTTTAGCCTAGAACACAACTGGGTCACTTATGTGATTTTACTTAGCTTAGTGTCATCCAAGGATTAGATAAAAGTGCTATCTAATCCTTGAGTGAGTTGAGAAGTCAGGAACTAGGTATTTGATTTATCTCTAGCCTAGATTTCCAACATATAGGTCAGGCCTTATAACTCAGTCTCTTAGTGTAACTCTGTCTCTTATTGATCTATTCCTATTGTTCTGCCTCACAAACCTGCGGCTTAGTAATGTCTAGGGCTGGCCTCATCTTCTATTCAACCCCAGGGACACCCCAACACTGGCCTTTTAGCTTTGATCACCACCTACTAGCTATCACTACTTTTCTCCTTTTTATCGTTCAGGTCCTGGTTTGGCCTGTGCCATGAGCAACTGAGGTCCCATCCTCAGTGAGTAAGGACCAGTAAAGACAGGAAATTGCAGAGAGAACGCGCTTCACTTATCATGGTATTTCTTGTGACTGTTACAGTGTTTTGTTCTTCCTAATCACTCAACTAGTGTTTGTTACATTAAAATTAAGTAAAATTACTGAAATGGTTTGTTATATTTTATACCTAGATGTCCCTACAAAGCCTCACGTGCTCACAGGTGGGGCTTTTGAGAGGTGACTGGATCACTGGTGTGTGGCACTCATCCTGGATTAGTCCACTGATGGGTTTACAGCTGGGTGTGATGGGAGGTGCAGCTTGGTGAGAAAAGGGGGCTCACCGTGGGCGTGACCATATCCTTTCTCCTCCCTTTATCCCCCTCTGCATTCTGCCTGCCATGCTCTAAACTGTTTCTCCTCTGCCATGCCATCCTGTCTTGGGATCAGTCAGCTATGGACTGAAACATCTATAAACTGTATGCCAAATATCTCTCTCCTCTTTTAACTTGTGGGTGTTTGGTGTTCTGTCCCATTGATGAGACAGTTACTAAGACACAGTTTCTCTTAAATATGACCTTTATCCCTTGTACACTTTTTAATTCTAAAAAGACTTGGGGAAGCACTGTCATTTCTAAGTTCATTGCTTCGTATGCCACCTTGTAAATCAGAAAACAGACAATTTAAGAGTGATATAAAAATTTTATATATTCACAACAATACATTCACACACTTCTGTAGGGGTATTTTAAGTTGTAAAACTAAAATACCATATCCAAAGAATCTCTTTCTGTATTGGCGATAGACACTCAGTAATTAGCCATCATGGCTGCCATACTCTCTCACAGATATCCACAAAATAATGACTCTTTCCTGGAATGATATGCATATTAATTAGTTCCTGCAGCACTTGAGAGACTTCTAGACTATTCCCACCAGTAAGGTCAGGAAATGCATCCACCTTAGTTAGCAGCAAATTTAAAAATCTTGGAACAAGTTGGGGTCACAGAGAAGAGTAGGCACCTCAAGGGGAGGGCAAAACCACAGCTAAAAATTTTGTACAGCCCTCAAATGATACCATGTGACCTAATCAAGGTATCTCATTTGTAAACATCCTAATCCCCAATACTAACGATTGGAATGGACAGTTCTGTTCAATTAGTACATGGCCAGGGTGTTTTGGATTTAGTGCTGAAAATGTAGGTGTTCCACATTAAAATTCAAATATTCAAATGGACCACCTCAAGAGGGTTTGGATTTAACGACTGGTGCTGAGCTATGTATAATAATACAGAGAAGTTTGCCCATTAGAATTTTAAACTTGGGTTATGATTTACTCTAAGGCAAAAATGCCCAAAATACCTAACTTTGTTCACAAATTGCTAGTCAGCATTTAGATTCAAGGATATAGGGTTCCTTGAATATAAAATTGTTCATTTTAAATAAACAAAGGCATTATTTTTTCATTTTTATAACAAAAAAAATCATGCTGATATTTCTCAAAGGATTATGTCCATGCCTATTAATCTTTTATTTTTAAAAGTCTAAACCTGATGGAACGAGTTAGATAAATACATGAACTGATTTGAAACATTTTAAGTTAATGCAAAGGAGTTTATTTATGTGTGTGAGGACCCTGAAATATTATTAAGCGTTCAGCTGTCATTTAAAAAATACAAATAAACTCAAGGCAAATAATCCCAAAGTATAAATAATCTTAAGTGTGGTACAAGTTCACAGGTGAATTTGTATGTTAAGTGAAGTTGCACAAACTTCTTAAAAAGTTACAGTGATAATTTTTAATCAAGTCCTCTATGCACATATTTCATTTGGGAGACTTAGAGAACTAGGCAGTTATTTAGTGTCATTATGTATATATTATGTCCATGACCTGAAGAAAATAATATAATCCCAACATGATGCGTGTGTTGATGGGAATAAACAAGCAGAAATGGCCACAGGTCTCATTCTTACATCCTGAGCTTGAAGACATGGGCTTATTCCTTGTTTTGCCCATAACTCATCTTGGGAAAGTCACCTGACCCTGTGGGCTTCTGAGTCTCCACCTGAACATGAGCTTGTAAGTATCAAATATTCTAGCAGAGGGTCTAAGGCAGCAACATGTGGCCTGGATATATACATTCAATATATTTTGTTTTTTAACTTAAAGATTTCACTCTAAAAAAATCTAGATTTTTTTTTTTTTTTTTTTTTTTTTTTTGAAATATTATGTAAACTTTGATACACAAAAAAATTTTACTCTAAAAATCTATATTTTTTTTTTTTTTTTTTTTTTTTTTTTTAGAAAATCTCACCTGGACTGACAGAGGACCAAAATCTCCACATAGCAACACTGAGTTTGAGCTGCATAATGACCACCCTCTACACACACAAACTATTTTGCTTCAGTTCTAGTCTTCCCCCTTAAGTATGCCGTCTCACCAAGCCCATCTTACCCATGTACTATAACTGCCTCACCCTTTTAGCTTAAGGGAGCAGGCAAATATAGTATATTTTGTAGTACCTAATTTAGTAAGTAGTCCCTTCAAGTTCTAAAATTCTGTAATTATTTAAGTTTGTATAAAATAAAGAGTTAACATGTTGCCTCTTAGAATGGTGAGCTTCTGTTTAGAAAATATCTTAACCTGCTGGGCGTGGTGGTTCATGCCTGTAATCACAGCACTCAGGAGGCTGAGGCAGGAGGATCCCTGTGAGTTCGAGACCAACCTGGGCTACACAGTGAGTTCCAATTCAGTCTCAACTACATAGTGAACCTCTCTAAAAAAAAAAGAAAAAAAAGAAAGAAAAGATCATAACTAGAGAGGTGGGTAAGAGAAAACTTGTGCAGTGGTAGAGAGATATCTTCAAGGAACAATGGAGCATGGAATATTTCTCAAGTGAATAAACTTGGATTCATAGGACAAATCGTAAAGTCTGTGGAAAATATAGACATTAGTAAAATAAATCACTTAAAATTTGGACAAGGAAGAGAAAAACACAAATTTTAAAATGTAGCCAGGGAAGAAAGGAATAACTCATTTTACTTTCTGTGATGACACACACTATTATAGTCTCTTTGTGTCATTATTTGATTTGATAACCTCTGGTATAAGAGTGGTTAAGTGTCTTTCCCATTATACAAATGAGAAAATTTAGGCATAAGAAGATTTACTTGTCCAGGGGCACATCGCTTATAAGTATCAGAGACAGAATTTGAATTTTTATTTTTTTTAATTTTATTTTATTTTTTGAGATTGGATCTCGCTTTTTAGTTCAGGCTGGCTTGAACTCACTGTATAGCCCAGGCTGGCCTTGAATTCACAGTGATCCTCCTGCCTCTACCTCCTGAGTGCTGTGATTACAGGTGTGCACTACCATACCCAGCAATTTTTTTAAAGCACTTGTTGATTTTATTTTCTTGTTACATGTTTTATAAGTTTACAAATAGTTTTTTTCAGGTACGAGGAATTGGACTCAGAACCTTGCACTTGCCAGGCAGGCGTGGCACCACTCAGCTACATCCCTGGCCCTCAGAATTTTGATCTAACGCTAAAGCCATTATATCACCAAACTACAGTATTATTCTTTCACTTTGCCTATAATCAACCACACTTGAAAGATTTAGACATGAAGGAGAATTAACCTACCTTTATTTCGTTTGCATGAATCTAGTGGGTTCTACAGTTGCCGTAAAGATGCCTTTTCTGACAAGTGAAAATACATATATAACCCTGGGTCCTGAAAAAATTGAATCAAATATCTCCCTGTAAATTAAAATAGTGCCTCTACAATTAGCAACATCTTTATAATCAGCTATGTTCAGGTAATTCATTCACTTTGAAAGTTTAAATGTTTCTACTACTGAAAAGTAAAGAAAATTCAAGAGGACACAGATTATGGAAATGTTAGACTACCAGGAAGCAGCATGTGAACACTGGTGAATAATTTATCTATAATTTAACCTGTATCGTGGATGTTCATATTAATAACTGCTATGGATTGGATCTGAAATCCCCTGCTCCAAAATCTCAAGCGTTGAAAGCTTAATGCCCAATGCAGCAGTGTTCAGAAGTGTTACCTCTAGGAGTGATTGGATCATGAAGTCTCTAATCTCACTGATGGGTTCATCCACTGATGTGTTCATAGCTAAATGGGCTATTGAACATTGGCAGAAACTTTAGAAAAGAAAGTAGATCCCTAGGAGCTCCACAGTAAAAGGTGTATCTCTGGGCCCTTTATCTCTGGCTCTGTTTTTGCCTCCTAGACTCCATATGGTAAACGGCTTTGCCTTGACACACCCTGCCACAGTAATATTCTGCCTCCTGACAGGCCCAGAGTGAAGGGCCAAGTGATCATATGCAGAAATCTCTGACACAGTGAACTAAAATAAACCTTTACTTCTTTAAGCTGATTTTCTCGGGTGTATTGTCACAGAAGCAAAAAGTTGACTAATACAAAGTCCTTTCACTCAAACTATTTTCACAAAATTGACAATTATGACAAAATCTCTCTTAAAATATGGCCGAAATATATAAAATAAACCCCAAATATTCAGCTGTCTTTTTAGAAATATCATTCAAAATATACTATGCACCAGAATTCTCTTAATCTGAAAAAATAGGGACTCACAAATCAGATCAAAAGTATACAAATGTTATCTAAGAATTATTTTTTTAATTTCTAAATTGTGCTTGTATTGTTAAAAGTTTCATTTTAATCTATTTACCTTTGTTGTCATGGTCATCATAAACTGCAATGCAATCTCAGCAAAATAACCCAGCATACAATAGGTATTTATGCAGTCATGTGTATCTTTTACCATGTTAAACTGTTTTAGTATTCCCTGTGCTCTCAGATACTGATTTCATTAGATAATCAGCCAAACAAATACCTTACATAATTAATTATTTTCTGTGTTTTAAAGATGAGGCGTATGAACAATATTTATTTACGTTGTGATCCAATTTTAAATCTCATTTGCTTTAAAAACAAGACCAAATGGCAAAGCTTTCCCCGCTGCCTGTGCTCTATGGTGTAACATCTCTTGATTACTCTGACAGAGTTCCAGTCACAGGTTGTGAGTCAGAAGGAGGATTTTCAATGTCCAGCAGCTAAATGTGTCAGCCATGACATTTCTGAAAGTTCTATTTTTATATACAGAGAAAAGGAAAAATCACTTCTTTGTATCTGTCCTTTGCAAAATTTTCAGTTTAACTCCAGCTTTAGATATGTACAACAGTGAATGCATTCTTAGTTAACATGACAAGCTACTGACATTTTTAAACTAGAATAATGCATGTAATGAAAAAATAATCTACACAAGTTTGTCCCTTCTGCATTCTTACATCCTTTCAATCACAAAGCCTGTTAAAATGCAATTGTTGAAATAATACAAAAAATGCAATTTATATCTCACTATTATCCTAATCCTTTTTTCTACTATTATACAGCTTATCTAAAAATGTTGAAATTCAACTTGCTTGAGTTATAATATATGAATTAAGAGTCAGTATTGTTTGGAAGCTCTTTTTAATTGGTCTACAGGGAGATTTTCTGTATATATTAAAATGATTGTATGTCTGAATTATAACGAACTTACCTTTAAACTTCTTCTGTGGTTAAATACATATTTGAGGCAAAATATTTTAATATTTCTTAGGATAGGCTTTATTGCTAAAATTATTGGTTTGGCAATCTTGGCATAAATGGAAATTTCTGATTGGCTGTCATATCAGTGTCAGTGAAGCCCAGAAATGCATGGCTCTGGCTGTTTTCCTTATTTTTATTTATAAATTCTGTTTCATAACAGCAATAAAATGCTTCAGGCCTTGCAGTTCTAGGGGATTATTGCACTTGTCAGGTGGTAAAAATCACTGGCCTCTCTTTCTTGTGTCTCAGAACACCACGAGAGGCATGTAATCACAGAGAAACGGAATTTCTGGAATTTCTTAATGCTTTATTATGGCACATCTAACTTTTTTAATAAATGATTTATTTTGAAGGCTGGTACTGTCATTAGAGCATCCAACCAGAAGCTATGGAATGGAGAACAAACCTAAATGTAGATAACGGAAGTGGAGAGAAATGGCCAAGCACTGACCATCTTACAACGAGTCCTGAATGACTGGAAAATCTAGGATTAAGTATACATTATGGTAAAATAGGCCGTGCTATGCTTAGTCAATATATTTGTACACTGATACAAATGGTTTTATTATAAAATCCCAAATTGTGGTTGTTTTCTGCCTTACAAACAAATATCAATAAGTTTATATACAAAAATGTGGACTATATTGCATGTATAAATCTAACCAATTCACAGTTGGGAAATAAAATGTTTTTAACTAAAGGAAATGCTATATCCTATTTCATTGTTTTCTTCTACTTTAAAACATCCTATACAATTAACATAGAATCTACAAAATCAAAAAGATAGAAAAAAGTATTCTCTTGAAAGTGTAAGCAGTCTGTTTTTTTAAATGAATGGTATGTAAAATTCTGGGTCTGATTATACAACTGCAGATAGAGATTTAAACTTACAGATTAATTAGTTTTTATTTTAATGTTTGTTTGTTTGTCTGTTTACTTATATATGCGCTGGGGGTCAAACCCAGGGCCTCGTCTATGCTAGGTATTTGTAAGTGCTCTACCGCTAAGCTACATCTCTACCTTAATTTTTTATTTGTGAATTATTATTTTGAACTAGAGTTACATTTCCTTGTCTTAATTGTTCCAATGAACGATATAAACTGAAAGAGGCCAAATTATCTTTTCTGGGAAAGAAAAATCAAAGTTTTTCTTGGAAAAGAGCCAGTTTGAGTTAGGGGGTGTTTACGATCTAGGGAGTTACTGTAGCAATAGAAAAAGATTAATAATTTGCACATGTGAGATTCTTGGAAGGGAGGATACAGCTGTAAAGAATTAACCCCTCTTGAGAGATGTGAAAACACAGAGCAGCTGAGAGGAGACCTGTTGGGAAGAGCTGAAACTATCCCAGCTACAGATGTCCTCAAAGAGAAGCAGAGAAAGTACATTTACAAACGGACAAGCTTTTGTCTTTGCTTATAAATGAGCAGATAACTTAAGAAAATTCAAAAGACAAAAGGAGCCAATTGTGACCAATTAAAATGTATCTCCGAAATGTTAAGTAAGGACCATAATGAGTTGTTTAATGAAATTAAATGGCACAATGCTTTGCTGATAGGATTACTTATGCTCTCTTTGTGGAAGGAAGAAGGTGATCGAGTCCCTGTGGTGATGCTGTTTGCCTCTTTTGTTCTGAACAGTCACCTTATTGACTGTAAGAATACTCATTTCCAGAATCCACAGACTAAATGTAGAGAGAAAAAAGTAAACAGGTAAAAACATTTTGTTAATGATAAACAATCGGTCCATCTTCCATTTTCACTGAAACTGTTGGTTTTTGCTTCCAAGGAGGCAAAAATGGCAGTTATGTTTCAATGAAGGAAAATATTTTAAGGATCTTAAAGTTTTAAAGAATGAAGATATTACTGAAAACATTACGTGAAATCTCTTTGAATTAAATCTTACTCATCATTTTAACTGCATTTGAGCTTGAAGCAGAAGTGAAAAAAATATGTACTTGACAAAATGTATTATTCAGTACCACGGGGTTTCCACAAAATAATACGTCAATGGTCTTTAAAGTGTGATCTTAGGTCCTCTGAAGGGTCCCTAAGACTTTCAGGGGATTTTAGAGGTCAGCCTTATTTTCATACTACTACTACTACTACTACTACTACTACTACTACTACTACTACTACTACTATTTAAACAATATGTGTGTGTGTGTGTGTGTGTGTGTGCCCGCGTATATGTGTTTTAACTTTCATTCACTCATGAGCGCTCAGTAGATTTTCTAGAAGCTACATGGCATGTGGTGATGGCACCTTTCTGGTGGCTAAGGGAATGTGTATTTGTGTGTTTTGGAATCTTTTTTAGAATTTTCTAGATAAGTTTTTGGGGTCACCAGTAATTTAAGAGTCTAAATTTTAAAAATCAATGTCATTAAAATTATTTCAAAAAGTTGGAAAAGTACAAAAATTTGGTCACTTGTCCCAGTTCATAGTAACATCCTCACCTATATCGTTGATGTTTTCAGAGCTTTCTGCATAATGTTAAATTGTAGTTGGTACTATTATGACTAAAGAATAAATCTTTGTTTTATGGATATTTCAAATGCTGACCTTAGCAGTAGAACCTTTATCATAAATGAAATGAAATCATATATGTCAATAATACATAAAATGAATAAAAGTAGTGCTGTCCTGGAAATGTGGAAACATAGATCTTCCTAGCTGATCTCCTGAGGCTCCTCCAGAGCTTCCTTGATTTCCATTGAGACCTTGGGAAAACAACCATACCGTGATTTTCTGTACAAATTTAGTATCTTTGAGTATTTTGTTTGAGCACTCTATGAAAGTTCACTGAATTTAACTGATAATGCAGAAATAAAAGAGAGGAAATATACTAATGTGCATAGACAGCGAATCATACAAAATATGGTTCTCAAAGGGTCAAATGGCTGATGTTGAATACCCTTCTCACGGGGAAGACGGAACAGGGAGAGAAGGATCTGTAGGCAATTAAAGGAGACAATGAGCACGGCGAACAGAATAGCTTGACACAAATTTTCTCTGTGACCTAGGTTTGGTATTTGGTTTTCAGTCTCATCCTCTGTGATATGAATGTAATCTTCCAAGGAAGGCAAAATTTCACCAGGGAGTCTTCTGTTAGCAAAGTCCTCCCATATGAGACATAATGGACGAATTAATTAATTAATTAATGAGAGGTGAAATCCAGGAAAGCAGTAATCATTAAGGAAAGTATGTCCTGAGATGGCAATGATTTCTACTTTCCTTTTTCCTCACTCAGTCTGCCCTTTCTTTGGGCATTTAAATTGGGGAAAAGGTGTCAATAATTTAATTTCTTCATACATTATACGTATGAAAATGATTGCCCGGAGTTTTTAAAATAACAATTTGTTGAGCCAGGGATTTAGCTTAGTGGTTCCGCTGCCTGCCTCCCAAGCCCAAGGACCAGAGTTCGATCCCTGGTACCAAAAAATAAAAATAAATAAAATAACAATTTGTTTTTTATCAGAGTATGCCTCTTGCACACTTTTTACAGGTAAAGACAACAGTATGGCTAGCTTTCTAGAGACACAAATGCAAAGCAACTAAACAATGACAATCACTTCCAAAGCTTATCTACTGTATGTTTTAAATATTGCACTGTATTTCCTCAATAGGCAGCTTTTAACAGACCATTTCCATAAATGTATTCCTTACTCAAGCCTTACTGAAACCTTACCTTTTATGTGCAGCTCAGTTATATCTGTTTGGTGGTTGGACTTCAACAGCAGTATGATCTTTGTGTGGAATAGGTCAGTCTCCTACTGAGTTGGAATTTGCAACTCTCTTGGGGATACTTGGTCCAAATATTTTTTGCTACACTAAGAAATGACTGTGGTTATTACTTTCAGGCTTCAGTAAAACATTTACAAGCAGCTCTGATTTTTCTAACAGCTACATTAAAAGCTTTTGAATACTTGCCTATTAACCAGTATATTTCTAATAATTTTTCTTCACTGGAATTAGCACCATGCATACACCCAGTAATGGAAGCATTTGTCAAACTGTGTTAGTTAATAGTAACTCTAATATAAAGGCTACAAAATGTTCAAGGAAAATTAATCCAATGATTTAACACAAACATACATTTAATTAACACAATAATGTTTTGCATGCCAACTCATTCTATTGTCTAAAAGAGCATTTTATCAAACAAAATAGAAAAACAAATGTAGATATTTATATACTCTTTACAACCATGGTGTTTTACATTATTTTTCTAATGTACATAGGACCTTTGAAAGGTCGGTAAAATTTATTATCCCATTTTACAAATGATGATAATAGACATACTAGTTTAGTAATGTTCCTAACGTCACTTCCAAATCAATGATGCTGATGAAATTGAAGCAGAATATTTTAAATTAACAATTAAATTCTTCATTTTTTCATTACTTGAAATTATTTAATATTCAGAAATGTTTTCTTTTGTCCAAGGCATTATTTATCAAATATCTTCTGTGTGCTAGGGACTTTTACATATGTTATTATCTCATAGAATCCTCATAAACCATCTGTTAAAAGTGTTGTCACTAAATCCACTAATGTTCAGAGACGTTAAATAATTTGCCAGGCTTGAACATGACCAAATTGTGATCACAGTCCCACGTTCAAGTATCCTTTTGTTACTACTTCATTTTAATTTCTTCTAAGACTAAAATCAAAAAAGTATATTTATGCAAACTAATACATAAGAATAACCCACAATAATGAGTACACCCCAAGGCAGTCTAATAACAATAAAAGATAAAACAAAAATCTGAAGCTAAGTTTCTAGAAAAACATGAGGAAATTAAGAACAATGTATTTCAAAGCAAGCATCATAATTTAGTATATTGTTATATTGATTTGTTGCTGTCAGACACGACACTACATATTACATCTCTGGCCTTGTGCAGCTTACTTTCTAGGGTGTTTCGATGTAGAAAGAAGAATACAGGAAGTGAGGGAGATGAGAAAAATTAAACACAAATGCATCCGTGTAGATTAAGAAATTGTCAGTTGAGTCCACCAAGGAAAGTTCTGTCCCATTACGTAAAACACTTATAGAGGTAATACTTCAGAAGAGTTTAGTCAATGAAAATTGAAAAGTACTTATATTCATGAATGCAGATTAAGACAGATTTTCAGAAATGACTGAATTACCTGTCTCTTCAATCAAAAAAAAAAAATCATTCACGCGAAGAGGAACACTGCCCATTGTCTTCTGCCTTACAAAGTGCAAGCGACTACTATTCTCTTCTCTGATTGGTTGCTTTCTCCATAGGAAGTTTCGCCCCCTGCTGGAAAACAATGGTTTCGTAGCTCATCTGCAGACGAGAGCCGGTGGTGAGACATACAAATTAAGACGTGGTTGAATTATGGTTATAACCTCTTGTTAGTTTTATCAGTTTTTTTAAACAGTTTTTCAAGTAGCTAGTCTCGTTATGGCAACGCCTTTCCTACTTTGAAAGAGTGAGTGGAACGTAGGAGTGGTTCTTCCCAGGGCCCGCTACAGGACCTGCGTGCGGGCGCAGACCCTGCTCTGAACGGCTGGGCAGGATGGCTCTGTTGACTGGCCAGTATAACTAGAAGGCTACAGACACAAAGAGTCTGTGTTTTGTTTTGCGAACTTAGTATTAGAACAGCACACCCACATTTTAGCTGAAAATTTAACTGGTACTACCAGTAACTCGGCTTGGCAGAAATAGTCCTTTGAGTAAACACATTAGCTTTACTTAAAAAAAAAAGTCTCAAGCATTTACCTACAATACCCTCTTCAGTTAAGCACTTCCTGAGGAGGACTCAGAGATCTATTTATTTTTCCAACTAACAAAAGATGAGGGAAGCTTTCTGACATTTTTGCTTGGGAAAAATCTTTGGATACTTGAATTTTTTATTTTATTTTTTTAAATTGGGGATTGGAGAGAGACTTAAGCCAACTCAGTTAACACTCCTTGTTCGCCTTCCTGCTGTAATTACTGCTCAAGAGGGAGACCAAGGTGCTTGCTCATAGCTCCTAGGCTACTGGGGGTGGTTCTTGTTAGAGTCCTCTTGAGATAATGTTTCTTCTGGGTCAGTCTGAAGAAGCTGCCTGCAACAATGGCAATCCCAGGGTGACACTCCCTGGGGGGCCTAGATTCAGCTGTCAGTCACCTTCGGCCCAGAGCCATCACATCAGTTTATACAAAAGCTGGATATCGCAAACCTTTTGAAGAGCTAAGTAAAGGAGATTTACCCATCCTTGAATCTTCATTCTTTTCTCCTGAGTCCTCCATTTCTCCAATTTTATCTTACCTTTTTTTCCTAAACCAGTTCTGGGAACTTCTGTGGTTTTTTTGGGGGGGAGGAGTGTTTCTTTTTGTTCTTTTGTTCAACTATAGAACTTAACACAGCTACTATCTTAAAGCTGGTGCCTAAGCTTGAATATTATTCTCAAGTTATATAGGAATAAATATTTTGTTTTCTTGTATGAACTATTTTTTTTAAAAAATGTATCTTCAAAAATATAGGATTCTCTAGTGATTGGAACAGGATTGTTTAATTGCTATAATATTGAGAAAATGAAGCTGTGTAGTATTTAGTTTTCTTTAAGCATACATTTGTCTGTGCACGCACATTCATATATGCCTTCTGTCACACATTTTTTTCTTTTAAAAAGACTTGTGCACTAATAACAAGATTAAATTTAAAAGGCTGGGTTAGCTTGAAACTGAAATGAACGTCAAAAATTTATACAAGTGTTAAAAACTATCTTGTCTAAATATTACTGATTTCAAAGGTAACAGTTGTTTCTGTGAATTCTATACTTCTGTGCTTATAAAAACTGATTTCCTTTACTGAGAAAAGGAGAAATTCTCAATTTTTGTCATAGCATTATTATAAAATATTGAATGGAACAAATTGAAAGCTTTTATTCGTAAAAATTTTAAATAAAATATTACATTAAAATGCAAATGTAGGTTGATGGCACATGTCTCTAATACCGGCTACTCAAGAGGCTGAGTCAGGAAGATTGCTAAATTCAAGCACACTCTGGTCAATTTAAGGCGACCCCATCTGAAAATAATATTTTTAAAAAGGGTGAAGGTGTAGCTTAGTCATAGAGCACTTGCCAAACATACTTAAGGCCTTGGGTTGAATCCCTAGTACTGCCAAACAAACAAACAATAAGTTTATTTCATTGATTGCTAGCATGAGACTAGAGTATTACCTAGCAAAATGCCTTTAGAGCATTTTTACAGTTGTGATTAGTTTGTGATTTGTAAGAAATCTTAGTGCCGTAATTAGAGATGGAGCATCAGATACCCTAAACTTAGCAGAGATATAATAGAAGACCTACTCTGGAGAAGAGACCTGGGGAAAGTCTGTCCTTATAGCCAAAACTCACTTTATAAAGATCAGTGGTGTGCTGAACATACCAGCGAGGCCAGCAGTAACTAGATCAGTTGAGACTTTTCAATCCTCCACTGGTACCAAATCTTTCTTTAGTTACAACCCATTGTTCTGAAAAATGATTAGGTGCTTCATTTGTTCATTCGGCATTTCTTCAACATTGAGTCCTACTTGTCAAGATACAACAACAAAAGGAACTTGTGTAATACACCATGTTTTAGAAAGAAGCAAAACTAAATGAAGAATTGAGGATGCAGATAGCTTGTTCTCCAGTAACTTTAAATATCCTGAAATCTTGTTTCTAAAATTGACTTGCCCACTAAAACTATGTAGCAGTGTCAACTTCCTTCCAAGGACAGTTTTAGGATTAAAGGTGTAAAAATCAGTAAGATACAGTGTCCCAAGGTAAGTCATATTCTGCTTCACTAATCAGTGTAGGCCACTGTTATCTCCTGCAGTGCCTGGCTTCATCTCATCTTATTGGCCCTTTTTAAATACTCTGTTCCTCTCACACTACACTACGGACACTTGAAATTTGTGGGGTTCTTTTTGTTTTGTTTTTTGTTTTTTTGCTTTTAGTTTTTGAAATATGTCATTTCTTTTTCACCTCAAGGTTTCTGGGACAATTATTGTCCAGGTTTATAAAGTTGAATTATATGGTTCACCCCTGTACTTAGTAAACAGTAGAGGGACATAACTAGCTTTTATGTTTAGATATTAGCTCTAGTGGCAGATTTAGAACACTTAATCCATTGGACGTTGCATTATATAAAATGAAAGAAATGAACTTTTCCTATTGTCACCTCTGGTGTAGTAGTTTAACTAGTTGATGTTTTGAGCTTTTCTCTTCCCATGCTCTTTATCTCTAGTTCTGTAACACGTGTATCTCTGTGAAGATTACATCAGTATATTTATTTCCTGATACTGCCATGACAAATTACTACTATCTGGGTGGCTTAAAACAAAAGACATTCATTCTCTCACAGCTCTGGTAGCCACTAGCCTGAAATCAAGGTGTTGCCGTGTTTCTCTCAGGACTCCAGGGGAGAGAATCCACTCTGCCTCTCAACTAGTTGTTTCCCGGCAGCCTGCAGTCCTCCGCAATACTTGATTCATAGTCGAATCGCTTCAGTCTGCCTCTGTCTTCACATTGCCCTCTCCTCATTTGCCTTGTGTCTCTGTTTGGTGTGTACCTCATGACGACACTTACCATTGGATTGAAGATCTATTCATATAATTTGGAATGATCCTCATCTTGAGATTCATTTCATTACATTTACAAAAACCCTTTTCCAAATTAGGTAACATTCATTTTTCTGGTGATTTGACATGGACATAACTTTTGAAGGCCACCATTCAAACCATTGAACATTGACATTTATTATTATTTTTTTTTTTTTTTGCACTAGGGATCGAACTCAGGACCTTGTGCTTGCAAGGCAGGTGCAGGCACCACTGAGCTAAAACAGTAGTCCCCAGCATTTATTAATTTATGCCCCAGATCTTTCAAATGTTTTAGTTTTGCTATTGAATTTTTGTTTTCATTTTAAAAATAATTTTGTGATGCCTTTAATGTATACCTTCAACAGCTAAGACATATATGTACTATGTACATGCAATATTTTGTTTTGTTTTGTTTTGTTTTGTTTTTTGGTACCAGGGATCGAACTCGGGTCCTTGCACTTGCGAGGCTGGCCACCAAACCGATGAGCTAAATCCCTGGCCCTAACATGCAATATTTTGCTTGAAAAATATATGCAATCATTCAGGGTTTCTGATTAAGACTTTTTTTTTTCTTTTTCAGTACTAGAGCTCGAACCTGGGGCTTTGGCACTGAGTTATATCCGAGGGCTTTTTTTGTTTTATTTATTTTTTATTTTGAGACAGAGTCTAAGTCACAAAGTTGCTCAGGCTGGGTCTGAACTTGTGACCTTCCTGCCTCAGCCTCACTGAACACTAGGAGTACAGGTGTGTCACACCATAGCTGGCTCTGATTAGGAATTCATATAATATTTTGGTGACTTGGTTCCAGGAATTTTACTGAGAATTTTACTGAGAAAATATTTGGATCACACATTGGATGTAGGAAATCATAGTACTCTGTTCTTTTGCTGTTTAATGGGGCTTATTTTTATAAACTACAAGGCTGAGTAGTGCCTATCAAAATCAAGTATATCAAGTTTTGTTTTTTGGTACCAGGGATCGAACTCGGGTCCTTGCGCTTGCGAGGCTGGCCACCGAACCGCTGAGCTAAATCCCTGGCCCTACATGCAATATTTTGCTTGAAAAATATGTGCAATCATTCAGGGTTTGTGATTAAGACTTTTTTTTTTTTCTTTTTCAGTACTGGGGCTCGAACCTGGGGCCTTGGCACTGAGTTATATCCAAGGGCTTTTTTTGTTTTATTTATTTTTTATTTTGAGTCAGAGTCTCTCTTAAGTCACAAAGTTGCTCAGGCTGGGTCTGAACTTGTGACCTTCCTGCCTCAGCCTCACTGAGCACTAGGAGTACAGGTGTGTCACACCATAGCTGGCTCTGATTAGGAATTCATATAACATTTCGGTGACTTGGTTCCCGGACCAAAAGAATTTTACTGAGAAAATATTTGGATCACACATTGGATGTAGGAAATCATAGTTCTCTTTTCTTTTGCTCTTTAATGGGGCTTATTTTTATAAACTACAAGGCTGAGTAGTGCCTATCAAAATCAAGTATATCATGTTATAATCATTTGTTTGAAGTGCACTGACAAGGAAGTAATCCTTTAATAAGAGAAAATACATGAAAGACATGCAACTTTCAGTTAACAATAATTGGGGAAATGCAGCAAATTCAGCACCCATGATTAGCTTTTATGTATTTTTAATTCCTTATATTTAGGAATGAGCCTTACTGATAAAATATTAGACAGACAAATATGTTCTTTAGTGTAAACATATACAATAATCATAGATAAAAATAGAGGCCAGTGTTCATTAGCTGAAATATTGACAGATTACAACCTGATTGCTTCCAAGAATGATTTCATTTTTTTTTCCTCTTCCTTTTTGTTTTGGGATGGTGGGTAAATCACATTTAGCCAATATCATTTTAAGGAAATCGAAATATACTTGAACTTGGAAAGTAAAGAGAAGAACATTAGGGAGGAAAACAGTGGCACAGAAAATTTTACTTAGGGAGAATGAAAACATTAGAAACCAAAATGTAATGGAATCCGAAACAGTTTTATTATGTTTGAAAAATGTGTAAAGGTACTAATGAAACAGGCACTAAATTAAAAGGTCATTAGGTTGAAAATTTCACAATCTAATTCAATATTTTATTTGAATGCAAATAAGATGACAGTTTTGGGTGTTTTTTTTTTTTTTTTTTTTTTTTTTTTTGGTACCGGGATTGAACTCGGGTCCTTGCGCTTGCAAGGCAGGCCACCGAACTGCTGAGCTAAATCCCTGGCCCAAGATGACAGTTTTTATTTCTAACTCATCTCTATAAGGTATTTGTGGTCATCCTAACATAAAGTGTTGTATCCAAGTCAAAGCAGTCTACAGTTTACAAAAACCTTTTTATGTATTACATAGGAGCTACTTGATGTTCTTTTAGTCTTAGATTTTCAATTTAGTAGGAGAAGTCTGTCACCAAAGATTTTCATGTTCACAATTAATGGGGCAAAAAGAGAATGATTTTTCTCATCTCGTAGCAAACTGGGCTCCTATGGCAGCATACTAACTACATCACAGCAATAGCAATTCACCAAGTCACACTGTAAACAGCCTTTTTATCCTAGATCTTTAACTATTTCAAAATTTGAGTTAATAATTTAGGAGGAGGAAATAAAAAAGTCACAGCAGAGTAACCCAAGAACTATGACTTGATGAAGGTTCTCTGTTTAACAAGGATTGACTAACAGTTTACATTTAAAAAGAAAAGTAGATGATAGAGAAACTTGGAAACTGAAGAGTTCAGAAAAGAAAAGCAGGAAATGGAGAGAGAGAGAGACACCTGGGAATCCTTGGTATAAGCAAGAGTAACAGAAAACAGAGGGATATACTGGAATCTGTTTTGCAAGCTCAGCTATAGTGTCTCAATCTATTCTTTATAACTATTTCCCAACTATCTCTTTCTTACAAGCCAGCAAAAGGATTTACTCAATGTCATTTCCAGAAGTAACACCTCAAGAAACACTTTCAGAAACAGCTTCTCAATTCTAGGATACTGATACTTTTAGCAGCCAGAAAAAGAATTTTTCAAATCATTTTAAAGAGCAAGATTTCTAAAAAGAGCAAGAGCCCTTTTTTTTCCTAAAAAAATTTTTTGCATAAATTTTACAGACATTAGATGAAAAAAATTAGTAAAAAAAAATGCATGGAGGCCAGCAAAGCTAGTGTTTTGCCATGTACTTTCAGATGTTCCTGGGTTTTATCTAAAATAGTCATCTATTTCAGTTATTCTTAGAACAAACTATATTAAATTTTTGTAAGTGACAAATGTTTTCTAGTAGCTGGGATAAAGGTCTTTCACAAAAGTTTCGTTTTGCTTGGCCAATAGACTTCCTTCCTAAATTTGCATTGGCTTTTTGTTCTTAGGTTCTTAAAAAAATTTTTTTTAAAAAGCTACTAGTTGAGTTTATTTAGTTATATAGCATATATGGATGGGAGGTAACACATTTTCCATTTTAAGAGAATTAATATAAATGAAGGAGTCTACTTGTTGCAAGTATATTTATGTAAGTGTGTAGACTGTTAGACTGTTGTTATTTTCTCCATCCAACGGGAAATGTGTCTAATGTAGGTTTAATCATGAAAATCATAATTTTTTTTTTTTTTGTGGTACCAGGGATCGAACTCAGGACCTTGCACTTGTGAGGCAGGTGGCAGAACCATTGAGCTAAATCCCTAGCCCAAAAATCATAACTTTGAACCAAAAATACAGAAAGAATCCTGAAAAGTCCTTTAGTTAAAATTAGAAAATAAAACTCAGGTCTTAGATCTTAACCATTTAAAATCTTGAAACTCATAAATTAAGCATCATTGAGCTTCGTCCCATGTTTCATAACAGCTCTCCAGAGAAAATTTAAAAGCCAGGACACTCTGAGATGAGCTGTAGATGATTCAGTAGGTGGCACAATTTTCACTGAGTCAGTACTGAACCAGTGCCCTAGCATGGCATGAGGGGGCACTGCACTGCTGGAGGTGTCGTCTAATGGATGAGGGTAAAACCAAGGTCCTGACCACCAGCAGTTATTAAAAATCCCATGGCACTTTTCAAAAGAGTAAAGATGATGTTAAACCCTGTGTCCTGGCTAATTTCCAAATTGGGCAATTATATTCTGCCTACTTAAAATTTCTCCGTAATTTTAGTTGGATAATATATTCTTCATCTTCTGCCCTGTGCTTTTGCTATTTCCAGCTTAGAGGTAGATGCATTTTCATGGAGAGGGAAGTGATGCATCTTTGAAAAATGTCTTGTGAGGTCTGAGATCAGAGGATAAAAGGCACAACATCCATCTATCAGAACAGGTGCCATATTTGTTTGTTTCTCCTGTGATTAGGCTGACTATAAGAAAATTGCCAAATAAGTGTCTTTAAAAATAGCCTCGTCAGGTAGTCAGAGGTGCTATGCTTGCAAGGTTTCCAAGATGGGTATTTTAATTCTATTAAGTCGTGACTAAGAAATGAGGCATCTCTTGAAGTGAATACATTATGTAAATATTAACAATTTAAGCATAAAATTATAGACATTTAATAGGAATAATTAAATTTTCTAACATTTGCCTAGCAAGTTCTATCATATTTACTCTAAAGCATTAGTCACCCTACCACTTTTACTTCTAATAGAATTTCCTCCAAATCAATAATTCTTAAAAGAAAACAATCACTACTGGGGAACAACTGAAAGCATTTCTATAAAATATAATAAAATAGTTCTTGGTTAGTGTGCTCTAAATTTAGGGACAATCTATAGAGAGCATTCCTAAGGAAAAGACCAATTGAGGGATGTTTAAGGCCAGACTCATGTTTCTTAGCTGTATTTCCAACTTTATGCAGTCCTTAGGATAAAAACCCATAGACAAAAATGTGAGGAAGGCATCTGTGCTATAAATGACATTTACATTTATATTGATTGTTTAGATTTAAAGCTACTTAAAAAGAAAATGATAAAAGCAAACTATCAATAACTCATCTTCCTCAAATGCCATATTCTAGCAAAAACAAGGATGAATCTAATCTTTCCCTACAGTCTTAAAATGACTTTCCTATCTTACATTTTTATAATCTTTCCAAGTAGTCTTACAAAGTTGTAACCTCAAAGGTTTCTAACAATTTTAATTGTATTACAAACACCCTTCAGACTCACTTCCTTAAGTCATTATGCTTCCTAGCTACAGTAAAAACCTATATTGTGCTTATTAGTAATACAGTTAATATCATAGAATGTGTAAAAACAAAAGCAAAATCTGCCAGTAGTTGATCATAGTAGTAAGCACCGTGGTAAATTAATACGGTAATTCAGTTTGCAGAAACATCGTTGCTGAGTGAAAAAATCACTTGAAGAAGAAACAGGATTTTTAGAATTTGGACTTACTTTTAGAAGAAAATAGTACAGTGTTTTTAGCCTAGCTCTGACAACTACAACTGACTTTACTTAGTAACAGTAAGAGTTCACTTTGTAATGAAAAAAGTAGTTACTCTGATCACTTTGTCTTTTTAGTATGCAGCCCAGAGGATTCAGGAAAAGATTACACTTACCCTAATTAACATATATGTAAATGGAGATCATGGCTATGAATGATAAATTTTCATAGCAATTTAAACCTTGTACAAATTAATCAACCATACAGACACTTGATTAATGAAAAGCAGTGTCACTTTAAAATGCAACATGTTAATATATATTACTGTTATCGCAGATCAAAGAATCTTTAAATGTAAACCAATTAGAGCAAAGTTCAATCTACATTTTTAATAAATGCAGTCCTCTTGTAATTATGATGACAATTTGAAAAAAAGTCATTCTGCTTCATATTTATTTACTAATTTTAGAGAAGTTTCATTACTGAATAGTCATTAGATTCCCAAAATATAGGACTACTGTGTAATCTAAGGATAGAATGAATGGACCAAAGGGATTGCAAATTAGATACCAAATATTTCTTCACATGTCAGTCTAAATTTAGAAGTTTTCTTTCATGAGGTGTGATCAGCAATTACAGTGAATTTGAAATTTTTACACATTTATTAGATAAAGTCTTGTTGTTCCATGAATTCCCCTCAGAATGTTCACCCCGTCTCTGAACACACATCCCATCATTCTTTCCACTCTAAAGCAGTTCTCGAAGTCCTCTTTCTTGTCTCAGTTGTGTTCCTGGCTGCTTCAATGTCCTGAATTCAAAAGGTTTCCTTTTTTTTGAGACAGGATCTTGCTATGAATTCGGGCTGCTCTCAAACTGGTGGTGATCCTCCTGCCTCAGCCTCCCAAGTGCTGACTGCACCGCTGTGCTCTGCCATGGTCATTTTGACTTTGAGGAAGAGCTAGAAGCCTCAAAGTGCCAGATCCCATGAATAAAGTGGACAGGGCCACTATAACGTTTTTACAAACCTGCCTTTTTATTGAACGGCGTGTGGCAGCAGAACCCACTTTTTGATCACATCTCACAAAGCAGCTCATGAAAGAGGATTCCCGGACCTGCTTCAGAAGGTGGCAAGAACAGTGGGGTATAAGTGCTCAAAGAAAGAAGGAGTATTTTGAGGGGGGTGAATGGCAATGTATCTTTTACTATAATAGTTTAAAAACTTTAAGGATTTACTATATCTTTGGATCATTACTCAGTTTTTTATTTTGATTTTTGGTCTCCTTGAAGGAACTGTTACATTAAGTACTAAGTGATATCTACATAGACTGAGATGGAATTTACAGTACTGCTGTACTAAGCATCATTTTTATGAATTATTGGAGAATGGAAATGATAATTCTTTGATAAACTTCAATTTATGAAAATAATTTCTATTTTCATTGTGAAAAACAATGTATAATTAGAGAAAAATTAAAAATTCATATTAATATATGAGTATGTGTTTAAAATTTAAAGTCTGAAACACAGGCTGGGTGTGGTGGCACACACCTGTAATGCCAGCACTCGGGAGGCTGAGACAGGAGGATCACTGTGAGTTTGAGACCAGCCTGGGTTACATAGTCAGTTCCAGATCAGTCTCATCTACACGGTGAGACCCTGTCTCAAAAAACAACAACAACAACAACAAAAAAAGCCTGAAACACAGATCTTAAGGTTCCTTAATAGTATAGACAGTTTTTGCAAAAAAAATTTAGGCATAAAGATAAAAATACAGGGCTGGGGATTTAGCTTAGTGGCACCATGCCTGCCTCACAAGCACAAGGTCCTGAGTTCAATTTCCCAGTACAAAAAAAAAAGATAAAGATAAAATGCTACATTGCATAGTCAATGTATATTTGTTTTACAAAGGAAACCCCAGAATGGGTCATTGAATTTCATCAATAAATTGTAATTCTAGCCTACTGCCAAATTTTACCAACTTCAACCAATATATTATATTATTGGTTGTTGATAAAGGATTAATAAAAGTGCAAATCAAGAAAGGCTCTACCACATTCTAGACAGGAAGATGAAATATGTCACATTGAGCTCTGTGCCAAACTCCTAGTAGCTATTAGCAAACTATACACAGTGTGACTGTTAATTAATGAGCATTTAGCGTCCTATATCAAGAATTTGGCACTTTAAAAATAGCATGAATCTACTAATGATAACACTCTGTGAAATGGAAAAGCTCCCCTTGGTAATAAATACCAAAACTGCAATTTAGATCTTAAACTATCTTATTTCATTTCTGGTACCAGGGATCCAACTCAGGACCTTGTGCTTGGGAAGCCGGCAGCTGTACCACTCAGCTAAATCCCCTACCCTCAATGTTTATATTTTAAATACTAAATATTATACTTCCTCTCTGTAATTTTTGTGACACCATTGAACATCATAATTTTATCTTGCCTCAAAAGCAATCCCACTGAAGTTATAATGGTACTGATACTGATACAGAACCACATTTTTAGAACCACTGCTAACACACTAGAAATTCCATGAATGGTTTCAGTGGCACTGCATTATCACCAGCCTGTTAGTACACAGGAATTGTAGTAGAACCTGCCTTGAATCTGCCACTCCTGGAGTAGATACCTGAAGAAAATCAGTGAATAGATAAAACATTTGCAAGCCTGTTTGGTTGTGTAATGAACATTTCATATCTGGCCAATAAGATTTCTATCCACTGTGGATATAGTGTATATAGAAGGGCAGATGGAAAAGTAAGCAGTCAATATATTGTGGAATGTCCTACCATAAAGGTTATTACATGATGTTTGTGAGTACAGAAGAGGAAACGCAAAGACAAAGAAAAATTAAACTAAAGCAATTGTGTACAGTATGGCATATTTCTCAGAATGCTAGAAAAGTCTGTATCACAGTCCTTCAGTCCTTAAAAGGATGGTCAGAAGAAAATATCTTCGCTTAAGCCAAGAATTGCAAGGATAACAGAGTCTATTCAGTAGCAGGCCATGCAGTCTTTTAGTGAAGATTATAAAAGTGCTACTTGTCTTAGTTACTTTTCTCATTGCTGAGACAAAGTGCCCAACACCCAAAGTTAAAGGAGGAAAGGTTTACTGTAGCTTGTGGTTTGTAGACGTTTCAGTTCATAATTGGCTGGCTCCAAGGCGGGGTGGCATGGCAGAGGGGTGTTGCAGAGGAGAAATAGTTTTATGGTGGGCAGAAGGCAGAAAAGCAATGAAATAGTAAAGCAGCAGCAGCCCTTCCTTCTTTCTATCCCCTTATATCCACCTAGGCTGTAACAGTACTTCTCATATTCTGGTGTGCATATGAAACCCTGGGATGTTACCGATTCTGAATCATTAAGTCTGGGCTGGGGCCTAAGAATCTGTATTTCTACCAGGCCAGCAGGTGATTTGTGGTGCTTTTCTTAATGAGCTTTTTTTTTTTTTTTTCCTAACAGACTAGTGAGTGATTCAGTAACTAAGAATATAAGGTATTAAGGGGCTTTATGTTTTCTCGAAAGGATAAGTGAAATGATTATTATTATTCTTGTGTTATGACTTTTCTAAAAGACTTTGTTATGTAAAACCATCTCTTTTGGTTTGTATTATCACTTTTTGTTGTTTGGCTTCTGCTCAAGTCTTAGAATTCCTTACAGAGATACAAAATAATAAGACCCCATTTTACACATCTTTGGAACTGGCAAGCCTCTTATTGTATGGTGACAGATCTGAGCAATAGAAAACAAGCTGTAATTTAGTCAGTATTAATGTAAACAAATATTTTATTTAGAAAGGTATAACACCAGTGAGAATAAAATGCATTTGTTAACATGAAAGAAACTTTCCAGGCCTAATTCAGAGTACCTGAATATGTTCCATTAATAATGAAATTTCTGAAAGGGCAAAAGTAGTTACTTTAGGCACATTCACTTAAAGGATAAGAATATTTCATAAATACAAAGTCACTAAATACATTTACACATTTTATGTATTTTAAGTATTTTCATTATTTTACATACTTCCGTCATATTTCAAAAGGGAACATCCCTAAATTACACCTCAAAAATCATTTTAAAAAATTAAAGTAACAATTCTAAACAGCATTGACTCAATTAAATACCATTTAGTGGTCCCAGTATACTGTTTATATCACAAAGAAGCCATCATAATTTGCATCCCATTGACTATTCCCTCAACTCTAAAAAGCTATCATGCCACTCCTCGAGTAGGTCTCTGGGGTTGAAGCCTATTCCATCACCGCTACACTAAATCTATTTGGTAGTAAAATCAGGGTTGCTGGCCTTCTGCCCCCTTAACTGGAAAAAAAAATCATGTATTAACCCTGTCTTTCCTTCCCTGGCATTCTAGAAGTTGTCACATTTGCCTTTCCAGCTCCTTCCTAGAAATGCTAGAGTTGACCAACCCTGCTAATATTCTGAATTTCTTATAGTTTTTCTTGTTTGTGCACTTTCTTTTCATGGCACCTGTTTTGTGAATGTTTTTCAAATTATGAACTACTATCTCTCAACATGTGCCTACCTAAGTTTATCTCCTGTGTTATACTCCTCATTTTTTTTACCTCTTTTATCTATTGCCTATAAATGGGCTTGTACTCTTGGATTTACTTATTTATTTTTGCAGTGCCAAGGATTGAACCCAGGATCCTGCATACATATGCCAGGCACATTCTCTGCACCTGAGTTACATCTCTTCCATCCTCTTTTAATGTGTGTATGTGTTTGGTGGGTTTTAGAATTTTGTTCTAGTGTTGGCATTTTCACAATCATATCTTAGATTGGCTTTGCTGACCTAACCAAAATTATGCTGGAAATCATAACCTTTGCAAAGCATCAACAATGTTAGTGAATTGGAGAAATTTTATAGCATCAAATGTGAATTCTGTAATAATGTTGTGCAGCCTGTAACAGCATAAATGATTTTATTTCTGCTCAGTAACTAACTATACAAAGGCATTAAATTTCTTCTTTTGTTGTTGTTTTTTGTTTTTTGAGACAGGGTCTCACTATGTAGGTGAGACTGACCTGGAACTGACTATGTAGCCCAGGCTGGTCTCGAACTCACAAGCGATCCTCCTGCCTCAGCCTCCTGAGTGCTGGGATTAAAGGCGTGCATCACCACACCCAGCCCATTGAATGGATTTTAATGAGAGAGGTTTCCCATTCAAAATATTGATATCTAATAGTGAGGAGAATACCTTTAACCACATTGATAACACATTGTAATTTTCTTTAAATACTCTGGAAGAGCACAAAAATTATTTTTTAGCATATCTTTATAAATGGGCCACAATTATTAGAAATTCTATGGGCAAAACTTAAAATATATGTATAAATTCTCTGTCATTTACCTATTTTTAAATATAGAACAGTATTCAGGTTGAAACCTCCCCCACCAACATGGTTACTCTCATGTTAAAACTCAATAGGCAACATCTAAATCCCCTGCATAGCAGCCTCTCTTTTCATTCAAGGAATCCTACATGTCGTGTTAGTACTATTAGGATAAATGTTGCTCGGTATATCACACTAAGACTTTTTGTTGTCAATTTACACCAAACAGTTTAAAACAATACATACACATGTATAGTCACTACTTATCCTAAGAATAATGAGGCTTTTTTTATTAGTATAATATATTTTATTTTGAAAAATACCATATCTTACTAAGCCTTTTAGATGTAAGAGAGCTGATCTGCTCCTAAGTCATTCTTGGTTTCTTAGGATATAACTCTTACCATTTCTGACAGTCTTCACCAAAATTACCATGTCCATATACACCTATGCACTGAGGTGAATCTCAGTGACCATGAAGAATCAGAGGAGTAAATCTAGTGATTGCATCTTTGAAAACTTGAGATGCAACGGCATGAGAGTTGAAGAGGTGTAAATCCTTAATGAGTAATTTGGAAAATATTCTACAGGTAAGGAGGTATTTTGAAGATTTGTGGTCATTCCTACATTTTGAGGGAGTCACTAGAAAATTTGCAGAAATACTCTTGAATTTGTTAATAGAAATCAAGTAGATATCCTTAATGGCATAAAGCAATAGTGATAATCTTCATTAATAACTTCATCAAAACAAATATTATACCTGTTGTGTATATTGCCTAGTATCATGGTAACAAATCTGGAGAAATAAAGGGTAAAAAAGACATAATTCTAGGTCTCAAGATATTTTGAAGACATTATCAAAGACAGGCCTATTCACATATAATTCAGGGCAGGAAAGAGGCATGATCCATCTGCATTGATGTGAAAGAAGAACAATTAAATGTGATTAGGAATATGTTATAAAGGTAATACTGCTTGCTTGTCTTTGAAGATTGAAAAACATTCAAGATAGATGTATAGTTTAGGAAACCTGGAGATAAAAATATGCATAGCAGCCAGGCATGGTGGCTTAGGCCTATAATTCCCACTACACCGGAGGCTGAGATAGGAGGATTGCAAGTCTGAGGCCCACTTGGGCAACTTAATGAGACCCTGTCTCTAAGTAAAAAGCGAAAAAGAGCTGGTGGTGTAACTCAATTGCAGTCTGCTGCCTAGCACATAGGAAGCCCTGGGTTCAATCTCCAGCACCACAAAAAATAAAGATTTAAGAAAAGAAAGAATGTACGTAGTATATTTGAGGTACAAGATATGAGGATACAAGAGGTAAAGATATTTTTTTATGGTTGGTGTTGTTTTGTTTGAGACAGACTCTTGCTATGTAGCTCAGGCTGGTCTAACACAGCGATTCTCCTGCCTTGGCTTTCTGAATGCTGGGATTACACGCATGCACCACCACACTGTTCTCAACAAGAGATAAAGAGTTTATGATTAAGATTGGATACATATAATGGTTGGCTAGAGCTTTTGGAAGATACCCCATCAACACTTTTTAAGATGAATTAGACAAACAATAAGTAAGATTAATGTCATAGTTTAGGTCCTACATGCAACAAAGTGTCATAGATTGGGTGGTTTATAAACAATAGTAAGGTATTTCTCACAGTTCAGGGGGTAAAAGTCAAGGATCAAAATACCACCAAAGGTGAGTTCTAGTGAGGGCCCCTTCCGGGTTGGAGACTTCTCTTTGTATCTTTCTCTTGCTTCTTATATGAATGATAGTCTCAGTTACTCAGTCTTCTTGACCTGTTACCACCCATAGACCTACCTCCAAATTCCACCACGGTGTTATTAACGTTTCTACATATGGATTTGAGAGGATAAAAACATGGAATCTTTGGCAATTAAGGAATATTAATAAACCATTCAAGAAATTCTGAGCCAGGAAAATATCATAGAAATTAAGAAACACATTTGAGACATATTAACATTGAATTTACATGACTTGGTAAAATTTAAAGGTTTACAAGATTTCCAGTCTTGACTGGTAAGTTATTTTGGTTTTATTTTTGTTTCTTTTTGGTAACAGGGATCAAACTCAGGACCTTTGCCTTGTGAAGCAGGTGAGGCACAACTGAGCTAAATCCCTGACCCTAACTGCTAAGTGATTATTGTATCATTACTGAGATAACAAATACATTAATTATAAGCAATGTGGTTTGGATAAAAGGGAGATAATGAATTTATATGTGGAAGCATTGCATACCGATGTTTTGGAAAAGTTATGTGAAGACACTAAGTTGATATATTTATGCATGCATTTATTTATACATGTATGCACAATATGTGATAAAATCGAATAACATCATACACAATAAAGTGAAGTCATATATCATATAATTGACTATTGGCCCCTAGACCCGGGAACTCTTTACCAGCAGGATACCTGTACTTGTTGTAGTCATATCCTTACACTAAGTCCTCATTAGTGCACCTCATTTAAAATGTTGTATTGGACTTTATTTATTTATTGGTACTGTGGATCAAACTCAGGACCTTGCACTTTCCAGGCAAGCAAGGCACCACTGAGATGGACTGTATTTATTGAGTATCCATTATGAAGTGAACACTGTTCTAGATACTAGGATAAAAAAAGAACAGTGGATGTGGTGCTTTTCTTTATGGTAGTTAATATTCTAGTGGGAAAGATAGAAAATAAACAAATCAATAATTAATATACTTTTGAGTAGTGACGAAAAGTAAAGCAAGATAAGTGGATAGAGAATGAAAAGGGTGTATGCCATTTAGATATGGTAGTCTTATCAGAGAAAACCCTTTGACCATATGGTATGACATGATGTGACATGATATGACTCATTAGAATCGCACAAGGAGTGATTGAAGACCTAAGGATAAGCATTCTAAGTAGCAGGAGTAGGAGATGCAAAGACCTGAATATGGCGTTATGGCTTGTGTCTAACCCCAAAGCCTCGTGCAGTCATAAGTATGACTTTTCAGAGGTGGCTGGATCTAAGTTGTTTGATGCTGGGATTAAGGGTGTGTGGTTACTAAATTAGACCAATGATCAGTTTGGCATAGTTCTGAGTATCGATAATGGGATCACCCACACTGGATATGGGTGCACAACCCAAATGGTGGGTAGGTTGGATGGATATAAGGAGACAGACAGAAAGAAGTTATGGCTGCTGCTGCTTCTTTTCTACATCATTGATTTTCTGCCTTCTGCCCACTATGAACTGTTTTTCTTCTGTGATGCCCCTCTGCTGTGCCACTTTTCCTTGGAGCCAGCCAATTATGAATTGACAACTCTACAAACTCTGAACTATAGTAAACCTTTCCTCCTTTAACTGTACATTTCAGGTATTTTGTTTCAGCAATGAGAAAAGTAACTAAAATATATGGTCATAGTTTAATGTGTTTTCTAAGAACAGTAAGGCCAGTGAAGGAAAGGTGGTAACCAAACATTGGGAAATGAATCCATGTTAGGCTGTTATGGTTTCAACCCAATGGCTGGCCAATAGGCTTTTGGGAAATAAACAGGATGAATGCTAAATTAGTATCATCAATGGATTAATCCTATGATACGTTCATGGCTGAATAGGCTACTCAGAGGTGGGGCCTTTGAAGGAAGTGTGTCATAATGGTGTAATCTTGAAGATTATATCTTGTCCCTTTCTTATCAAAATTTCCCACCGTCTCTGCTTCTTGGATGCCATGAGATGAGTAATTTTGCTCCACCATACCCTTTCTCCATGGTCTTCTATCTAGCCTAGGCCCAAAGTAATGAGGTCAGCCAAACTATGAGCCAAAATAAACCTTTTCTCCTTTTTCTCAGATATTTGATCACATCAATGAAAAGCTGAATAACAGAAGGGCCTTCTAGGTCAAACTAAAATGTTTGGATTTTCTTAACTAAGTTTAATGGGACACTACTGAGAAGGATAGTGATGATCACCCCTGGTTTACATTTTTTAAAGCTTGTTCTAGTTCTACATGGAAAACAGAGTACAGGGGACCAAGAACAGAAGCATGAAGTTAAGTTGAAAGGTTCCTATAATTGTCCAGTCCAGTAATAAATATAATTTGGAATAGAATGGTAGTAGTGGCATTAATAGAAGTGTTCTGGTTTTTTATATGTTTTGACTTAAAAGTGACAGGACTTGATCATGAGTTGAATGTGTATGAAAGACAAAAAGAAAAAAAATATTCCTACATTTTTGTACTAGAAAGTTGGGGCTGTTTTGTTGTCATTTATTAAGATGGAAAGAAAGGAAAGGGAGAGATACAGGTGAACAAAAGAAGACAAAGCCAGGACTTTCATTTTAAACAAGTTAAATTTGATATGTGTTATAAAGATTGAAGGGGAATTTTTAGTAGGCAACTGGATATAAAAGTCTGACTGTTGAGAGAGATTGGGTTTGGAGATATTGAGTTGGGAGTAATCAATATTGTACTGGTTAGCTTCTGTTTCTTCTCCAGTTTCGCTTGATCTATGTCACAAGAGACAACTATGGATTCTCTTGTACCCTGGCTTCTGATTAGTTTCTGTCAAAGGGAAACCTCTGCAGTGGACAAGGAAGAAGAAGCTGAGGTACTTATTACTCTGTACTCTCTCACTATTTTACTATGAGCTGTCAGATTCTCTCAACCAGATGCTATAGCTCCTTTCAAGTAGCCTATTCAACCTATCTCCTATTTCCATTATATACCCACATTCTTACTCTTAGATCTAGGAATGGTAACAGATCAGTTTGTGGCAGAGGCAGTAATAGTGATTTAATACATGGCCTTTTCACTTTTTTTCTGAGACAGGAATTCACAAAACCACTGAATTGACTGGGCTGGGCTCAAATTTGCAATCCTCCTGCCTCAGCCTCCCAGAGTGCTGTAATTACAGGTGTACACTACCATACCTGGCTATATTATTTCATACTGTATAGCATTTTGTTTTCCCTTATGGGTTCCTTACCCTTTATGAAAGAAAAAAAAACCCTATATTGAAACCTCCAATGATTATCCTAATTTTAGTAGGTACTCATTCTATTTCCTGTTGGGGCAGAAAATTAATCAGTATTTTCCTGGCTCCTACACTACAGTGTGTTAAGAATAATACAATAATTGTTACTAGAATGGTCTCAAGAACTGGCTCTCACAAGGGATTCTGGGATTGTTTCACATATTTAAGGATATTGATGACACTTTAGTGCAAAGATGATGGGACATGGGTAACCCATAATATGCCATGACATTATGACTACTCAAATTATCACCAGTCAAGGAGCAAGGTATTATGCAATCAAGGAACTGTGGTACTTATCACTATGGCAACAATAATGACTACAAAGAAGATGACATCTGATGCTTTTGATGACCCTACAGAGTATACAAAGGGAAAAAAGAGAAACTGAATATTTCACCAAGATTACACACGGAAAAAATCAAGTCTCTGAAAACTTTGAAGTTATTACTCAGCTCTTGAATTTGTGAAGATGAGGCTATGAATCTAGGCCATGGCTTGAGTGTGACACATGAAAATTTGATAGCCAACTAAACCTCCTAGATAGATATTTTATACAAAGTAAAGAAACTAGAAGGAAGGAGAAGGATCTCATGTGTTGAAATAGTGGCACTTAAATAAAAATACAGTTGAGAACTTTGATTCCCTGCATCCCTTGCCCTCTCCTTCTCGGAAAAGGCAGGGTTTTTTTCTGTTTCTGAGATAATCAGCCATTTGCTGGTTGTTTGGTTGGTTGGTTGATTGATTGATTGAAATTCTGGGTATTAAACCAATCTTTGCATTTCCAGCACCACTTCCACCTCCATTTTGTTTTTGAGTCAGGATCGCAGAAAATGGCTAAGCTTTTCCGGCTGGGTTAAATTTTGCATTCCTCCTTCTCAGCTTCCCATAGTGCTAGGTGTATAGGCCTGTGCCACTGTACTAGCTGTGGGAATTGACCCTTTGCTCACAGGGTCTAGGATAGCTGCCTTACAGCTTTTTCTTCCTAGAATCAACTCTATCACTAATAATTTTCTCCAGATAATAAGCCTTACACTCTAATGTGAGCATGGTGTCACACACTTGTCATTTCAACTGTTGAGAGGCTAAGGCGGAGGAGAGGGGATTGCAAGTTGGGACCAGCCTGGGCAACCTAGTGACACCCTGTCTCAAAAAACAAAAAGAGCTAAGTATGTAAATCATTGGTAGAAGATCCCTGGGTTCATTTCCCGCTACTACAAAAACAAAACAGTGTTAGATTCAGATCTAGCCAGGCTGACCTTGTACAAGGGAAAACTTCTTAAATCTTATTAATTTCTACTTTCCAGAGTTTGGAGAACATCTAAGAAGGTAAATTGTATGGGTATGAGACTACAGAAGAAAAAAAATATAAGGTTGAATTTGTTGACAAGTTTATTTACTCAGACTTTGGAGTTTGATATATATTGATTTGAGCACCAAGGACTATTGTTAATATTCTATTAGGTCAGTCATTTAAAAAGCCTAAACCTATCAATTACAACCTATATTCAATGAGGTTGATAACATAACTTCCCAGCACCATTTAGAAAAATCAAGTCTGAGGAAAATAGGAATATTGGAATTTGTCATGTGAAACCTGGTCAACTAAATCCATTTATTACCCAAAAGAACTCTGAGGATATGCTCTTTTCAAGACCTTAAGAAATGCATTGGTAAGTGGGAGTACTGGTAACCTTAAAAACTGAAATAATCCTCTATGCTAGCTCTTTGTGTTTGCCAGAGGTGAGGCTAAGATGCACAGTAGTGGGAAAAAAATGAATTTTTTGGTGACAAAGGGAATAATAGAGTGTCAGAGACTTAGAGACCGAGCAGGCATTATAAATCAAGTAGGCACATTTGCGGTAATAAGCCACAGGGAAGGAGTGGTAATCAGGATGTTCTACCTTCAGAAGTCTTTGGCATCAGCTAATCAATCATGCAGTCCTTAGAAACAATATTAAAAGGTAGTTAAGGAGCTGCTTGATGTTACGGTTTGTATCTGGATGTGCCACCTGAAACCCACATGGGTTTTATGGCAGAGCCTGTGGAAGATAACTGGATTTTGGGGCACCACAGCTGGCTTTATGCGAGAAGGTGGAACCTAGTTAGAATATATGAGTTTTGGGGAGTGATCTGGTAGGATGTATCTCCCTTCCTAGTCCTCCCTTCACTCTGCTTTCTATCTGCCATGCAGTGTGTGGCTCTCTTCCACCAGGCCCCTCTGCCATGTCATCCTGCCATGGAGCCAGCTGACTATGGATTGAAATGTGAGACAAAATAAACCTTTCATTCTTTAAATTGTGGGTGTTGAGTTATTTTTTTCCAGCAATAGGGAAATAATTAAGATATATGACATATATAGGAAGAAAAATTTAGGAGGACCAGTGGGCATAAAAGCAATTTGTGTTGCAGAAGTGAAAATTCCTTCTTACTTTGTTCCCTTCTTACTTAAGCTGACTTAAGTCAGCTTAGAAACCTAGAGACCTTTGAGAAGGAAGCTAACCCCCTATAAAGAGTGACTTGGCAACAAGGTCACAAATATATTTCCCAAGTGTCATAAAGATACCTGCTGCTACTTGGTTATGCATGGGAGCAGTGGTTTTTATATTTTATTGTGTATTAGAATCACTTTTAAAAGATAGATTGCTGGTCTGAATCACTAATTCAGTAAATTCACACTTAAATTTATGTTTCTAGCAAGTTCTTAGGTAGTGTGATGCTATTAGGCACTAAGGAACCCCATACTTAATGAGATTATTAGGTATTCTTGACTACCACTTTTTAAACAATATGAGATTTATAATATGAGATTAAATAATACAGAGATTTAACATACCATATATGTCTAATTGTAGAGATAGGACATTAGGGAGATATACTAGGATCTCTAGTGGGACTTGGAATCCATTTTTTTCTATAGACCAAAACTATTAATAACAGGAAAATTTAATAACAAAAAAATCCTAAATGTAAAGTCAGTGTTACTGCAAGTCAACAGCTCCATCAAAACCTCTTCACTGTCCTTCCTCTGCTAATAAGTCAAAAGTAATCCCTAACCCTAAAAGGATCTGGCATCACAAATATTTGGATTACTATAATGTTAGTAAATATATCCATTTACTCACTTGCATGGTGGTCTATGCAAAAGCCAGATGGATTTTGAGAATGAAAATAATATTGTCAGAAGCTTAAGTGAATATGCCAATCACACCCGAGATTCTTAATGTAGAATTTCACTGGGAAAAATCAATATGATCCCCACATCTATGACTTAACAAATGAATTCTATCCCTACACTTGTGACTTAACAAATGCATTTTACCTTTTGCTCTATTAGTAAAGTTAAACAAAAGCAGTTTCTTTCACATGGGAGGGATATCAATATACTTTAACTCTCTTGATCTAGCCTATATTAATTTATTTCTTCTTGGTCATAGTACAGCTTAAAGACTACCTGGATATTTCACAGAACATTATCATTTGACTTATTAAATCAGAAGAAGAAAGTATCTGAAATATGAGACATTTGCCAAAGTGTTGGAAATAAACCTCATGAAAATGCAGGAACTTGTCATTTTGATAAAGTTGTTAGGGCTTTAGTGGTCTATTATGTAAGGATATGCTTTAATTTTCTTTTATAGTTTTAAAAATATTTTTTAGATAAGGTCCTTTATTATGTAATAAAGGCCAGCCTTGAATTTTTATGTAGCCCAGGCTGACCTCAATACAGTATTCGTCCTGCCTCCCAAGTGCTGCTAGTACTATTATAGGCATGTGCTGCCATGGTTAGCACAGGATGACCCTCTTTAAAGTTTATTTTCTGTATCACAAGGAAAGGACCAGAATATTGGTGACCATTTTTGCATCTGGAAGAATCAAGTGCAACACCTGAGTATACTATTTTCATGAATTTAGTAGTTAACCCTAACTTTACAATATGTGAATGGATTGTCAAGCAAGAAAAAAAGACTTACAACTTGGCCTTGTGACCTAGGGTGCTGGAAGTATCCAAAGCTGATTGCAACATGCACAACATTATCCACTTTGTCCTACATCCTAAGAGCGTAAACTGTAAGAACAGAATAGCTGGGTGTGGTGGTGCATGCCTGTAATCCCAGCACTTGGGAGGCTGAGACAAGAGCATTGCTTGTGAGTTCAAGACCAGCCTGGGCCACATAGTGAATTCCTGGTCAGTGTCAACTACATAGTGAGACTCTGTCTCAAAAAAACATAAACAAACAAAAAAACAAGTGCACCAGCTATGTTTTATATTATTTAACCCTATTCCCTATTTTCCTGCTGCTTTATATGATTATTACCGGTGATATGCTATTATATTTCATATCAGCATATGACCAATGTTGACATGGTATCTGAGGGGTATGCTGTATTAGTTTCTTGCACCTACTCTAACAAACTATCACAAACTTATGTTTTAGAAAAATTTAAATGCCTTTTCTCAGAGTTCTGCAGGCTAGAGTCCAAAATAAGTATTACTGAACCAAAATCCAGGTGTTGAATTGACTTCACTCCTATTAGAATCTCCAGAAAAAAAAATGTATTCCCATTTCTCCCAGCTTCTAGTGATGGCCAGCATTCACTGGTTTTTGGTATGGACTATGGTTATAGAGCATTTGCCTAGCATATATAAGACCCTGAGTTCAATCTCCAGCAATGAAAGAAAAACACATAAAAATAACGTAACAAAAAAACACATAAAAATAAAGTAACAAAAAATTTGGCTTGATTGCCAGGGTTATGGTTAACTTTCGTCTACTGCACATCTCCCCTTCATCATTTTGCATCATGGTCTGTACTCGAAGGGGCCAAGCTCCATTGACAAGTTCTTCTGCCTTTAAATTTATGATCAGGATCAACCCAAATGTGAAGCCCAGCTGTAAGACAGAAAGAGAGAGAGGTAAAAATACTTATCTTCCCATCTCCCTCCTAATTTCTAAATGCTTCACCCAAATCTTTTTGCATCCTCTACAAAAAGTTATGGCTCTTATTAGATTGCCCCTCTACCTGTTCTCTTTTCTGAAGTTTCTATTAAGATGTTGTTCCTATTACTCTCTCAGATCTCAGGGTAGTGATAGAGTAGTTCTGGGCTGGTAAATATTTAACAACTGTCTCTCTTAAAGGAGTATAGACACATACGTGTATAAATTTTCTACAGCATTTTCTGAAATA
This sequence comes from Fukomys damarensis, assembly GCF_012274545.1. Taxonomy (NCBI): domain Eukaryota; kingdom Metazoa; phylum Chordata; class Mammalia; order Rodentia; family Bathyergidae; genus Fukomys; species Fukomys damarensis. The sequence continues at coordinate 30,836,178 of NW_022900938.1, read as the reverse complement.
AGTGATATGTAGGACACGATTTACACATAAAAATAAAAATATGCAACATAATAAATTCCTTGGAGCGGATTGATTTTCACGGAATGCTTTTGTTGATTTTTGCTGAACTCTTATAATTGAAAGTATGTATAAATCCAACAGGAATTTTTGGTTGATATTTTCATTTCTGTTAATCCTTAAGATAAAAGTGAAATAAAGATGGGTTTTGTTATTCATTTATAAATTCTGTGATTACCTTCTTGACTGAATTGAAAAATAGTTTTATTTATTTATTTAGCAAGACAGAGTCTTGCTATGTAGATCAGGCTGGTCTTGAATTCACTGTGTAGTCTAGTCTGGCCTCAGACCCATGATAATCCTCTTTCCTTGGCCTCCTGAGTGGTGGGAATATGGCCATGCACCACTATAGCAGGCAGAATGATAGTTTTAGACCATTGGAAGAATATATTAGCAAATTTAAAATTATCCTTCAAAACATAATAGTTACAGACATTAAACACTTGAAAGTATAATTTCATGATTAACATTTTCCTGTTACCTTCTATTTAAGTGACAAAATAATAAATTAAACCCTAAGTTATGTATTTGCTGATTTCTGTGGTGTAAATATTACGTCCATGGCAAATTTTAAGCTTCCAATATGTTATCATTTATTGTCAACTGAGAAGAGATGCTCAGAGCCTATATGATAATGTGTAGTGAAATAAGTCAAACATAGAGCTTAAATATTACATAGATTCTCAGACATGAGAAACCCCAAATATATGTAAAGAAGAATGTAAAAGATAGACAACAGGAAATAGGGAGATCGATCTTTTGCAAATGAGAAAATAACCAAGAGATGGAAGAAGGGTAGAGGAAGGAGAAAAGAGGATGAAAATATAATTAAAAACATGTTATGTGCATTTACTGACTCCCCATAAGGAATGCAATGATGTACTGTAAACATGTACCAAAAATTATTCAAAACATAGTAAAATATTTGGGAAATTATAGATTTTTAAAATTATACATTTCAAAAATTTATAACTTAACTATCAGTTTAGATACCTTAATTTTTAACAATGGCTTTGTTTGACAACTGACCAACTTTTCCAAAATTTTTCTACACTCAAGCCAATGTAATCCTATTTCCACATACCATTGTAAAACAGAGCTCTGTTGTTATTTACTCCAGCATACTGTATTACCTTTTGTTTCCTTCTACATCCTGCCTACATGTTGTAAATAAATATTACCTTAATTAAATTTTCCTCAAATTAGTGATAGAGAATGTGTCATGGTTTTTCTGTAAGTGCCCTAGTAGATAGCAACAGTATGTGAATGTTAATAACTTTACAAAAGTCCAAAGATTAAAAGAGAATGGAGAGGGTGAGGGCTGGAGATTTAGCTTAGTGGTACTGTGCTTGCCTGGCAAGTATAATGTCCTGTGTTCAAGCCCTGGTAATGAGAGAGAGAGAGAGAGAGAGAGAGAGAGAGAGAGAGAGAGAGAG
>NW_022900938.1:30826522-30834629 GCF_012274545.1 Fukomys damarensis | reverse complement strand
GAGAGAGAGAGAGAGAGAGAGAGAGAGAGAGAGAGAGAGAATGGAGAATCAAGTAGAATAAAAATTAGTAGTCCAAGAAAAAGGAAGAAAAAATTTATGCAATGTTCTGGTAGTTAGTTGATGTGTCATCTTGAATAAGAAACAGTCGATTAAATGTGACCAACATCGTTCTGAGTGTGGCTAAGGGGATTTACTAAAGATAGAAGACCTGTCACCTGAGTGGTATAAAGGGGAAATGAAGAAGGAAAGAAGGCTCACTCTGTTTCTTTGGAGGAACTCTTATCTTTGCCTGCACCTTGGATGTCATCCCCAGTCTTCCAGCATACTCTTCAGCCTCCAGTGCAGGCCCTTTACCTGATATAGACTCACATGGGACACTACACTGAGCTCCAGGTCTTCTGTTGAATCCTTTGGATCTCCAGCACACAGACAGCCCTTCTCCACTCTTCGACACCTTATTATGTGGGCAGACATTGTAATCCAATCTTGCAAATTGTTATATATGTTATAAATCTTTGCCTTGTGTTAAATATGTTTTCTGTGGTAAACACTGACTGGTATAGTTTGGTACAGAGAGTGGCACTAGAAAAACAGAATTGTAAAGATGAAATTCTTTGATGGCTTTAGGAGTTCCTAATTTGATGAGACCTAGAGATGCCATGGTCTTTCCTTCTAATACTTTGGGAAATATGACAATCTCCAGAGTGAACTGTTTAAAGTAATATATAGTGTAGATCCATTTGATTATCCTAATTCGCCACTTGTGAAATGTAAGGAAATCAGTGATTTATATATAAACTTCTGAATATTTTTGTCAGAGTGGGAAATACAGTGATGCTGGCTGGTTGCTTATAGCATCACTGGACAAACTAGAGAAGAAATATAATGAGGTCCAAATATCCATGGGACATCTAAAGTCTTCTAACTGTGAGGACAGATTTTAAAAGGAAAATCAGGAGCTTGACGATGCAAATTCCCAAGTCCACACACATAAAATCATTTAAATATTTCAGCGTCACTCAATTGGGAAACTTAAGGGTAATGGGCTTGATTGAATCTGGAGTGGCAGAGATCAAGAGCCTGCACTTAGTTGTCAAAGGAAAGGCGCATGCACTTACCGTAATGGACAGCAGAAGCAGAACAATCCTCAGAATGGTCTGAAGTGTAAACCGATGGCACTGGCTGATCAGCCACATTGTTCCCAAAAGTGAAATAGATGGGAAGCCCGCAAAATTTTTACTCGATTTATATAATAATAAAAACACAAGGGCAAATGAACAGAAACCTACTTCAAATCACAGTAACAAGAAATCACAGCCCCTCAACTGGTTCCTGGATTTGAGGCAGTTTACAGACCCAGAACCCCCTGAATTAAAAGGAGGACGGTCTGGGCCAGCGATTTAGCTTAGTGGTTCCACCACCTGCCTCATAAGAGCAAGGATCTGAGTTTGATCCCTGGTTCCACAAAGAAAAGAGGCAGGTCCCCTTGAGGAAGGGTCCTAGTGCACCACCCAAATTGTACACAGCCAGTCTTTCTCCCACCCTTCTCTAAAGGGACCGAAGGCCTTTTGTACAAGTGACTGTACACTGGGGGAAGGCAAATGAGCAGACATTTCAGGAACTATTGGACACTGGTTCTAAACTAATGCTGATTCCAGGGAATCCCCAACATCAATGTAGCCCTCTGGTAAGAGTAGCGACCTTAAGGCCAGGGATTTTGCAGCACCTGCCTGGTGAGTGTAAGGTCGTGAGTTATTTCCCTAATGCCCAGGGTGGGGACAGGGAGAGTAGGTGCCTTATGGAAGTTAGGTGATCAGTGGGGTTTTAGCGAAGGTCTGATTCATAGTGGGTTCAGTAGGTTCTTGAATCCATCCTCTAGTCATTTCCCCGGTTTCAGAATGCATAGTTGGGATAAATGGACTTAGTACTTGGGAAAATCTTCACAGTGGTCCCTTAACCTGTAGCATGCAGGCTATAATGGTTAGCAAAGCCAAGTGGAACCCATTCGAGTTGCCTTTGCCTGGTAAAATAGTCAAACAGTATCTGGTAAAACAGTATCTTGACACCCTTGGAGGAGTTGCAGAGATCAGTGCCACTGTCAGGGACTTGAATGATGCCAGGGAGGTGGTTCTCAGCAGATCCCCACTTAATTCTACCATTTGGCCTGTGCAGAAGGCAGATGGGTCTTGGTGAACGATGGTAGATTACTATAAACTGATTCAAGAGTTTGCAGTTGCTGTACCAGATGTGCTTTTCTTGCTTGAGAAGATTACTATATCTCCTGGTACTTGATATGCAACTACTGATTTAGTAAATGGCTTCTTCTACAGACCTATTCATAAGGCCCATCAGAAAAAAATGTTCCTTCAGCTGGGAAGGCCAGCAGTACACCTTCACTGTCCTACCTAAGAGTTGTAGTAACTCCAACTCTGTGTCACAGTTTAGTTCACTGGGATCTTGGTTGTCTTTCTCTTCCACAAGGTATCACACTGATCCATCATATTATTGATATTATGCTGATGGGACCAAGTGAGCAGAAGGTAGCAACCACTCTGGATTTGTTAGTAAAGCACTTGAGAGCTGGAGGATGGGAGATAAATACAACTAAAAGTCAATGTTCTTCTACCTCAGTGAAATTTCTAGGAGTCCAGTGGGATGAGGCATGTGAAGACATCCCTTCTAAGGTAAAAAAAAAGATAAGTTATTGAATCATGCTCCCACTACAATTGAAAAAGAGGCAGAACATGTATAGTGGTAGTGGCCCTATTTGGATTTTGGAGACACATTCCTCGCTTAGGTGTTTTACTCTGGTCCATTTACTGAGTGACTTGGAAAGCTGTTAGTTTTGAGTGGATCCCACAACAAGAAAAGGCTCTGTAACATCTCCATGCTTCTGTGCAGGCTGTTCAGCCACTGGGGCCATATCATCCAGCAGATCCAATGGTACTTGAAGTGTCAGTGGCAAGTATAAATGCTGTTTTGAGTGAAGACCTTTAGAATTTTGGAGCAAGGCCCTGCCATCATCTGTAGACAACTACTCCCCTTTGAAAAACAGGTCTTGGTCTGCTACTTGCATAAGTGAAAACTGAATGCTTTACCATAGGACAATAGATTATCAGGAGACCTGAGTTGCCTATCAAAAGCTGGGTATGCCTTCCAACATGTCGTAAGTTTGGACATGAACAGCAACAGTCTACCATCAGATGGAATGGTACCCTCAGGATCAAGCCAGTGCAGGTCCTGAGGGAACAAGTAAGTCACATGAACAACTTGCCTATATGCTCATAACTCCTACTCCTATGTTGCCTTCAGTTTCTCAGCATGCACCTATGGCTTCATGGGGTATAAAACGATCAGTTGTCAGAAGAAAAGGCTGGTTTATGGATGGCTGTACTCGTCACGCAGGTACCACCCACAAGTACATAGCTGTAGCATTACAGCCTCCTTCCAAGACATCCTTTAAGGACAATTGTGAAGGGAAATCTTTACAATGAGCAGAGCTTCAGGCAGTGCACCTGGTAGTACATTTTGTCTGGAAAGAGAAATGGCCAAATGTGTGACTGTATACTGATTCATAGGCTGTAGCCAATGGGCTGGCCAGATGATCAGGAATTTGGAAGGAAAATGACTGGAATGTTGGTGACAAAGATGTTTGGGGAAGAGGTTTATGGCTAGACCTCTCTACATGGACTAAGAATGTAAAAATATTTGCATCCTATGTAAATGCTCACCAAAAGTGACTTCAGCAGATGAGGACTTTGACCATCTAGTAGCTAAGAAGACCTGTTCTATAGATAATAGGCAGCCTTTTTTTTCAGTCACCCCTATAATTGCCCAATGGTCTCATGAACGGAGTGACCATGCTGGTGGGGAAGGAGGTAATGCATAGGCTCAGTGACGTGGCCACCCACTCACCAAGAGTAATCTGGCTACAGCTGCTGAATGCCCAGTATGACGGCAGCAAAGACCAGCACTGAGTTCCCCATATGGCACCATTCCCAGGGTGCTGAGCCTGTGACCTGTGGCAAGTGGATTATATTGGACCACTTCCCACCATAGAAAGGACTGCATTTCGTCCTTTCTGGCATAGGCACTTATTGTGGATATGGATTTGCCTTCCCTGATATATTTTTACTTTTATTTAATTGAGGGAAAACAAAAAGGAAAGTTTAGTGAGGTTGCAAGAAAAATATAAGAATACTGCATGTTTAAGGGCTTGCTCAGTACTTGACACATATTAGGATATTCATATATGTATTCAAAAATATTTCCCACATACCTACTTATGTTGATCACTGTTCAAGCATCACAGACACCACAATTAACAAAACAGTCCTCCCCAAAATAAAAAAAAAATCCTTCCCTGCTTTTTGATAGATTAGAACACATGTAGGCAGACTTTTTCTGTAAAGGGTAGGTATACTTAAGTTTGGGGAGCCAGGTGGTCTTTGCTATAAGTACTCAGTTGTCACTGTAGCATAAAGCAAACCATGGACAGTGTACAAAACAATGGCCTAGCCTGTGTTCAAATAAAAATTTAATAAAAATAAATTGACAATTGAATTTGGTACAAGTCGTAGTGTACCAACCTGTATGCTAGCGAAAGACCGGTGCACCGAAAACCCAAATTTCAAAAAAGCAGTTGAATATTTGAGATTGAAATTGTCATAGAAGCTAGAAAAAGACATAGAATGGCAGAGAAATAGTGCCTAGAACTTGAAAAAAGTAATCAAATGAAAGGCTACCAGGAAAGAGGAGTTGTTGAAGAAGATGGAGGAGGAGAGATCTGGCTTTGGGACTTGTTTTTTTATGACCTTGGATCAGTGGATGACTCAGTAATTATAATTATTTTTTTCTATATAAGAAATCTTAAATGCATTTTCTAGTAGAAAGTTTCAAAAAGATAGGAGGCTAACTTGAGTGGGAAGCTGCAGAAACAGATATTTTTCTATTTTTGCTTCATATTAAGAAGCCAACAATTAATTTTGTGTGAGTGACTGTACTTTGGGGAAAGGCAAATATGAGCATAATATTTATTTAAGCAATTTATTGTTATTGGCCATTAACTATTTGCTAGGCACTGCAAGGAACTGATTTCTTCATTACAATCAAATACATTTCATTAGAAATTAAAAATAACACACATAATATTTATTCATCTCTAAGCAGTTCTGGAAAAAATGAAGATGTATGTATCTAACTTGTTAAAATATTTAAAAATTCAATGAAACGTCACGTGTCTTGCATTTATGTATACCTTATCTCTTTAAACACCACAGTCTTTCCAAAATTAACCAAGTAGTTTAACTGACTAAAAGAAACAAAGAAGTCAAGAGCACAGGGGAAACAAAAGTTATATAAAAACTGTTATTAGAGTAAAAGAAATGGAATCAGGTCACCTATCTCATTTCTATTTACCTATTACTTATAGGAGTATCTCATTTATAAATATTAATACGTAAGAATTTATAATTTTTGATAAAACATTACAGATGTTTTCATGCTTCTTAATTTTATCCCTCTAAATATAGTTTTCTCTGCCTTAAAATACACAAGCCTACGTGACCTTTTAGTATGATTTACTTAAACTCTCACAGATTTCAAATTTTTCTTTTGTAATACACATTTAAGTCTTTGAACTCTAATATTGAATAAACTCTGAAATGACTTTGAGCTCTGGATGCTGAGCTTGGTAACCTTGAGCCTGCTGTAAACTGGGGGAAACCTCTAATGCAGCCAAAACAAAGCTCTTGACTTTCTAAATATAACATTTGCTTGACTCCTTGACTTAATTGTGAACTCTGTTGTTTTTCCTTTACTGGTTTGCTACTATTATTTGAAGTTAACCTTTTCTCTACTTCCTTGAAAACCGTGCTTCAATGGATTAAAAGACAAAATTGCATTCCTTCTAATTAAATTTAAAAAAGGCTTTAAGAAGTGACATGAAAAAACAAAAACACATGTGTATGTTAATTCTCCAAAATTATAGTCAGGGATAATGAATCCTCTCTTTAATTATTTGCCCTCTATTTTTACTCTATTGAGTATATTATTTAAATTTTAACTTCTTTAGTTTTAGCTCATCAATCTTTATTTTTATTCGTGTCTTTCAAAACCATTTTTGTTCTGTGACGGTAGCTTTTAAAAATTGAAAAGTCTCTTTTTTGGGTGTGGGGGCGGGTACCAGGATTGAAACTCAGGACCTTGCGCTTGCAAGGCAGGCACCATGCCACTGAGCTAGATCTCTGGCCCTAAAAAGTCCTTTTTATAACAAAATCAGCTAAAACAGAATTATGAAAATAAAAAATGAAAGCACTTACACACTTCCTCAAATCCCAAACCACTTTCTATAAAGCTTAGTAATGGAATGGTTCTCACTTTTCTGTATAGTTTTCTTTTTCACATATAAGCATGCATACACTCATATGTATCTCTCATTTTTATCTTTAAAGTATATCTTGGTGTGGCCCAAATAATATTACTAAGTGGGTGATGAATTGTTAAGTGGATGACTGGCTTCATAGGTAATCATGTCATATGTCTCATGAGATACGTGAGTATTTTTAAATTATAACTACTCTTTTTTAGTATTCTAGGGAAAACAATCCCTTTTTGAGTTTTTTAAAAAAATTTGAATACCCACATAGAAATTAGTATAGACAATCAGTGGCAGCTAGTAACGTAGCTTATTTTTTGTTTTCAAAAACATTGCTGCTTTGTACTTAATATTTGTAAACTATTTGAGCTAATTCAAAATGTAACTGAAAAATATAGTAGTAAGAAATACAGATGATTTCATGAAATCATGTTAGCATTTTAACATGTCTTTTACTGCTTCTTTCTAAATAGAACAATCTGACACAATTTTGGGTATAGATCTAGTGCATTCTGTAACAGTACTTATAAAGACACATGGAAATAATGTAGACTGTGATACTGTATTTTTATCAGTTAAGAACAAATTACATCCGTTTGGCTTATAACATATATGGAGTGTCTATTCTATATATATCAAAACATTAATTTTGAAATAGTAAGCTTCTATAAGTGCCTGTGAATTCATAATGTATTGGGTGCCTTGCAACCATTCAGTTCCCAGCATTACTGGTGTTTCCAATTTCAGTAACTATAATATTATCACCTTTGGACTTTTATGGCATCTTTCATCCATGGATCTTAAAGGGCTTTACAAACATTAATTCTCATAACATTCTAGGGAGGTACAGAAATATCATTAACCCCATATTACAGATGAGGAAACAAGCATAGAAAGGTTAATAATACGCACACTGCTTTCTACTTATGCAGTGCCTTTGATTCAGAGATCTTTATGTACAATGGAACCTTTTTAATGTTGGTATACGAGAATAGAACTCAGATATACTTGCAGATTTTCATGGCAGACTTGCTGTATTGCTTAGAGGTTCTATAAATCACCTCCATAGACAGATTAGTAATATAGGCCTGGTAGTTTTCAAATAACTTTTAACTCCAGTTAGAAATCATGAATATAAACTTACTATTCTTTTTTTTTTTTTGTAGTTCGAAGGCATGATTGGATAATTATCCTGTGAACACAACAGACTTTGTAAAATTGCTTATTTTTTAAAAATCTCAAAATGTATGTAAATACACAGTGAGATGGATACCAGGATTGTTGTTGTATGCATTATAGGCCTCAGTGGTCAGGTGTTCATAATAAAAACAGTAAATAACTTAGTTTTATAATTTTTATGGCTAAACCTATTTTAACATCTTTCATTTCTCCCATGTGTAGTTTGGTCCTCAATATTCACATAGTTGCACTAAGATTCACAGTGATTGTAAAGGAGCTTAACTATAATGAAGTTACCCACAGCCAGATTTCTCTCTGTCATCCATCACTTTTCCTAAATCATCAGAGCTCCAGTTTCCAGTGAACCTTCATATCTTCATATATTATTCTCTTTCTTGTTCTTTTTACTATTGGAATTTTTTAATTTTTTTTTCATTGAGTTTATTGGTACATTCTAGGTATACAGTACAGTTACATTCATTATTGGGATCTTGTACCTTTACATGACAGGTCTTGGTTCTCATTTTTTCCCCTTGTCCCTGCCCTCCCTTC
>NW_022900938.1:30816869-30826464 GCF_012274545.1 Fukomys damarensis | reverse complement strand
TTTTTTTTCTTTTCCCTTATTCCCTTTCCCCTACCCTTCCCACTTTCCCTACACCTTTAACCATTTTCTTCCTATTTCACATTGTTAATTTAATGAGGAATCCTCTAGTATTGTTTCCTGCTCTTTGCTTCCTACCACCTTCTTAGAAAGATGGTTTATAATATTTGTGCCCTGCAGGGCTCAAGGTGCTGTCCTGTACACCAGGAATACAGAATATAAGATGCATCGACTTAAAGGAAGTTAGAGTCTGGCACTGGAGACAGACATGGGCATAAAATTCTAATCATATTAATTACATGATCATGCAGAATCTCTGTGAAACAAATCTATAAATGGTTAAGCCACAAGCTGACAGCACACTTGTCACTTAAGAGGGAAGAATTGGAGTTTTAAGTCTTCTAGAGCAGTAGTTCAAGAGAAAAGAGAATAGCTTGATTAGTATAGATAGATCTTGAAACATGGAGTCCTTGGGGTAGCAACCAGCTGGGTTGGGGACCTGTGCTTATTCTTGCAGGTTAGGTTTTTAGGTTCTGGGACTGAGAGTAAAGTAGTTTGGTATAACTCAAAAGTACCTGAAATATAATTGTAAGAAAGCTGTCTGGGATACTTACATCAATGTGTAGGTAACTGATATATCAGGAAGAGGGCTGATAGAGCAGAGTATAGTTTTGTTTTTCTTTTTCTTTCAGTATGTATGCATTCTCAACTTGTATGTCTCTCTGCCAGTACAATGAATTCGGCTGCTGCATCCTCTTCCTTCGTCAGGGGTTTCTGAAAAGCTTTCTAAATCTTTATTTATTTATTTATTTATTTGGTACCGGGGATCGAACTCGGGCCCTTGCACTTGTGAGGCAGGCAGCAGAACCACTAACCTAAATTCCCGGGCCCTTTTATTTGTTTTTTAAAATGAATTTCATTGGTACCCTTTTGACATTCGTAATGATCACATTCATCACAGGGAATTTGTACCTGTACCTAATAGATCTTAGTTTTTTCCTGTTCCCTCCCTTTCCTTCAGTCCTGCAAAGTCTGCATCTTTTCCATCTGCAACTTCGTCTAGCCACGAAGAACTGGTGCTGAAAGCTCAAGCCTCCCGCTCTTTTGCTTCACTGGCTTACCCTCTCCTGAGAGGGGAAGGGTGGCTGCTGAAGAAGGAAAGAAGCTTAAAAATGTAGTTTGGGAATAATGCAATTTTGGTTTAGGCCAGCACCCTTCCTCAGTTGTGCCCTAATGTACTTAACAGTGATGCGTAGGTAAGGATATGTCGGAAAACAACATTGCTCCCAATGTATTTTATTGAGAGGTAGTAAGAATATCACCACTGATCCACTCCAAATTTCTACAAGTAGGAGCACATTTTAAATGTTATGCTTAATCTAAACAAATTAAGTAGAAAACCTTGTTTCTGAGGACGGCTCCTCACTATTGGCCTGATATCATCAGTAAGCTAAGCTGTTTCTAATGTGATAGAAGTTAAGCCTTGGTCTCCCTTATGGGATTTTATAAACATGTTAAGTAGGCAAAAGAAAGAGAGATTGATGAATTGGACTAAAGTCATACAGCCAGAGAAGGGAAGAAATAGAAGCAGATTCAGTTTGCGTTGCTACTCTCTGTACAAATGAAATTTAATCCAAAATACAGTTAAATATGGAGCCTTTTAAAATCAGACAGACTTGGACTCAAGCTCACTACAGCTACTTAACATATGTGTCCCACTTTAATTGACTTAAACTCTGAGCTTTTGTTTCTTCATCCTTGAGTTAGGCTAGTATTACCTGCCTTATGCGATTACTCAGCAGCTTAAACTATAAAAAGTGCATGTGATAAATAATTCCCAATGAAATTATCACTTACCATTTATTTATATGAAACCTAAACAGCAGGTATATAGAAATACCAGTCTCATTCCTCTGCTTGCACAAATGAATGGAATAAATATGAGTTTATAATTCTTGATTCAGCTCACTAGCAAAAAGTGAATGATTGGGTTCTAACTGATCTTTTTTCTCCTATGCTTATCATCAATATATCAGTATATGAGATAATTTAAAACTGATTCACATTATTTACTAACCCAGACCTAATGAATCCTGATATTACACATTTGAATCCCCTTATATAATGTTTTAGATTTTTCAAATGTGAATTACTTAACCACAGTCATACAGACGATGAGCGGTAAAATGCAGGAGGGAGTATAGGTCTTCTCACATCTAATCTAGGGCCTTACCTACCAGATCACTCTGCTTTTGAACACACTTCACAGGCTTATCATTTCTTAAGCTTGAGAAAAACCTCACTAATATTATTAGACCATTCCAGGTCTCCTTTTCCATATTCATTTATGTACACTGATCAGCTCATTCTTTTCAAATGCCAGGGATGTATTGCTCACTAGAGGAACTTCAGTACCCAGCAGTCTTTAATGTAAAAGGCAAACCTTTCCACTAATGAGCAGTTTGTCTAGTGTTCTTAACCTTATCAGCAGCTCCTCAAGTGATAAAGGCTTAACTATTATGCACCGAAAGGTGTTGATAATTCTCAATCTTCATGCAGAAAATGGCTCTTTTGTCACTTCTTAGAGTCTACAGTTAAACTTAGCACACTGCTTACAAATTACCTTTCCTGTTCTGCAAAGCAGTCAGCTGGAAGTATTGGTGGGCCGGCAGCAGGTGGAGACTCCTCCTGTCAGGACAAAAATGATGCCTGCTGCTTAATAGAAAAAGAACTATCTGCAGTTTAATGATGTAGACCTGTCCCAGGAAACAGACTAGGTTTAAAGACCAGGTGGAGGGAAGAAGTTTTTCTTTCTTCTTTTTTATAATGGGGAAAATGAGATTGAGTATTAAAGACTGTACAAATAGAATTGAATGCTAGAGGTTTTATCAACTCAAACATAAATGCATCCTAACAAAAATAATTTTAAGCTTCTGCTTCTGGGATTCCCTAACCACAGTGGGCTCTATAAAAAGCAAGCCCATGGCTCACAGGGCTTTTCCTCTGCCAGCTTCTGGAATGAAGAATGCAGGACAACATTGTCTCCATGTTGCTGCAAGAGAAACAATAAAAGCTTGATCAGCTGAATACTTAAATATGGCTGAATGTTTGATGAGATGAAGATGTAATTTTGTCTATGTTCCCTAAGGATCTGGATTAAATATGACTACAGGGCCTAATCAAATAGCTAGTCACCGAACAGCAGTCCCAACTGCATTTTTCATTCTAGGCATGCCTTTCTTCCCCCCTCTCCTGCAAGTACATTACTTATTCACTGGTTTGTCAGCAGTGTGCATTATTAGCGCTTGAGAGATAAAACTTTAAGTGTTGCTCCCAATTAGCACAACAGTGACCACGCACCATGCTCTGTGCTTAATGCCTGCTCTCAGAGAGGAGCTGGTTTTGAAGGTCTGAGGTGGAGGAGAAAAAAAATGAAACAGCTTAAGCATTCATTTTGAGTGGAGAGACAGCTCCTATTAACATTTAACAGCATTTGTGCAACTTGGTGCGGAGGTTATGATGCAAATGAGGAGGAATTAAAAGTGGCCAGGGGTTTGTCATTGATGGATTGCAGTCTGGCGGTGTTCACACTTCTGCCGTGTCCATCAGAAGCGATTACTGTGTAATTAAACCTTATTTCTCTACTCTTCAGTGCATAATTACTTTGTGAATGTAACCATCATCTAAAAAAGCTACCAAAATGCTTTAGCATTTAGTCTAGCAGTCATTTCCCTAGCTTGTGTCAGATATAACCATCAGACAGTGCAAAAGAACTGTCACTTTTAATAAGAGGCAAAAAATTAAATGAAACAGTATGCTTATTACAGGAAAATTAGGCGTTCAAGTGGTAGAGTCCTTTTCTACTATTTGCATAATTTATTCTTTTTTGTCCCTCACACCAGAAGCTTCAGGCAATTTTCTTCACATTTAAATAGATCGCACATTTAAGGCTACTTAAGGAAAATTATCACTTTGCATATTTTAATTGTTGTAAAGAAAGTGAATAGAAGAGGTCTGCAGCTTGGACTCTTGAGTCGGTCAGATGCTCAACTGTCTGATTCTGGAGCTCCCCACTGCTGCACTAGAGATAACCCTATAGTTCACAGACATCCACTTGCATTTCATCAGCATGCAAATGCAGCTCCCAGCACTACAATAAGTGGATCTTTGATATTTACAAACTAGCCACTAATAACTGAAACGTAATTTGCTTGACACAACTTCAGATTTCCTTATCATTGTGACTTTTTCCCCCCTTTTCAGAGAAAAACCTGGTAAGCTCCTTAGGTTTAGAAAAACTAAGTGTCCACTCCAACTTGATAAAGTTCTACAGGTTCTAGAAACAAAACTTGCTGTAGAAATCATGACAGTCCCTTTATTTTAGCTGAACCGCCACTATTTACAGTTTTTATTTAACTTGGATTTGCCTTTAATTAAAATAAAAATTTACATAAATTTATTATGAAAACTCTTTTTCCCATAAGAATTTTATAAAACCAATGGAGTTCCTAGTGAATGATTCAGGTATCAAGGGAAAAATGTAATGTTTCGATGTGTTTTTTTGTTTTGTTTTATTTCGTTTTATTTTGTAGTTCAAAAAGATGAGTCCAACAGAACAGGGCATTCCAGAAAAAATGCTGTAAATAGGCTAACGTCTATACAAACTGTTAATTTTAAAACTAGTGAAAAGTTAAATGAATACCTCAGTGAAAACTGATCAAAACATACTTAGCTTATTTATTGTGCTTAAGTAGGTTGAAGCATCTTAGTGATATAATTTGCTTAGTTTTCATTACCAATTAAGAAAAATTCCAAAGACACAGTAAACTTAAAGTCTTCATTTTTACAAGACAGCAATGCTTTAAAGTATATTAAGAAGTGAATCTGATTAACTCAGCAACACTTTTGTTTAATTACAAACAATTATATGTTCCCTTTGGCTACTGGTCATTTTCATTTACAATGGCATTGTCCTCCTTAAGTGCAAACTCTAAACTCTAATGAATGTCTGAGAGTAGAGTTAGCACACATTTGTAGACACTAAGCAAACGTATGTCTTTAAAAGTAAGTGAAGTAGTACTTAGTTTATAAAAACTATCAGTGTATGGCAAAGTAACATAAAACAGTGCATCATGGAGATTGAAAAAAAGTGAGTGCAAGATAGGAACTTCTAGTTTAGAAAAAAGCCTACTCTCCTTTTAATTTCACATGACCATCAGAATAATTTTTATTCTTTTAATTTTCAAATGTAACACAGTGTTATGTAAAAGTCAATAAAATATTTTTAATTAGCAATTCGATAGTGTTTTCCCAATGTATATTTTTGCTTATTTGATTTAAAATAGTCAATGGGAAAAATTACATAAATTCTCTGAAAGAGGTAGAAAATTTTGAAAAGATGTTCACAGTTTCCAGGAGGTAATATATAGTGGGTGTCACATCTGATTCATGCATACTGAGTAAAAAGACACCGTTCATTGCTAGGAGCCTTCTTTGCAACACGGAACACCTGGTTAAATCCACTGATACAAAATTTTATTTTTCTTCTTTTCCTCTTTTGTGGAGGTGATCTTTAACTCTGCTGCTTTAACAAACATTTGAGAGAGGAATTGCACATATTTTTTACTGTACTCCCCGAATCCCCACTATTGCCAAAATGACAATAGTCGAAACAAGTGACTTTTCAACATAGTTGACTTTTTCAGAAAATGAAATATAATAACGAAGATTTCTGAACATAATATTTTCCACTTACCTTTAAAATAAAATTCCCTCTGTAGCAGGAAATTAAAGAACATCTCTATTTCAGATGACATTTGTCAGATAGTAAGTTTCTTGAAGGCAGAAATGAAGTATCTTTTTATAATACAATTTACACTTCTAACAAGACCTCATAATGAAGAGGGCGTGATGATAATTGAAGGTGAGTGAAAATTTTGAAAAGCATATTTCTTCTGGGAAATTGTAAAAACTTCATTTTGCTTCATAATATTATTTTAAAAACTTGCATCCTTCTAGGAAATAGAGATAATAATATTATTTAACTTGGGCTAGACATGTAGGTCAGAGGTAGAGCAGTTATGTAGTATATGCAAGGCCCTGGGTTGATTCCCAGAACTACAAAAATAAATAACAAATAAATACATCAGATATCCACATGCAAAAAAGATTTTACAGACATTAAAAGAACCAAAAAAGAGTTATAATGTACTAACTTGTGTATAATATGGTAGGGAACAATTAATTACAAGTGAAGTTAGCAATATACCCTGCATGGTATCATCAGTAACTGTAGATTATCACTAAAGAGCAGAAAATCAAGCTACATCAGAATTTGTCTAGAGTTGGACTTAAGGTTGTACACATGTATTCCTATACTTGAGAGGCTGAGATAGGAAAAACGCTGGAAGTTCAAGACCAGTCTGGGCTACATGGTAAGTCCAAGATGACCCTAAATTATATACCGAGACCTTGTCTCAAAACAGCAACAACAAAATAAAACAAACCTTTTTTTTTTTTTTTTTTTTTTGACTAGTGTATCAACTTGATAGGTCAAAATTGAAGTCCAAAAAGTTCTGGCAGCTCATCTCTTATGTCACATTCAAATTGTATGGAAAAAATATTGTTGCTTCTGACCAGTGCTTAGCAGTAGTTTCTATAATTACTATGACAAACACACAGTGTATTGAGTCAATTGGAACATTTAGGTAATGTAATAAAATGAAGAAGAACACAGCCTTTGAGCAAGTAGAAGGAAGTTAAAATTCTTTCATGTTATTTTGTTTTTTTCATTTTTGCTTTGTTGTTAAATGTGAAGCTTCCATTTTCACTTCCACAAAATGAACTTCCGCCTTAGTGTTGTTGAAAACATTTATTGAGATTAAATAATACAACAATTAGGAGCCAGGGGTTTAGCTCAGTGGTTCCTCCACCTGCCTTGCAAGTGCTAGGACCCGAGTTCGATCTCCAGTACCAAAAATATAAGTAAATAAAATAATAAAATAATTAGTACTGTCCCAAGTCTTTAGTAAATATCTAGAAGTATTGATTGTTATTAACTGGCTTGGAACTCACATTCTGCCTCTGATCTTTCTTTAATAAATATTTTGAACTGTAAAATAAAGTCATGATTTTTAAATAATGTACACTCAAATTGTCACCTCTTTGTTTTTGTGTTGCAGAGATCAAACTGACAGACTCACATCCTAGGTAATACTCTGCCGACTGAGCTACACCCCAGTCCCCACTTCTGGTATACATAATATATAAGTATTATGTACTTCTGTAATCCATATTTTCAAGCATAGAGTTTATTATTTATTAGGCTCTAAAGCATTTTTGTCTTAAAATCATGAGACATTATTTTACTAATGGTATTACCAATTTATTTTTCTTTTCATTGGTTTATTAATTTTTCCCAAAGAATACTGATATTTATTCAGAAATAGTGTTGCAATAGGTATAGGCATATACAGGTATATATCTGAATAGTAAACTATTCAAAGAGATTGAATATGCCCTTAGGTTTTAAAAATTTATTTTAATTAGAATATGTTTGTAGTACATGCTGATTACATTCATCCTGGGGAGTGGGTACATGTATTGACTTGTTTCCTCAAAATAAATAAACTATCTTTGTTTGGCTTTGTTTTGAGATAAGGTCTCATTATGTCGCCCAGGCTGGCTTCAAACGCATAGTGATACTCCTGCCTCAGCCTCCTTAGTTCTGGGATGATAGGTGTATGACCCTACACCCGGCTGTTAAACTTTCATCTATTGACGTTGGATATATATAAAACACACACACACACACACACACACACACACACACACACACACAGCCTTAAACTTCTTTACCTGAAGACATTTGGTAACTGAATTTACCATTCCATACACCTAAAATTTTGTTCCACTTTCACTGAAATACAACTAAACACTTCAATATTCTGTACATAAGAAATGATGGCATTGAAAAAGGGTCTCTTAATTATAGTTAATGCCCCCCTCCCCAGTGTCTTTTACTGTCACAATCAGCAGTCTTAGTGTACCTTTACTGTATAGATATTAAATTAGATATCTACAATGTAGATATTCTAAGAAGTTAGTTTTAAAACAATACAAACATTGGAGCAGCTACATGATAAATGAAACACCATTTACTGAAAGATAAAATCCATTTACTTCATTTTGATGATTCCTTTTCACTTTCTTCCCTCTGCCTCTCCCATCTCTTTTAATGTTGACTTTTTAAAATAAGTTCAAAACCTTACAGAACACCAGGAAGAGTTACTAGAATATTCAGTGGCAGGGATGTGACAAATCTATTGCCAAGAACTGGGCTCAATTACAGATATATTGGGTCAACTGAGATGTCATATACTATGTTAACTCATCCAACATTTTAGTATGTTTATATAATTGTGTAAAAGCCTATCCTTGAAGAGATCCTTTCATGATCATCCAACACTGTTTATCAGAAGCAAAAATCATGTTTGCTAAATATATAAGAAGTGGTACCGATTTACAAACCACAGAGAACAGTAATGGACCTATTTGGCTTTGGTCAGGAAACTAGCACTAAGTGGTAACATAAATGTCTCTGTCAGAAAAAGCTCTGTTAGATAATCTTTCAATTTCAATAGTTGGGGAAGAAAATTTTGTTATTTTTGGCTGTCGACTTAATATTGTTAGCTTACAACTAAAATAAGTTTGTTTTATTAATAATCCCGGCTCAATTCTAAATCAGCTGCTTAACTAGAATTTATCTGAATCCTAATATATGTATAGTAAAAGTATAATAGGGTTAGTTTGTAAAAGTTGATAGCAGTGATTTTCTAAGGCTCATGATAACTGCCCTATGAATCATGTCTTTACTGCTCCTATCTGTAAACCTGTGTATTACATTGAACTGAAAGAATATTTGGTTACCTAATACAACTTATATATAGATGAAGTCTTAAAACTTTCTCCTGGCTAGGTGTCAGGGTATATGAGAAAGTAATAAGGTATTTTAATATAATGTGAATATTATTGCTGTAAGACTATTGTGCTATATTTTCATCATTTTTTATGAGCACATTTTCACTAAAATAGATTAAAAGTAAGGGAAAGGTGAAGGGAAAAAGAGACTCTAAACTATATATATTTCATCATTTTATTGTATCAGTGATGTTTATTCATTTTTATGACACTTACCAAGGATGTCCTAAAAATCCTCTTTTCAAATTGAGCTGCACAGCATTCAGTGGCAAAATCAACTGGAATGCAAACCTTTATCTTAAGTATTTGTTTAGGGCTAAGAAGATGTTTCAAACAATGATTTACAAGTGATTATAATGATGTTTACAGTATTGCTTTCTTTTACTTTTAACCTTTAGGTGGTAGCTAAAGTACTGTGGTGTATTGACAGAAGATCCAGGATGACTCAGCCATGGATATTTATGAATTTTATACCAGCAGACCAGTGATCTTCAAACCAGCACATTGGCTTCCCCTGGGGATTTGAGAGAAATATAAATATGTGAGTCCTATGCTATTTGCTGAACAATAATCTCTACAAGTGAGGTCCGGGAAACATTTTAACAAGGTTTTCATGTAA
>NW_022900938.1:30804369-30811869 GCF_012274545.1 Fukomys damarensis | reverse complement strand
TTATAAAGAACGACATTTGATATAGTCAGATGATAAAAGCAAAACAAAGAAGTGAATATTCTCTAGCAACTGTATATAATCTACAAGGGAAACTCATCCACAGACAGACCCATGAGAGAGATGGGGGGAGGGGGGAGGGGAGAGAGGGAGGGAAGAGAGAGAGAGGGAGAGGGAGTTAAAGCCTGGAAATAAAGTTTTGCTTTTTTATATATATAAAACAACAAGGAATGAATGTGCTCCCAACCTTGGTGTACTACAGATCCATTTTATAAATATTTAACATTCTATAGGACTGATTCATATATTCTCACACAACTCTGTGGCGAAGCTGACCCATGCTGCCGACATTCTACATATCACTGAGACAGGGAGGTGAAATTTTCCTGCTTTCAGTCTAATTGTCTTTGACAATTGCAGTGCCTAGTGCTACACTGCTTGTGTTGTATTTAAAAACAGGGGAAAGAGGAGAGACTTGTTCATTAAAGATGCAGTATCCCTGGTTCACACAAATGCATCTGGCAGGTTCAAAATCGAATGTCAACCAAAGGTCTTAGCAGAGTGTGAGCTTCAGTTCATGTGTCGGTTAGTCACAAGTACAGCTGGTTGTGAATTCTGAAATACTAATAGCTCCATGTTTGCTAATGTGCTTCACAGAAATATTGGCAGATGATCCAACAACTGAAGACTGTATTTTTCGTGAAGAAAAAAAAAACACATAAAACACGGAATTGTAAAGAAGTTGTGTGTATCTCGGCACATCTAAAGAAAGGAAGTAACTGGTTGATTCTGAATAATGTAAAATAATGTGTTTTAAAGTTAAAACAGGTGGTGGTGAGAACAGCACACACACACACACAAACACACGCACTAATTATATTTATATTTATATTTATATATATATATTAGAACTTTACTTTAGTGGCCTCAATAGTTCAACAAACTGTATCCCTTTCACTTTGCAAAATGCAGATCCAATGATTATGATGCCCAATTCTTGCTAAGAAACATGAGAGTTGACTTACATTCTTTCTGCTTGGAGTTGGATACATTTCCAGAGAGATTCTAAATGCTTCTAAAACATGCTTTCCAACCCACCAATATATTTAAATTTATAATGACTATTGGAGGAATTAATTTGGATTTTATTTTGGATGTATTCTTTTGAAAACTGCATAGCCAAGTACTATGCAACCCATGTAAATTGACCTTGCTATTTTACATAGCATAGCCTCTGGATAGCTTTTATCACTTGCCCAGATGGTTGTTTGGCCTATGTATTTTAGTGAAATGGTTTATTTTCTCCTTGATAGGTTTCAAATGCACAAGAAAACATTATACCCGTCTATCTGCATTTGAGTAGAATACAAACTGACTAATAGATAAACATTCTGTGTGAAAGTAAATAGCCTTAAAGTACACTGCCTTCACATTCCATTGATCAGCTCAGTCAGCAAAGTTTTCCATAGTCACTAATGATCTAAATATTTTGGAGAGCAGCTTGCCAGAAGTGTAGAGTATTTCCATTTGTGTCACATATTGGGTCATTATAAACTACCTCTGGAATTTCTATTGATCCTTCTGGTGAAGTAGTTTCTGTCACTTCCTATCGTCCTCCTTGAAATATTATTACAGTTGTGAAGACGAGAATGAGGTGTTGGTAAACAGACCGGTTGAATCTCCTGGCCAGGCAGCCAAGGGATTTGGACTGATTCATTACCTTACCTTTATTAGGAGTCTTCTCAAATTCCTACGAGTTGAAAAGAGGCTGAAGCCTGGTTACTCTGTCGTGCTATCCCGGATTGTACACACTCACTTCTGAGGATGTGCTATCCATTCCCACCTCAAGCCCCCAAATGGATGGTCAGAAAAGAGCTCATTCCTAGGCTAGACTACAGACTAGGTCATAATGCCATGTAGAAGCAAAGAACCACAGGAGAGCACTATCTGCTCAAAGGTCAGCCTCGGCTCTTCCAACAGATCTTCATTTCTTCAAGTTGCCTCATTTCCTAAGAGATTAAATTCTAGAACTCCTGAGGCTAAATGAAAACAACATACAACTTCAGCTTCTGCTAAGTACATGGATTTTTTTGACTACTCAAATCTCAAACTAATTCTTAAGTCATTTAAAGCTAAAGCCAGTATGTATGACTTCAATTTATTGTCAGTTTTATAAATGAGTGTGAAAAACAATACAGTCATATATTTGGCATTAAATCGCATGAACCACCAAAAATGTGGGATGATATTGGATTTTCCAAAGTTGTCTAAGTAAGACTGGGTTTCTGAAACTTGCCAGATGCTTTCAGGTGAACACAGCATGTTGGCGAAAATGAGATGTAATGAATGTGTAAAAGACAGAAAATAGGTCAGCACTGTGCAAAAGTAAACTTGTCAGTGAGGTCAATGTGCACCTACAAGTTAATGTGAATATTAGAATTTCCTTACAATGAGGGATGCACAGGATAGACCCAGAACAGGCCCGTAGCATTTATTCACTTGTGAAAAGCGAGAGACATACTTGAATTTTTTTTTTGTATCCTTAATGAAAGGCACTGCTTTTTAATATGGAATATTCATATTTAACCACGGTTTTAATTGCTATAATACCATAGTAAATTAAATTCTGGTACATTTGCTTATTTTTTACCAACATGAAAAAAGGGCAATAATGATCATGCATCATAAAATTTCAGATATATCATGAAGTCCCTCATTAACTTTCTCCGTGTGTAGTGTTTCAGAGAATCTGACATCATGGATGAGCTCAGTAAAAAATTTTTGAAGAAAAAAAAATAACAGAAAGACCTTTCTTGGGGCTTCTCATGACATTTATTTAAATTTTAAAAAAATGTACATCATTTATTTGAATACATAAAATGCCAGTGCTTTGCAACAGATTTGTTACTGCATCTCTAAACTAAAAAAGGAGAAAAACAAAAACCAAAAAATACATTCAAAACGCTAGGCTGTTCTGCTTATGCACAGGCAGTGGCTCTGGAAAGCTACAGCCTGCACTGTGACTGTTCAGAGGCATTGGAGAACATCAGCCAGCTTTCAATGAGGAGTTGCACATAAAGCATTAAAGGATACAAAGAACAAGTTGGTGGGAAACAGGAGAGGAATGGGAAAGTAAGAAACGCGCTACATAATCCATGGGAGGGGGTGGTGGACTGAGGTGAAAGTAAGCATAAATACTGATGTTTGGGGAGACTAGATTTCTGCAGAAAGATGGAAGAGAACAAAGTAATGTTTGGCAAAGCTATATGTGATGTGTTGTGTCTTCCAATTTTCTATTTTACTTTCTAGGAGAAACAAACAAACAAAAAAGCATTGAGGTAGAAATGAATGCAGGTACACTAGAGCCCAGGTTTCAAAATGAGAAGCAAAATTGCACTGACAAGAGTGGAGTCAAAAAGGAGAGGGGACATCAAGGTTCTTTGAATGGTTGGTTTTATGTGTGTGTGTTTGTGTGTGTGTACGTTTTGGTTGCTATCCTCTGCATTCTATCAAACAGCACGGCAAGCCTATAAACTAGATTAGTGAATAGAATGACACCATTCCCAGCAGTTTAAGAGATATCTTGCAAACTACCACCACCACCCCCATCACTACCACCTGCAGTAAAGGCAGTCATAGCTTTTAGGTACTGTGACTTGTCCTTCAGGGTCCTAACCAGGTCTGTGGCTGACTGTTCCAGACACTAACACAAACTGAATAAGTAGCTTTCCATTAACCAGTGTACCTTTTCAGAACATTTTCACTTAGTTATCAAGGAGCAATGTACTAAGAACTCTTGCAGTTACTGACATAAAGAATTATTCTGCTCTGGTTAATTCCCCGTAATTAGTAAAAGAATTTTTTTAAAAAAATCCTTCCATTTCTACTTTAAATTGTAAATATTCAGTTGTATCACGTTTCAGTATTTTTTTCTGGATACATTCAAAGAAATTTTCCTTGCTATTTTCCAATTGTTGAGGTAAACATACATTTTAATATAAAGTAACATTGAAGCCTAACCTATTACTCTCAGCAGTACATAGTGCTTTCAACACATTCCTTTGAGGTACTGTACAAATCACAATCACTTTCCTGAGTTTTTGCAGACAAGAACATTAAAAGAAATGAACTGCAGAAATTAAGGTCCAGATTACCGTTACCCTGTTTTACCTGTTCTTAGCTTAATACCGCAGAACAGACAGGATTGAGGAATACTGTTGCTCTTAAAATGGCAAAAATCTGGTTTTCTGTCGTAACACAACCGTTCATCTCTTTAGTCCAATAATGTTTGAAGTTAAAGCTCTTTATATTAGCACATGCCACCAATGTAATTGTGAGGCAAACAAAAAATAAAGCACCACTCCAGGCACTTGACAGCAACTAAATCTCGAGAACAGCAGAATGGAATCAACACACGAGGTTCATGTCCTTCTGAAATCAACACACTTGCACCTTGCTCCTTGGTGAGTGTTGTCTAGCGTGAATCGAACTGAGCTTCCACATATGCTTTCTGTGATCTGGGGCTTTCCAATCAGAAGCTCTCATTTGATGTACTTTTCCTCCAAATCTGCCCTGACTCTGAAGATGCAACTTAATCATCGTTTCTCCCCAGTACCCTTTGCAATCGAAACACTACTGGAAAGGGGCTCTATTCCCTATGTAGCAGGTTGTATGTGTGTGCCAACATTCATCTGATTTTTAAGACGTTGTCACTGACTGCAACCAAACATTTTGTTCCATTCAACATACATATCAAGCTCTTTTTGAGATATGCTGGGCTGAATCTTGCAGAAAGCATTTTCAAAGTCTTGATATGTAACGGGCCTCAACTGGCTGGGCAGAATGGCTGAAAGGTCTGTGGCTGGCATGGCATGGAGGGGGCCCACCGCTGCTTCCTGACACAAATGAGCCACGTCTAGTCCAGAAAAGCCTTCTGTGCGCTGGACGAGCAGTGCAAACTCCTTGTCATTGAGACAGTAATTGTGCTGTGAGAGCAGTTGTACTATTATCTGGTGCCTCGCTGTGCTGTCAGGAAGTGGAATTAAAAGTCGTTTCATGAAGTACCTCCGAAGAGATTCATCTATTTCTTCTGGTTTACTGGTGGCACAAATTACTACGATTTGGTCCTCAGCCGAAGTTAGTACAGTGTCCAGCTGCATCAGAAATTCGGTTCTCATCCGACTGACTGGACTGTGTTCCTCACTCACTTGAGAGGAGAGAAGCATGTCAATGTCACTAACAAAAATCACTGAGGGCTGGCGACACCTGGCCACAAGAAATGAGGCATGGATAATTTTCTCTGCTTCTCCTAACCACTTGGCGACTAGTCCAGAACCGGCAATTTTGAAAAATGTGGCCCCCAGCTGACTAGCTATGCACCTGCCCAATAATGTTTTGCCTGTTCCCCGAGGTCCAAATAAAAGGATGCTCCGAGGTAAGGCCGTCAGTCCACTGAACGCATCTGACCTCAGCACTGGCCATAGGACTTCCTCTTTAATGACAGCCTTGACCAGGTCGAGACCAGCGATGTCATTCCAGTCCACTGGAGGTCCTTGGGTGATAATCTCATTGGTTACCAGGTCAATGAGGTGCGTGTCAGTATTCTTCAGTTGTTCGTCCACAGAGTGGTTGGATGAGGTAGCTGCACGGAGTCCAGGGCCTTGCATTGTGTGAGAGAGGAGCTGCCTGTGCTCCTCCCCGTGCTCACTCATTACTGGCGACGTGTACTTCCCAAAGGATTCACTGGATCTGGATCCCAGTGAATTTTTAGCAGTACTGTAGGAAGGAGGGGTCAGAGCCCTATTGGACTGGCTGCTGAATTTCCTTTGCTGTTCAGAGGACATTAGCTGCTTTGTTGGCTTAAATGCTAAGGATGATGTTTCAGCACTTCTGTCAAAGCCATTTCCCCGATTTGTGTTTGAAATGCTGTTGTCGGGCATCCTGTACATAGGACTCTGTGTAGATCTCTGTTGGCCATAGCTGTAATTTCCATAACTGGAGTCCATATCTCCTTGCCCTGCCATATAGAAAGCTTTCCTTTTGAGAGAACTTGCAGAACTGTTTGCCAGAGCCGAGGGTGCAATAGGTGTTAAGCCATGACCTTGATAGGTGTAGCCAGGAACAGTAGTGGGGGGCAGGGGAGTCGGAGCAGGAATTCCTGAAGGCAGGTACGCTGACGGAGGAGGGGGTGCACCTCCAGGGCTGTACCCAGACCCCACAGCAGTCTGAGGAGGATAGCTAGCGGAGGGATAGCTGTAACTGGAGAGGTTAGAAGTCCCATTGTAGCCCGGGACCAGGGCTGGTGGTGGAGGAGGTGGTGGTGGTGGCTGTAGGAGCCCAGAGCTATGCAAAGGTGATGGATGAGGTGAAGGAAGTGCAGGTGCTGGCTGGCTACTGTAAGTAGAATGCAAATAGGAGCCGTTGTATCCCGGGGCATATTCCTGAGTTGGGAGCCCTGCATGAAGACTGGGTACAGTGTGGCTTCCACAGGTACTACTTGAATAGCTAGGTTCAGTCAGGTTGCTGGCCACCCCCGGAGAGCTCCCTATACTTGCGGAGACATCTGCTGGAGGGAGGGCTGAACTGACTCCAGCTTTGCTGGCAGTGATGACATCCGGAACACAGTTCATGGGATAAACGGCTTCGGAATTCAGGGAAGGCTGCCAAGGTTCACTTTCATTTTTCCGACCATTCACTAGTCCCGATGGTGCATCTGAGTAGCTGCTGAGCACGGGTCGGTCCACAGGACCTTCCAGAATGCCGGAATACTTCTCTGCGTATTTCTTGAGGAGGTTGGATGCCGTCAGGGCAGATATGTCATCATTTGCCCAGGCATACTGATAGGTGCGCTGCAGGTGGCCCCTGTAGGCTTCCACTTTGTGGGCAGGAGACCGCGTGGTAGAGGTGATATCAAAGTGCTGTTCTGGCCACTGGGCATGCTCTGGCGTCCACTGCATCTTCAAGCCTACAGATTTGGGGGGAAGGGGAATAACAGTTAATTTACTCACTTATTCATCAGAATCTTAAGCTTTCCTCCTAACTTTTTTGTTACACCTTATCTTCCATCAGTGGCATCCACAGTGTAAGGGATCATGGTAGTGCACGGTATGTATCATGGCCACGATAATACAGACTCTTCAAAATGGACTAAATTTCACCCTGTACAGCATAAAAAGTAAACTGAAGGTGAAAGAAAACTCGGGAGAAGTCCCATTTTCTTCCCATTTTTGAGCAATACGCAAATCTATCTCTGTCAAGCACACCAAGTTAGTTACTATCTGTGCCCAAACACATATATATGTACACACACATTCCTGTCAGATTAGAATTCAATCATGGTTTCTCACAACAAAATATGCAGGGATTTTAAATATCTGGCATGTGATGGTATTAATATGTACACTATAAAGCTATTCTGTCTCTTCACATCACAGTTTCTGTTTTATATTTTAACAATATAAAAATGAGACACAGCTGACAGATCACATCTAGGATACCTCTCTT
>NW_022900938.1:30784369-30801869 GCF_012274545.1 Fukomys damarensis | reverse complement strand
CAAGGATAGCCTGAGAAATTTAGCAACTTAGCTAGATCTTGTCTCAAAAGATAAAAGAAAGGGCTGGTGATATTGCTTAGGGTGAAGGTTCTGGGTTCAATTCCCAGGACAAGGAGAGAAAGAAAGTGGGGGAAAATGTACACTACTTTAGATTGACGGAATTTTTATAAACTGGGAGGTGAGAACCCTCTAAATGTATTGTCTTCAACAATATTTCCTTGTAATTTAGTCATTTACAAACAAAATTCAAAAATGATTTTTATTAAGTTTTATCACTGTAAAAGACAGGAGTTTGCACTTTAAATAAGATAGAGTGTCCATTTTCACTGGGTAGTTCTGCATTTTATCTCTAGCAAAATGGATTAAATTTTATAAGATTTCTATTTCCTCTGAAATTAAGTAAGTGTCCTATTTATCAAAATTATTTGGCACAATTACTGGACACACCGTTGCCTTTTGATTCTCTGGCTGTTTTTGGATGTGCTTACCAAGACAACTGAAAATTTATTTAGTGATTCATACTAAGCAACGATAACCTTAGCAGGGTTACACAAGGCACGACTGAGAGTTCTGATTAAGCTTAAGGAACCACAATTGTTCACATCCCCTGAAATATGAGAGTTTATCCAGCACTTCAGAATCACTAATGTTATTTGAAAGCACAAATTAATAGTTAACCACAAACTAGGTTTTTTTTTTTTGGTACCGGGGATTGATTTCGGGTCCATGAGCTTGCAAGGCAGGTGGCGGAACCATTGAGCTAAATCCCCGGCTACCACAAATAGTTTTTAATATTAGTAGGATCCAAAGAAATTTGTTTTCAGGAGATTCTCCTGGACTTGGGGATATAGTCTATTTATCATTGTCTGGAATTTTCAGGACTAATTAGAAAGAACACCAATCATATTTTTGTTCTTCCATTTATTGGTGGTGATATTTTTTTATGAGAAATGAAAGAAAAACAGAGCCAAATGTTCTTTGAATAAAAACATCATGCCCCATTTGATCACACTGTTGCTATTGATGAGAAAGCAGCAGCATATTCCTTTCATTCAAGTTGGCACCCCAAAGTGAGATGGGCTTTATTTTTTGATGAGAAGTTTTGCTATGGTGCTATGGACTCGAATTCATAGGCTTAAGCGGTTTCCAATCTCAGCTCCTGAGTTCAGGCACTCAAAACTACAGGCATGCACCATCATGCCTGGCTTATGAGATACGGTTTAAAAAAGAGCTTTTACATAATTTGTCCTAAGAATATAAGGAGAAAACTCTCAAAAATGACAACTTTAACATCATTGGAAATTTCATTCCAGAATAGTAACTCCTACTATTCTTTAGAAAGCATAAAATTAAAAATTCAGAACACAAGACAAAGACAGGTAGTTCTTAAAAACAATTGGAGAATTGTTCCAAAACAAAAATTTTATTTTGAAAAGATGAGAAAGTTCTTAACACAGTACTGTGTTTTAAAAATAGGTAATTTAATAGAAAATTTCTTTTAAGATAATTTATAAGTGTTGCATAGAATGGTAGATGCTACCGTAAAACACCTGAGTATGCTGTTCTTATTTTATTGTCATAGAATGCATTTATATAAATAATCAATTTGAACAAATCTGTATCTCCTGTGTGTCTGGGGGGGGGTTCAATAACATTTGCCATTCTTATCATTACTGGCCAATTTATAACAGGTTTAATTACTAAATACCGCCTTGTTGCTTTACTGTTTTCATTTTGTTCTGTGATTTTGAAATTAAACTGTAATAGCCTTTAATATTCTTCCAAATTACACAGAAACAGTTAAAGGAAAAAAGAAAGGGTGTAAAAACAACTTGCAAAATGAAAGTCAATTCGAAATAAAATGGTAGGTCTTCTACCATCTATTTTTAGCACATATTCCTGGAAATATTCATCTGAAACACTCACTACTCCACCCTGCCCTTAATACATATATGCTATTCAAGCTCTTCAGGTCTATAAAAGCAGCTCTCCTCTGCTGTGTTCCCACAGGGTAATTCCGGCTGCTAGGGACTCTGCCCTCATTTGTAGGCTTTCTCAGATTTCCTAAGGGCAGGGACCTGAGGCGAGCACCTGCAGGCATGGAGGGCTTGCTCACTCACACAGGCCTGCAAGACAATATCACCTTGCCCAGTACATTCCTCGGAGCCACTGCACCCTTGAGCTTTTCATTATTGTTTTTTATAATATTTAAAAAGTTTAATACGCTATTGACCAAAGGTTCTCTCTCAAACAATGGCTACTGGAGCATATACTGTGAAGTAATTATAATAGTTTACAGCCGCCCCAGTTGAATGATGCAAAAACTTCATCATCTCTGGTTGGAGATAACAGAACAAACATACAGCATTCAAATTTCAGGAAGATGGTAACAAATTCATTGGCCAAAATAAAGCTTTAATGAGCAAAGAGCCTTCTAAGGGACTGCAAAACCTCCTAGCACTTAAAGCTTCCCTTGTGTAATGTCTACTTGTTACGATTCTTCAAGGGAGTAGCGGACCAGACCAAGTGTTCCAGCAGCCTTCTCTTGTTTGCTCAACCTCGTCAGCAAAGGGGCCAACACACCAGTGTCTAATACTATATTACTTGTAGTAACTCTTCTCTTTAGGATATTTCCTGATGATTCCTAGCCTTAAAGTATGGTGCGAGACCTAGACATAAAGTTCAAACGGGGGAATCTGATAATCCGTGAGGCTTTGTTTTACAAAGTGATAAAACCTGTCCAGCTTTCTGTGTTCTTCATAATATCACGTTGACTTCTCTAAAATTACACAGGTTTTTTTGGGGGGGCAGTTGAGAAAGGGTCTCACTACGTAGTGGAGACTCACCTGGAACTCACTGTGTAGCCCAGGCTGGTCTCGAACTCACAGCGATCCTCCTGCCTCAGCCTCCTGAGTGCTGGGATTACAGGGGTACACCACACAGCTTTGATTTTAGGGATTAATGAGACAATCTAACTTTCAGTTTGACATTTCACATACTATAGTTTCCTGTGGGATCAGAGGCTATCTTGTGTGGGACAGAAGTTTATTTGGAGCTGTTACTAGATTGTTTGGTCAGGGGGAGACTGAAGAAACAAAGGAGTTCTAGAGTTGTGTTAGAAGAGTGAAAATTCCAGGATTGGAAATCATACCATTGGCATTGCTTGCGTGATCATATATTTGTTCTAATCTTAAATCGCTCATACACACACTCACGGCTTACTCAGTTATGATATACGGACAAATAAGAATAGCATCATCTACTTTACTAGATGGCTGCTAAGCTTACAAACAATAGTCATATTTTGTGGAAATATTTTCCAAGTGTAAACTCCCCAAATATTACTTCATTTTGAATAAGCCAGAGGTGCATTAAACATAAAAGAAAATACTGGCTAGACAGAAACAGTAAAATCACTCCCAGAATTTTATGTCTGTTGTTCTTTTTTAAAAATTAATTTTATTGGTACATTTAATGTATACAATATAATGACATTCATTGTTGGAAATATGCACTTTTATGCAATCCATCTTGGTTCTTATTTTTCCCCATTATCCTTTCCTTCCTTCAGCCCCTCCATCCCAATCTACAAAGACTTTGGGTGTTTCCATTATTTTTATTTTCTCCTATTAATTCCATCCCCATCTTTCCTTTCCTCTACCCCTGCTGTTTCCCCTTGCTCTTTGTCCTTTAATCAGTTTTTCTTTCTAGAGTTTTTCTTAAACTTTCACTAGCTATCGAAAAAGAAACTTTCCAGGGGGAAAATTGGTTCTAAGAAAGGTACAAAGCCAGGTGCAGCGGCACACACTTAGAGCGCCAGCCCCCGAGGCTGGGGCAGAGCTGGGAGGCCTGGGGCGCATAGTGAATTCAAGGCCAGACTGGACCTCACAGTGAGATTCTGTCTCAAACAAGACTAAGGAAAAGAAAGGGGTGCATAAAAAGTTCTATCATACTCAGGAAAATAAATAGCATGATCTTAATCAGAAAGGTGCTCAAAAGTGACCATACGATTTACTTTTAATGTTAGTAACAACATTTTAGAGAGGAAAACTAAGAAACTTAGTGGTTTTAAACCAATGAAGATTGCTCGCAAAATCACCAGTCTTCAAAATAAGATATTCTAATGATATAATTTAATGCTGGAAAGTGATTTTTCTCTTTAAATCGCTTTTACACTTTAAAACTTCAAATTATAATATATTTTGCAGCAAATGCTACTCCTTCAAAAATAGCTGTATAAAACAAAACCCATTTAACAATCAGGAAGGCCTTTCTGGCTAAATGGTCCTTAATTCTGTCAGTATGGTTCAGATATTGCAACTCCACAGACCGAGGGCAGCACACAGCCTACATCCATGTTCCTTTTCCCTAAATAAGGTTTTCAAAATCATTCAATTTTACATTTTTTAAAAATCTGTATTTTAAGGCATTATAAAATATCTTATAACACCTCATTCTTACCTGGCAACAGCTGAATCTAAGGATCAGGTCCCTCTTTGGACACAGCAAAGCTTTCCACGTTGTCATGATGCTCTACACCCTGTTACACCGGGTGGTTTCCTATCAGCCAGGTCACATGTTCATTTGAATTTATCTCTTCACTTTGCCGCTTCAAGTTGAATTTTTTTCCCCTGTAAGTACTTCTTCTTGAACACTACCAAGGGAGGCCACTATTCTAAAACTTCTTTAAGAATGCAGCAATTTTATAAGAAAAAAATTTCCAAATGCTATCTTTGTGTAAGAGCATCCGTGCCCTTTTAATCAGAGAACTGAAAAAATAACTGATAATTTTCTCCATGGTTCAGGGTCATTAGTGGAATGATGGAGAATGGTATTTAAAAAAAACCCATCTAAGATTGTAGTTTTGGTTTTCTCATTTGTTCTAACTTGTGAGATTTATTTCTTGCAGTTTTCCATATGTTCACCTCCTTTATTTCTAACATGCTCTGTGTTGTAGATTCTGATGCACAAAGTAAAGCTTAATTTAATAGCAAAGCACCGTTTATTACTCAACTAATAAAGCTTGAGCGTTGGTGTAAATTGTATGAGGTTGTTTAAGATAGTCTAAAGGTACACTTCTTTCCTACAGACACCTGTCAGATGCAAGGTGCCTGGAGAAGGAGCAGATCTTATTCTGTCTGTCATCACTTTGGGCTTAGGCAGATTCTCGTGTTCAGTGTTCCAGGCACTGTGACTTGGACTGGGGTAGGACATCCGCTGTCCTTTTGCTTTGCCTGTAGATAGCTTATGATTTGATTCAGGTCCCTGAAAATGCATTACGTTTTGTTTATAGCAAGAAAATATTCACTCATCAAAACATGACCAAATGAAAGATAAGGATGACAGTGTTGTGTTAAAAATCTCATATTGAGGCTGAAACTTGGTATGCGTGGGTCTAATGGGTCATTATTTTTGATATGCAAGATATATGTAAAAGGATTGACTGACTTTGAGGAAGAAAGCAAAGCAAATTCACATCAATGAAAGAAATATCACTTTTAGAACACAGATTATTTTCATCATGATCAGATACATACAATATCATGTAAAGCACCTCAGGAAATCATAATCATAATTTAAATAAATCCTTTTTTTCCTTAGGGAGGCCGTAAAATTTCTAATACTCTATAAAACTATACAAGTGTTTGTAAGATTGCACTCACACAGAAAACCATATAGTTTACAATTAAAATTTAGACATGGATTTTTGCGTTGGAAGGGCAGTAAAAGCTTCTGTGTGAAATTTTTTGAATAATAATTTAAAACCAAATAAAGCCCTGTACATAACTCTGTAAGTCCTGAGGTTAATAATTCACACAAAATACATGACTGGCACAGATATACCTTTGAAAATATACAAAGGATTTATACTCCGAGTTTTGAGTTTTACCTCATGTTGCCAGGAAAAAATTCTGAGGTAAGCAGACTGATGTTCCCATATTAAGGCAAATTTTGTATTGTTTATGCTACCTATTGCAGTTAACCTTTACGGTTGTTACTTTACAGTCTTTCACTTCTCATGCCGTCTCTTCCCTTCTCCCATGCATGGTTTCCAATCCATTAAGACCACCCTCCCTTCCCCCACTTCTTTCTGTCATACAAAGATCATCAGGACACACCACATATGTCCATAGGGACTGCCGGGGCTAATGAATATGAATGTTCTGTGGCACAACACAGCGCTCCCCTTGTTCTGAAGCATCAACCCTCTTATGTGTGTAAATAACAGGTGAGCTGCGGCACACAGGGATAAATGGGGTTTAACACAACGAGACAGCCCCATACTAGATTCCTGGGATCCAGCCTGTATGACTGATCCAGAAAAAAAAAAAATCTAAATGCCAAAAGTGTATATTTCCCAAGTGTTTTGAATCTTTCTTTTTAAAAAGGACTTCGCAGAAATAATAATTACTGGCTTCCTGAAAGTCTGAGACTATTGGAGTTAGTTCAGAAGATACTATTTTGACATATAACACATATTTGCACTTACAACTTTTAATTAACACAGACTAGGTAGGTTACTGCCTGGAATTATGATTGGACTGCTTTATTTCTTCAGTCGCAACCCTAAATGTTACATTACTCATTATATGCACACATCTATTTGCATGTGGAGTCTATTTCAAGTATCTAAAAGGAAAGCTTACATGGAACTCTATTCATTTTTGCTAACAAACCCAGCTGACAAGGGTCAATAAACAAAGTCAGAATCTCCCACACCCCTGGATCTCCTGTAAAATAGGATATGCATTCACCTTTTCTGTGTTTCTCTGAAATCTTTTTCTAAAAAGGCGGTTTACATAAAACAAAGTTGGTATACAAGATTGCTTATTTAAAATGGAAAGTTCACTCAATTACATACTAATGTAATTAGACAAAGGAGTAAGAATTTTTACACATTAAATATACAATCCCTTAACTCTTCTCCCTAAAAATTCCTTGCTTTAGGTGATGCTAACCTGTGCAAAACACAGACAAAATTTGTTTAGATTATTTATGCATTTTTCTCTTTTTGGCAATTTGTGCATTAATTTTTAATGCAGTAGCAAAATAGTGTCTTGGACTTTGAAAAAAATGCTCTATAGTCAGGGGCTGGGTGACATAGTGCATTAATTCAGTGTCCTTCACTCCTGGGACCTGGGTATAATTTAGTCCAGACTGAAGAAAATAACTTTGATCTGAAGGCAGTAGAAAAAGCTACATATGAAATGAGTTTTGTAGGTTTAGTGTTGTTTCTTCCATAGAAGAGGACATAGGAAGATAAACTGCTTTAGAATGCAGCAAACTCAGTCCAGAATTAAAAGTGAGAGCTCTTAGCAGTAACAGTAGTTCCATCACCTTTACATTCTCCCCTCCTGGCCCCATAATAGAGTCTGGTGAAATAAATCTGAGCACCACCTATAATTGGGATGCTCTGATTTCCAGATAAACAGAACATTGCTGCAATGCAGTGAGAATGACAGTCCAGACATTAGTGTTGTTGGATTTCCATTTGTAAAAACAAAGAATGCTGCATAACAAGATAGGAGCAGACAAGGATATAGCATCTTCAAAGAAAGTGGCATTGCTTGTCCTGGATGAGGTGCCCACCAACATTCTCAGGAAAAAGCTAACAGAAGGACAAGAAGAACCACAAATAAACTATTTCTTCAGATCCCATTGTGGTTTTTATTTTATCTTTCAGTAATGCAAACTGGCTAAGTCTCTGTTTCATTCCCACTCCTTTTTAGTTTTTCTCTTCTGAGACAAGAATTTGCTAAATTGCTAAGTTGCTAAATTGCCCAGGCTGGGCTCAAACTTGAGATATTCCTGCCTCAGCCTCCCAGAGTGCTAGAATTATAGGGTTGCCCTACTACATCTACCATTTTGTGTTATTTACAATATTTAACTGCACAATTTAAGCTAGTGCTATATTGGACTGTGGCATTATGTTTTTCTATAAAAATATAGTTTGGGCTAAATTGAATAAAATAGTAATATAATACAATGTGCATAAATCACAGAAAAGGTATTTCTTTTCTTTTCATTGTAATACTCGAAATAATCTCAATCCAGTTCTCTTCTGTTGTTTCTAATAGAGCAATTAAAAATAAAGCTTCCTTCAATATGTTTTCATTAGAGTTAAAAGCTAGAAGGATGCTACTGCTCTATAAAAATGCGATTCTTCTTCTTCTTTTTTTTTTGGTACCTGGGATTGAACTCAAAAACTTGCACTTTCGAGGCAGGTGGCAGAACCACTGAGCCAAATCCCTAGCCCCCCAAATGTTATTCCTTTTTAGTGATGATTATAAACTATTTTACTGACCTCCTTAGCTATTGCTAAGTACCATGTTTGCTCATAATTTTAGGAAAAAGAGGTATTTTTCTGGTCACATTTTTAAATGAGCGGATAATCTGAAAAATTTTAAATTTGCTAGTTTTAGTTGTTTATATTTAAAAGCTAGTCAGTTAAATCTTTCTGTTACTTCGTCAAATTGTGTAATCTTATTAATAGCAAACATTTCCTTAGTAACAGGAAAACAAAAATTTATCTCAAACTATATAGGTTAACAAACAAGCTATACAAACAATTACATATAGGTTTTGTATATATGTGCATAAAAATGCATTTGTAGTTCAGAAAGGATGTAAGAGGAAGAATGAGAAAAGATACGAGTGGCAGTGGTGGCACACACTTGTAATCCCAGCACTCAGGAGGCTGAGTCAGGAGGATCCCCAAGAGTTTTAGGCCAGCCTGGGCTACAGAGTGAGTTCAAAGCAAGTTTGAATGATATAACGGGAGCTTTAAAAAAATTACCTATATTCTTTAAAAAAGAATCGATACTTTACTACCCTTATTAGCAACATTGTCTAACTCTGAAACACATTCTAGTAGTTTCTTATTTGGGGACAGGGTGGTGAGGGATTGAGCCCAGGGCTTAGCTTAGTGCATGCTAAGCATGCACGCTCCCACTGAACTACACCCTCAGCCTCTGAAAACACATTCTGAATTATTTAATGACCTTGAAATGTGTACATTTAAAAAATCAAAAGTCAGCATTACTGAAAATTTCCTTATCTATATATTTATTATTTGTGGCTTAAACCAAGTCAAATACTTCAAAAAGTTCCACACTTGTAAAAATTCCAAGTCTTATTTACGATCTTGAAATATACTATAAACACTCATTTCCTTAACCGAATATATATTTTTTTGGGGGGGAATTGTGAGTTTATGTGAAAAACAAATAATCCCTTTAAAACATATAACTGAACTACACAGGAAATCACTTGTTCATTAGAGTTTATTTTTGTGTTTTCTATACAACAGACTTCCTCTTTGTCAGAACAACTGAGTTAAAGACAAAGAATAAGTCTAAGTAGGTCTAAGTGTCCATTCATACTCACTACACTATCTGAAAATTCTCCTTTAAAACAAATCTTAAAAGAATCAGAATGCCTAAAAAAGTATGCTAATTTTACTTTGCAGTTTCCTTTTAGTCTATGGTCATGAAATAATTGTTTACCTAACTTGAGCAGATTTGCAAGGGAGGATGTTTTATTGTGCTTTTCATTTGTTTAATGTTTCTATACTCAGCCACTGGTTTTGAACTTTGTTTTAGAAATCATTTTATTCAGTTCAATGTCCTATGATATTATACTTTTTGGATTAACTCTCTGGCCATAGCTTCTAGAATCATAAAAATGTTACTAGAATACTCCGATAAAAACAATAACACTTTAAAAAGCATTTTGAACTAAGTATTTGTTCTCAATTTCAGTACTAATATTCCAGGCAAAAATTCATAGGTTAGCTAAAAAATACAGCTAAATAACATTTTTAAAAATTTAAAATCAAGTTTTGTGCTGAGCAAACATTCCCTTATACTTTCGGTAATATTCGTATACATTCATTAAGCTTGGTTTCTTTTATTTTCTCCCTCCTGAAATGTGTTCTGACAATTAGCATGCACAGTCCAACAGCTCACTGAATTGTTATGATTTTAAATAGGAGATCTATGGATAAAACACAGTTGAAAGGTGAGCCTATTCATCTGGAGAATAACCTCCACAAATGAAATAGCAATGAATCATTTCTAAGTTTCCACCTCCTTTAGAGCTTCATATGCCTAAGAGAAGAAAAGAGAGAAAATAAGGGTGACCTTATTTAGAAATATTAGTCAAGGCAGCCTTTGCTGTTTTTAAGCAAACATGATTGTAACCCCACTTTGTCCATCCGGTTTTCCAGTGTGTAAATTGGATGATGACTTGGACAATTCTCTCTTCATTAGTGAGCTGTGGAGAGGAAATATAGAGGTGGCTTTTGCTTTTCTTAACTCTGCAGTGCCTTATAGCTGGATTCCAAAGCATCAAGGACACACACACACACACACACACACACACACACACACACACCTATCTGGGTTTTTCCTAGACAAGCTAGAGTAATTGAAATGAAGTCTAATCAGACTCATTACTGTTTTCAGCAATTTGCACCACCAAAGATGCTTATTAGGTAACTGTGTTTAATAAACCACTCTTTAGAAAAATAACAGTAATGAGCTCTTAACAGCCAATCTTTAGCATGAATGTAATGTGAAAAGTGTTCCTAGCGCTGAATAGATTTTCACATTTAGTAGTGTCATAATTAAGCTCTCTAAATTGGTGGCTGTGATGTTAGATTTATTACAACTATTTTATTTTTTGTTAAATATACTTGGAATTACAATCTTCTTTTACAGTTGGATTATATTCATCGCACAGCCAAATTTAGGCTACTGCCAACCTGGTCAACAGGTTTCTCAACAGAGAATTTGTTAATAAATGAAAAGCAAGGATTAAACGACTGATAATTGATAACTGCCTTCCAAGTATTTTCAGCATCCCTACACTTCATAAAAATCTTTCTTCATTTTTTATGAAAATTTATCCCACATATAAATACATTTTGATCATTAAAAAGAAAAATAGCATTTCTATCACTAAGTTTAAATACCAAAAAACATGGGCATTCCGAAAGGAATAATTAACGAAATGCTGAACTTTTACAATAACATATAATTAACATTATATTGCAGCATTAGCTACTCTTAGAAATGTAAATACCATCTTTCTCTTTGTTTCTTCCCTTTTTGTAGCACTAGTTACTTAGCGCTTAACAATTAATATAGAGATGGTAATATAAATATGTATTATTTATTATATGTGCAAAGGGTTGTGGTGAGAGTTAGCCAGACTTCTTAGTGAGGGGGGAAAAATTACACACCTCTAAAGACAGGAGTTATTTCTGTAGAGGATTAGGCATGTGTTAAAATAAGAATATACCTATAGCATCTATATTGCTTTTTTCAGCAGGCTGTATCCTAAGGCATATTTTTATTATTACATTTACATAAAAGGAACTGAAAATTTTTCTTGAGATTATCTAAAAAGAATGTATGGGAATCTTTTCAGCTCAGGTACCTGAAATGAAATCTCTTACATGGTAGGATAAAATATTGTTACTGTAATTTAAAAGATGACACAATCAACTTTGAAATGTGATTCTGGACATTTCAAAATACAATGGGTTCATAAAGAAGTACAAAAAATGAAGAAGTACAAAAAATGACAGGACACCAACAGTTTCTAATCGTTCGTAATAATATGTTAAGAAGGGCTCTGCACCAAAAGATTCTTCTAGTGCAATCTGTTTCTTCTAAACTCATGAGCTTCGTAATTGCTAATTGGAGCCAAAAACCACCATAACTGTTTTTGGCTTTTTGAATCAATAGGACTATGAGAACTGAGAATGTCAAATTAACGGCCTGTTTCATCTGATTTTGTGGAATGTACTTCTTTATATTACAAAGCAGAAAAGAAACTGTATGGGCTTCTGTTCAGATGTCCTCGAAAACTTCATGTGTTCATAGGTGGGGCCTCTTCAGAAGTGGCTGGATCTAGATTGTTATGCTAGAATTGACTCAGGGCACTAGAATTAAGGGCATTAGTGCTACCAGCCCTAAGCATCCTGGCTAAGATATCAGGGATAGAAAGCGCTGTGGCTGCCCCTTGCTGTCTCACTACCTTCTGCCCATCCTGAACTGTTTCTCTTCTGCCATGCCCCTCTGCCACGCCACCCTGCCTCGGAACCAGCTGATTATGCACTGAAATCTCTACAAACTGTGAGCTACATAAACTTTTCCTCCATGATTGGATGTCAGGTATTTTGTCTCAGCAACGACAAAAGTAACTAAGAAACCAAACTCGTTCCCTTGTGAATTCATGTAATTGTCAGATCAATATATCTTCCCATTTAAATATTGATTAAATTTGTATCTAGAGGGCCGGGGATGTAGCTCAGTGGTTCCGCCACCTGCTTCGCAAGCGCAAGGACCTGAGTTTGATCCCCGGTACCCCCCCAAAAAAATTGTATCTAGAAACACACAAGCATAAACCAGTGCTGGAAAACACTGTCCTTTCATCTTGAAATGACGCACAATTAGTTTTAGAACACAATGACACACAAAGGAGAAGATCCCCTTCAGTGTTTTGAAGTACCTTCTTAGAACTTTGAAAAACTTCATTTACCACTCATACCATGTAGGAATGTTTTATTAAAGGGAATGCATATTTTATTCATTTGCTTTTATTACAAAAGTTGAGACTATGAGATGTCAAGTAATGGTAAAGATAACCATAATAATAATGGTGAATAAGAATCATTATTTTGCTGAGTTCTAAAAATAACTTTCCATAATGATAGAGCTGTAGTTATAGCTATGAATTTTAATTAGGAATCGAGTACCTACTTAATAGATCTAACCCTGGGTTATAGAAAGCTGGCATAAATTGCATAGGTCTTCATTTCTAACATTAGTAACACCTGTTACAGAGGATGGTATACATACAGAGACTAATGCAACCAAAAATAACACGTAAACACACATTGTCATGTAAATCAAGTTATGGGTCAATTAGGTCGAATAAAATAGAAGTTGTGGAATTCACACTTTTTGGCCCATATCATTTAGATAATAATCTAAAGATGCAAAGAAGGACATACGTAGCTTACAAAATAATTTTCAGAAGAATTAGGGATCATGAATCCTCACAATTTTCAGAGACCCAAAATGCCTAGTATCAGTTGTACCATTTTTGCTCTCTTTCAGTTTCATTACTTGCCATATTCCTGTGCTAAAAAAAGCTTACAACAAAATATCCTCCCACATATTTCCATGAAACAAATAAACAAAACAATAAACTAAAATGAAACCAGAAAATTCAATTTCTTTTACTGTCCTTAGATTAAATCCTTTCAGGCATATTTTTCTCCCTCTCCCCTCCGGCAGGTGGGGCAATGTATTATTTTTCCTTTCCTTTTTCTTTTCTCCTTTCTTCCTATTTTCAAGCAGTTTGTCAATTATGAGAAAACACATTACAGAGGTCTCAAATCTTTAGACCAGAATCTAATAAGAAATGATCCTAGAGTCTCTGAATCTTGATAATTTTTACTTATCCTTAGTAAAAACAAATAGGATCAGTTGTATAAACAACTTACAATATGACGAAATTCATGCTGTCTCACATCTAAGTGCTTATTACTATGAGAGAATTCCTGCTAAAAATGCTAGGCAATACAGTTCCCCGACAAAGTTTGTGGTTTATCTTCAAAACAGATTTACTGGAAAAAAAAAAAAAAGATTTAGTTCTAAATCTGGTAAGGAGAAGTGGCTATCTAGAGGAGTTAAAATTTGAGGCGTATCTTGAAGGTTCAGTAGAATTTCATTAGTTAGAACAGACAGGGATAAGGTTTCCTACCTGAGACAAAACTGGGTTAAGCTCAAAGAAGCAGCCCCACGTGCATGGTACTATTTGAAAATAGCTTAGCTTGCTATGGTTAGGAGGCAGGAGGGAATTATATGTTTGTGCATGTTGTGGAATTGAAGTAGATATAAAGCTTGAAATTGTATTGCAAAGGGACTTAAATGTCCTGAGTCTATCCTGTTAAAACAATGTTGTCCTGGTCTGTTTTTCAGCAATTTATCAATAATAAAAATATATATGATGAAAGTGAGGGAGAAAAGACAAGAAGCTAGGCTTAAACTTCAGCAAAAGGAAAATCTAAGATTTTAGAGGTAGAATCAAAAGCATAGGCTAGCCTGTTAGGTTTGAAAGAAAGGAAAGGAACATTATCTCTTCTTACAAAGGGCATCATCATAAAGACAGAAATCTTTGTAAGGCTCTGAAGTGGAACTCTGTGGGAGATCCTGTGCCTTACACATCCAAGGACCTGGGTTCCATCCCCAACAGCATAAAAAAGTAGGAGATATTAAAAAACAGCTGATAAATAAATCAAAGTGAATGTTACATTTATCTTCCAAAAGCCTATTGCGGGATCATCATCACTTTTTGAAGTAACTTTCATAAAGCCACCACAGAGCCAGAATTGCCACCTCGATCAGGTGATTCAAAACTGCTGCGTATTGTCTTCTTTAGGGAACCACTCCAAGTTGTTGTTGCTGTTTTTCCTTGCACAACCATTTGCTGATCAGTGGAAATGTATGAGAGAAATAAAAACTCCAGAAGTAGGTTTCAATTCGTGAGCATATGCAAATTCATCAACACTTCGGTCATGGAGGATTCAACACCATGTAAAGAATGAAGTGAAAATGAAGCTATTGCACTTAACCATCATTTAAGGAACAAGAAATGGTGACTGCGAGGGTATTTACAAAGTACAAAGAGGGAAAGAGAAAAAAAAAAAAACCCTGGAGAGAAAATGTTGTTGCAAAAGACAAGTGAGGGGGGATTCTCAAAGACAGAATGTTTAATAATAGCACCGGCCTCAGAGAAGTCAAGTAGGATTAGGAGAGAAAACAGACAATTAGGAGGCCAGAGGTGATCAATGGGAGAGAAATATCAATGGAGTCATGGGGTCAGAAGCCACAGTGAGTTCATTATAGAAGAGATGGTTCATGAAGAAGAGAGATGGCAAGCTCGGAAAATTTTCCTCATAATCATTTTAGGAGACATAAACAGTCTAAGGGACAAA
Source organism: Fukomys damarensis (assembly GCF_012274545.1). Lineage (NCBI taxonomy): Eukaryota > Metazoa > Chordata > Mammalia > Rodentia > Bathyergidae > Fukomys > Fukomys damarensis. The sequence continues at coordinate 30,786,856 of NW_022900938.1, read as the reverse complement.
GAAGAATGAAGAAAGGTACTTTTTATTTATTTATTTTATTATTCTTATTATTATTATTTTGGTACCGGGGATTGAACTCGGGTCCTTGTGCTTGCAAGGCAGGCCACTGAACCGCTGAGCTAAATCCCCAGCCCGAAAGGTACTTTTTAAATGGATATGTGGTGGAAAATTTGATCATCACCCTAGATCAAAGATCAGAAAACTTTTCCAAATCTAGCAGATCAAATCCACCGCAGCATCCTCTGCAAATAAAGTTTCACTAGAACTCAGCCACACCCACTGTCTCTGCATTGCCTGCAGTTCTTTTCCAGCTATAGGCAGTTGAATAGTTGCGCCAGAAACCATATCTTCAACAAAGCTGTAAATGTTTCCCTTCTCCCCTTTACAGGAAGTGAATCAACTCTCTGTTTTAGGCTGTGGGGGAGGACAGTGAAAAGATAAGTCAAATATACATAGGTGGGGATTGATGAAATACTACTCCAGGTTATGCATGTTTCAGAGTAGATAGGCACTAATGGCAAGCAGAATATATTTATCTCCTTTGTTTCCCCTAAGTGTAAATCCTGGTCACAAGGAGAATCCATCACCGAAGTTAGAAAGTCACAACAAGTAAACCATAAAGGACAACACTGCCATTGAGGTGTGTGACAACAAAGAAGAACCTGGAAAAGTAGGCCTAATTGAAGACGGCATTCTCAGTTTTAGCAGATTGTACTAAAAGAAGGGCGAGGACTAGCAGTCATTTTTAAAATATGTAATACAACTTTCAACCTTTAGGAAGAATTACAGCTTCAAGGTCTAGGAATATAGGGGTTCCGCTGCCTGCCTCAGAAGTGCAAGGTCCCAAGTTCAATTCCCGGTACCAAAACAAACAAACAAACAAATGAAATAAAATAAGAATTACAGTTTTTTAAACAACATATGAATCTATGTAGAAAGAAATGAGTACTGCCTAAATACATACATCCTTAAATACTGAAGATATTTCAAAATGGATAAAAGTAATGAGTATTTTTAAAGTAATTTTTAAAGTAATAAACGGGTTAAATCAAGTATATTCTTTTTTTTTTTTTTTTTTTGTAGTGGGGATCGAACTCAGGATCTTGCACTTGCAAGGCAGGTGGCAGCACCACTGAGTTAAATCCCTGGCCCTCAGGTATAATCTTGATTCTATCTTCCTATCTTGACAATTATATTCATAAACACCTGGAAGGCTGGGTTAAATTTTGGAATTTTCTATCTCCTGGGTTGTCAGAGGTCTCCCAGCAATGATGAGCTAACCAAAGCCACTCTTTCTTCGCCCTTCTTATCATCACTAAGTATAGGAGCTCATCATACATGCTATAGAATATTTCATCCGTTCTCTGCCTTCTCTCCACCTGTACCCAACTGCTTTTTGGCCTCAGTTTGGGTCTAGGTGGACTATAATGAGGCCACTATCCAGCCTTGGAAGGACACACCTGCAGAAAAGCCCTGCATGGGTCCTGGAGTAGGCTCAGAATAATTTGCATAGGGATTTCCAAGTGCCTGGACACTGACCAGAGTTCCCAGGGAACAGTTTTCTTGGCTCCTTGGATTCCTCACATGGGGCTACAGAGGGTTCTGGCAGAGGCTAAGACCGGGGCTTCTTAAACAGGGACACACCTTGCCTGGTCAAAGAAGGTTATAGTGACAAGTATTAATAATTCAGTGGTCTACAAAATTAACAGTAACATTATTAATGCTTCAGCTTGCTCTTTTTCAATAGCAAAAGATATTACACCAGAAACTAAAAGATATACATTTTAATACCAGTTCCCTAGTCACTGTCACAATAATTTGGTCCAAAGACCAGCCTCTGAATCTGAGATTCCTCATTAGTGAACCCCACACAACTATTATAAATACTGAGATAATATGAGTAGTGATATAGATTATCATTTTATAGCAATGACTTGACAGGATTGGAACCAGAGTTTAAGATTACTATTCCCATTTTCCTAGTCTTGTTACTCTAATTCTTCTTACTATAGTACTTTCTAAACATTTGGTTTGTTATTTACTTTTAGGCTAACAATGAGCAAGATATTTTCCTAGATAAGCCATCACCTTTCTAGTTTTACCATCCAAACTTCTTGAATAAACTCATTTTAGCTCTCTCAGCTAGGGCTTCCTTATCTCCATTTTCATTTAACAATGACAGTATGCTTTCTAGAAAGACAGAGGCAAAGTGTGCGCATAGAAGAGAGTATAAACAAGAAGTGTGATTCTAGCCCTCTCTGTATTTTTTGGACTTAATACTAAATCACCTTTCTAGTTTTACCATCCAAACTTCTTGAATAAACTCATTTTAGCTCTCTCAGCTAGGGCTTCCTTATCTCCATTTTCATTTAACAATGACAGTATGCTTTCTAGAAAGACAGAGGCAAAGTGTGCGCATAGAAGAGAGTATAAACAAGAAGTGTGATTCTAGCCCTCTCTGTATTTTTTGGACTTAATACTAAAATA
>NW_022900938.1:30736208-30783935 GCF_012274545.1 Fukomys damarensis | reverse complement strand
ATATATATATATATATATACATATATATCCATGAAATATTTTAGATAATTTTGGATAAGACTCTACCAAGTGGTAGATGACTTACAGGGTGCAGAAAACGTACAAGGTATCGTGCAAGAAATCTTTAATAATGTAGGATTTCCTGTAAGATATAATGCTCATATTTGTTGAAAGAACAAAATAGAAGTTATATTACATTAGACATTTTATGAAAATGTTTTTCATATCCTTAATAGTATCTTATTCACTCTTCTTACTGAGAAATAATTTACTGCAAAAGTGCTTTGAACTTACCCTCTAGCCCAGGCTGGCCTTGAACTCAGTGATACTCCCGCTTCAACCTTATGAGTCCTGGGATTTCAGGTGTGCACCACATCTGGCAAAAGTGTCTTTAATTTTTAACTATCAAGCTTGTGGAATTCTTATTTTTGTCATACTCTGGCCATGGTGGATTTGAATTGGGTTGTATATTTGAATCATTCTAAATTTCAATCCTTAGACTTCCAGTTATCAGCCATGGAAAATTAACCTTTCTAAACCTAAATGTCCCCTCCTTTAAGACGGGCATAATAATAACTCTGAAAGATTGTTTGGTGGACTAAATGAGATGACATGAGGAAAGCAGCTAGCATTCAGTGGTCACTTTATAGAAACTACCCCTATGGAAAACTCTTTGATGTTCCTGGGGAAAGAACTAAAAACAAAGGATAAGGGAAAGTTACAGGTGGGTAGATTCCAGAATCATGCTATACAACAACGTCTCATACTTCATGTAATATTTTACCATTAGAAGTTTGAAATCATTTCCTAGTTCTTTCAAAAACTGTTATTTTTATTCAAAATAAAACTTCCAAACATAAGAGTTACAAAGTACTAAGTTCTCTATAGTTGGATATATTTGAACAGAATAATAATAATGATAGCTAATATATTTTGCACATTTTTATGGGCCAGGCCAGGTCACAGTCCTATTATACATCATCCTGTTACTCACTTCCCGCCCTTTGAATAAAGAAACTGAGTGGTGAAAGATTCAGTGATCAGCCAAAGTCATACAAATAATACCAGTGGAAGTCAGGATATTAAACCCAGCAGTTAGTCCACAAAGCCTATGATATTAAGTGCTAGTCTTAATGCTCATGTGTTTACAGCTGCCTCTATGAACATGTTTCAGTGATAGTGTTGTCTACTGGTTCTCCACATTTCTTTCCAGCTTGCTGTATTCTTGGTTTCCTAACATTGTCACAGACCAGGACTGCACAGTAGATTTAGTTCCAGAGTGATGTCAGGGGGCAGGAAATTTAGAATGAGCATTCAAACCTATACTTTTCTTCGGTCAACCTGTACTGTCTCCAGAAGGCCTTGTGCACTCCTGTGACTCTTGTTCATGTTCTCAACGTCTGGCCCACGTCCTACTTTAGATTTAAAGAACAGCATAACCGACTGCCCACCACATGAGCACAGACTACACGTGTACGAAGAGAATGCACCAGTGAATCTCGCATTCCCAGGCATTCCGGCACCTCCTCTCCTACAATACATACAATCAATGGCAAAGTCTTCTCAATTCATCTCTTAAACCCACAGTCTAGTGCTTCTTCATTCCCTTGCTAATGCCTTTGTCAGTTTCATTCATCCCTTTCCAGCAAGTGCTCTCGTATTTCCCGTGTGTTTTACCTGCCAGGATAAATATGGGGCGTGTGTGTGTGTGCGTGTGTGCACATATACACAGTATGAATACGCATGTCTGTAAATATGTATCTATTTGTATTTTTGGCTTATTTTAAATAATTAAAATACTAATTTCCCTGGTTTTCAAATAGAAGCTTACTTGAAAATGTGGAAAATAGTGAAACATACATTAAATGCCCATTATCTATCATCAGACAGAATCTAATAAAGTCATTTTTCCATGTAAAATCTGTTTTCCTTTGAAAACTTTAATATCTTCCTAGGTATTTCTACTTCTGATGTTGTTGAGTGTCTGTACCGCCAACTTCGTAGGAAGCTGCTAGGATTTCTTGTATCTTTGTATGTGCTGATTTCCCTGCTTGTAAAGTCCTTTGCCATCCTTACTATCCTTTCTTTCCCAGGCCAAATGTAACTTGGCCAAGTTGCAACTACTTGGATCTCTTGTTAGACTATAAAGTCCATGAAGTCAATTACTTTTTTCCTCTGTTCTCTGTTATTAGTATTTTCATGTGTATATGTAAGTGTATCAAAATCTTACGACTTATGACAATGATGATGTAGTACGTATTTTCCAACAAAACTGTCATAAACATGGTTGCTATATCATATAGCATTCATTGATTACAATGATGCCTGATTACCAGTTATGTATAGAATACCTGTATTTAGAGAACTTAAGATGAAGGCTATCTTATGCAAATTCTTTATAAGAATCACTAAGCCATTTATAGCTGTTACTTTACTGTACCAAAGTTTTAGGTGTTAACCTCTTTCATCAAGCTAAAGTCATTTTAGGTTCCCAACATTGCTACATTGTATTTCCAACAGAATATGTGCTCAAAAAATAAAACAGGAAAAAGAAAATAAAAAAATTCCAAACACTCCACTAAATTTTTATGAAACACACATATCACTATTTAATTAGTAACTGTTGCTTTTTGATAAAATCAGCATGATAGCTACTTTTAGTACCTACTACATGTGTATACTTAACTTCAAATGCACTTACAATATACTTCAAGTCAGCCCTCACAAAAATAACAAGACACCATTAGAATGTATTATACATGCTACAGAATAAGAAACTCATGTAGTAAGATCACTACAAAATACATTATCTATATATTTAAATATGTCTAAAAACTTTGTATGGATAAACAAATATCAGAAGCAAATACAGATATGATTTTAAATTTATTATAGTTTAAATCATATGGTTTGCCTTCTATTTGTTAAACTCTACTTTAAAAGTTTATACACTGACTGATCTAAATGGAACCTGATATCTAATGGCTAGAGGGCACAGACTGATATTTAAGATGTAAGGCTGCACCATGGTAACTCTGATGGGTTGTTTTATATTCAGGATAACCAGAAATGACATTTTTTAAAAAAGGTCTAGATTACTAAAAAGAAAGACTACCATAATGGCATCAGTGGGAACTGCTCTTTACAATAGCTAAATTTTTTTAAAAAAGAAAAACATCGGTACCAAGAAAAACAGATACACAGAAAGAGTTATTTTATTTTTGTTGTATAATTTTTTGAAAAGATTCATGCTCTAAGTATTTTCAAAAAATCTAAACAGGTTAGTAGTACTTCTAAAATCAATTGTGCAGCATGGTCTTATAACGATGACACATTCTTCATAGTGTTTGTTATACTAGCATCAGGTCTCGGTTGGTTTAGAATACAGCTTGACCTTTTCATAAGTTTGACTGTTATTGCACATTTTTTCTTTAGTGTAAGGTCACTTAGAGAAAACAGTTTGCTACAATACTACCTCTTTCAAAAATATACATATGCCTGCATTGCCAGGGTGATATTATCATGAAGGAGGTATGAACAAATAATCTCATAATGAATTGCTTTCAATTAACATTTCAGTAGGTTCAGAGGTTGATAGTAATATATCCCCTATATTTTCCCAACATTAGAAATAAATTATAGAATGTATATCTATTTAATACAACCATAAGAAAATGAATTACAACACTAAATAGAATTTGTCAAGTATAGAACATATACCTGTTTGTATATATTTATATATAAATATATAATCTGTGTGTATATATATATATGTATATATATAAAATCAAGTACTAAGAGAAATAAAATGAAATAAAGAATTTTATTTTGAACTAAGTTTTAAGTAAAAGACATTAAGCATTTATTCATCTGGTCAATATGTTTTTATTTAAAGTAAACTTGGTACCATGTACTGGACACTGCTTATAAATAAAACAAAAAAAATTAAAGAAACATAATCAAATAGTTCTGTCACTAACTCAAAGCTGGCAATAGTTGAATCATGCGTTTGTTCTGTGGAACTCAGAAAGAGCCCATCTATTTTCAACTTTCGCTTCATAAATAGGTTATAGCCCTCGTTGTGTGTTCAAATTTTTTCTCACAGACCTAATTCTGACAGTTTTTAACTCTGCCCAATAAAGTAAACCACAGAAGCATCTCGGAAGATAGCAGAGGAAATCAAACCAGAGGAAATATCCTCGGGGCTAACTCCTGGCATCTAAGATTTAATGGCAACTCATGTGTTAGTGCCTCTCACTTGGAAGAGATAACGTATATGAAGATAGACAAAATTGCAGGTTCAGTCATATCAAAATGTGATTTATGCCAAAACAGATCTGGAAATGTCAACAACTGCTGACTAAATGACAAGTTTTAAACTTCTCAAAAGACAACTGAATTCAGTAATTATTTAACTTTTTCTTTTTGTCTTGCTACTAGAATGAGAAGCACGATCTTTTCTTGCACGTGCACATAAAGCTTTCAAATTGGTATTTTGCTTGAGCACATCTTGGGAATCTGTAAGATGCTGTAACTCTACACACTTACACATTTTAATATTTTTACCATCCTGGTACTGGCATATTTTTGGTATAACTTTTGCCGTAAAATATTAAATTGAAGTGCCAATGACATACAGAATTTTAAGTAAACAAAGCACCAACAGAAAGCACACTGCCTGTGTGCGCTGGGAGCTCCACTAGACAGTCATCTGCAAATGGACAACTTTAATTCAATTCCTGGCACCATTGGCTGTGCTGAGAATTCTCCTATCTCTTCACACCAGGGGTTTGCTCTTTTAAGCGCTGCTCCCTGAAGAGAAGGAAAAACTAGAGAGAGAGGATTTCCAATGACCCTGCACAGATGAATGGATATGTCAATGGTGAATATTGGTTCAGCTTTGAAACGGAATCCTGCAGTGGTCTTGCTTCCCCCAGCTCTTCTGTGTTAGTGTGAATGTTGCTGAAGACTTGTGAGAGCAGGAATCTTTAAAAGATCAAGACAGAGTAAGAAAGTGAAAACACAAGAAGAGAGAGAAAGGACAAAATGCTTTTGAAAAATTAATGATAATTTAAATGTTTGGGAAATTCAATTTGCTAGAGGCAAGTAAGGGAGTGTTAATTCTTATATTAGTGGGCCTTTACATTGAAAACTTGAAGCTCCAGAAAGGTAAATTCCAAAATACTAATTGCTTTCAGTCAATTAGTAATGTGGTGTTCATCTGACAATTGTTAAAGAAGAATTAAATAATGAACCAAGCACTTCAAATCCTCTTATTCTTTCCCATGCCAGTAATGGAGGCACACACTGACACAAGCAAAAGCAAAAAAAATCAGTTCCATTTTGTTTGGAAGATGAGCATTTCAGTTACTAATCTTGTAACATGGGTAGATTAAAAAATCCTGGTGAGTAACTGAAGAACATACATTTATTTTCACATGCTTTATGGTTAGTTTTCATTCAGCTATCAATCAATCAATTATGCTGTGACATGATGTAATTTCCTAATCATACTAATATTCATGCTTTATCACTATCAAACCTAGAGCACATACATTTCAATGAGACAGAAGTCTAATTATTTAAATGTGTTACAGCATATTACATCTCCAAGGCTGTTTCCTTTATGAGTTTTTCTCCCCTAAAAAAATAACATCTAATTTAATTGTAAGGAGAAAAGTATATTAAACCACATTACATCCCTCCAGTAAGCAAAACTGATTTTTTTTATAGATCCAAATAACTATAGAACATTTTTATGGATTCTCATTTAAAATTAATATTGTTTACTTGTTACTAAGAATAGCAAAATAGAACATGTGGTACAAACAGAAGTAATAATCATACCTAAGAAGAATAAATGGTATTTTTTATTTTTCAGTGATCCTTATCTGAGAAAAAATTATTATAAGAACTATTCTATAATCCTAAAATATGATTTTGCATTATTTTCTATGACTGGCTTAGTTCTCAGTTTTCGCTATACTTAAAAATTTTTAGACTTAAAAAAGAAAGCATTTATAATTTATCTATCATTTTAGTGTTACCATGACAAATGCTAGAAAATAGTTTAATTGTGCAACGGAGACTGCTCCTGTGATATATATGTATATTGCAATCTATAATTATAGGCTCTATATTGCAGATTACTTTAAAGGCAATGAATCTTCTATATGTAGTATAGGTGAAACATGGCAAACATGTAGGTTTCCTCAGATATTTACAAGGGAAAAAAAAATCAGTCAGGTGCAAAAGTAATCACTTCCTATAGTTCTTTGGTGCCAACAGTCTGCTAGAATCATGGCAATAGCTCCTCAGTTTCATTTTCGTTATCACAATCTGTTTTGATATACATTCTCAGGAAAGGCCTGAAAATTCCATCACCCCTTTCAGTGCTGAATGGCACAGATACAATGAAATCAAACAGAAGGCAGCTACACCACCACCATAAAAAACACAAGAGGCATTATTTTTCAAATATAAAATCAAGTATTTTTTCAAGTAATAAAAATGGTCTCTTCTAAATCCCTCAGGGAAGATTAAAATGCATTAAGGCCTCCTTTTCCATGTTCCCTAAGTTTATTTTATTGCTGCTGACCTGATGGTTTAACATTTAAGTTTTTTTAAAATAGATACATGAATATTTTATGCATAAAGTAGCTTAGGTTGACACGTGTGTCTTGCAAAACTGTTACTGTTATTATTAGTATCAAAGTACTGCCTTTAAGGCTCTAATTATTACTATTTAAAACTACTTCCTGTGAAGTTACAGATTTGTACCTACAACTAGACAGGTATCAAGGACGTACTTCTTGTAAGAAGCATCATGTTGCTGCCTCATTACATTCAGTTGGGTTGGGGAGGATACCAGTTTGTTGGGGATTGAACCTAGGGCATTTGCACTGAGCTACATCCCCAGCCCTTTTTATTTTGAGAGTAATTCATTAAATGGCCAAGCAAAGCTTGAACATGCAATCCTCCTGCCTCAGCCTCCCAGAGTGTTGAGGTTAGAGGTGTACACCACATGCCAGCTCACATTCAGTTTTCAAATAAAAAGATTTTGTAGAAGATTCCCCTACTTCAGGATTAGCGCATCATTACCAAAACAGTAAACTATTTCTTTATTATTAAAAAATGTCTAATCAAGGTAACAACTACAGAAAATACTGAACTGGAAAAATGTCATAGTATTAAACTAAGGAACATTTTCCTTGCCATCTAACAGTATTGCAAGAATTACAAGGTACAGTTTACTCCTAATCATTTTCATGAAAACTTCCATGGGTTGTTCATTTTATCATTTTATTTCACCAATAGACTCTCTTAACCAGCCACCATTTCTCTCTACTATTTATAGTTCCACATGTCTACAAGTGTAATTCAACATTTAAGTTTTAGATCTTTTTATTTATAAATTCCAGGAGACAACCATTTGTAACAACTGATTTTAACTATATTTTATATGTTTTAGAATTTGTACTTAAAAAGCAATTTGATTAATTTCTTTAAGATGGAGTATTTTTGTGTATGAAGAACCTCTCTCTTCAATCTTGGAGTTCATTATTCAATCCAGACTTACGACTTGACAAAAAAATCCAGCTGTTATGATTTTTATGTTAGCTCTTCAAAATACTATATATTTAACTATACAAAAGATATGGCTAATAAATATACCTGGCCAGAATGGTAGAGTCCTCACATACTAAAGATAAAAGCAAATCCTTTAGCCTGCACTTGATTTAACATTTAGAAACACTGGTACATGTGAATCCTGGAACTTTGAACCTCAAGTCTCCTACCTAGTGATAAATATCAGGGCGCCCCAAGGAGTTTCTTCCTTGTCCTTTAACAGCCTGCTTGGCATCAAGTGCTCAGTGGGCTGGAAATCCACAGCTCGCCAGGGAAGAACAGCACAGACAGAGGCATGTTTACTCTGTCAGAGGCAGCTGATTAGGATGACACCAACTCTTAACATGAAACCAGCTAAGCAGCGCTCTACCCAGAGAGTTCTGAAACTCTAAGCACTCACCAGTGAAGTCCCCAATCTGTATTAGGAATGGTGGGGATTTGGCTGCTTTAACTGCTCATACAATAGATGTTAATGAAGTCTGGACTCTCTGGACTCAAATTTCCTTCTGAAAACCTAAAACAGTGTGATTTAAAGCTATGTAAAGAAAACAGAGTATCTCCAATAACTTCATTATCCTGGGTTTTGCATTTGGGAATTGTAAAGGAGAATATAAAAAATCAATGGGAAATTTAACGAGTAAAAGCTGCAATTTCAAATCACTGGATCACACAACTTAAAAGGACTTCAGAGGCCATTAGTTCAGCCCCTTCATCTTACTGCGGGGAAGATGAGTTCCAGAGTTCCTAAAGACAAGGAAGAGTCCAGTGTGGCAGCCTCAGAACACTGGCCTCTGCCCATCCACAGACCTTTCCATTAAACATGTTGATTTCTTTATATCTTCTCAGAAAATTAAAAACCTGGGGTGGGGATGTACGTCAGGGGTAGAGTGCTTGCCTACCATGCTTGAAATCCTGGGTTCAATTTGCTAGCACCTTAAGAAACAAAACACAAAAGAAAGAAAATTAACTTTTACTGGAACATAATTATGATTACAAAGATAGTCTTCCAGAGTCAAAAGAGTTGGAAATCTGATGAGAATGAGGAAAATGAGATTACTATGTCATGAAATTCCACGGGGAATCCTCTTTTAGAAAACCAGATTGAGTGGTTACAAAGTATTCTTTTTACAATTTTACTATGACCTGTGTAAGAAACAAGAAGGGATGAGCTTATCATTTATTTTTCACTTAAAATATAGTAAGGAAATTTGAGGTTTTGTATACAGAAAGTCTATGTTCTTTGGACCATTAAAGCTCTGTGGATTTCCAACACAATTCATGTTCATGCATTATGATGTATTTCAGTAACAAAGAACTTTGTCAAACCACATTATTAGTCTGTTATCATGTAGTCATACACCATGTTAACCTGATATACTCACTTGTTGTCATTTGAGGTGAAATAATTCTTTTTCTATTACTATAGAATGTTGTGGCTTCAAACTTAGGTCACTTGCGAATGGCTAAGTCACGACTTCTCAGCATGTTAAATGCCCGTTGAGAGTTTATTTTCCGACAGTACATTTACACACCAGCCATTATCGTACAGTTTCACACACTGTTAGCCTAGGTTGATGCTAACCACTGGCACCCTAGTGACCCAATAAATACAATGACCACCTTCTGAAAGCTTCCAAATATACCTATAAATCCTGTGGAACAGTGAGAACAACGTTAGATAGAGGAGAACAGAAGTCCGGGAAATTAGTATCAGGGATGCTAATAATTAGCACTGCTCACTTAGCACTTCGATGATCGATCTTCTCATCTACAGATGGAGTTATCTTAGCTTTCCCTTTAGCTTTCTTTATCTCTAAAACATTATGCAAACAAACACTCCAGGCAGTAGAGAAGTGGGAAACCTGTATGCTTTAGCTAAGATAAAACAGAATCTATAAATTACTGTGGGTATTCAGAGGAAGGAACATCTAATAATGCGTAGTAGACTTGGTTATGGATTTTCTCGGAACTCTAAATTCTCAAAAGCAGGCAATGAATATAATTTATGTTTGTATCACCAGTAGCTTAAGTAGTTTTTGGCCTATGGAAGGTCCTCACTAATTAAATATTAGATAAAATGAGAATAAAGTTAAGAAAACAATTTAATTCGTAGTAACACCAAAAAGAATAAAACACTTGTTACTAACTTTATATCTTAGTCATTTTCCTTGTCATTGAGTCAAAATACTTGATTCTTGTGAGCTAAAGGAAGAGAGGTTTATTTTGGCTCACGTTTCAGTCTATGTTCCGTCGGCTCTAAGGCGGGAAGTCATGGTGAAAAGGATTGGAAAAGAAAAGCTGCTCACATTAGGGTAGCCAGGAAGTAGAGACAGGATGGAGAAGCCAGGAAGGGAGACAAGTCCTTTTAGATAAAACCCTTCCATGATCTTCTTCCCCTGAATAGGACCCACATCCTGACAACAAGTCAGCTATAGGACCCCTATGGTACCATCCTCTTCCAAAAGCCATCCCCCACCACGAGCACATGAAGCACTTGTGGGACACCTTAGCTATAAACAATCACTTTGTAAAGATAAGTACAAAATACACTGTGAAAACAACAAAACACTGATGAAGGAAATGAGAAAAAACTCAAACGAATGGAACAATATTTCATGTTTATGATTTGGAAGACATCATTATGATGACAATTATCTTCAAATCCATGTATAGATTCAATGCAATCCTTTTCAGAGTCCCAGCTTCTCCAGAGAAATTGATATGCTAATTTTAAAATCCATAAGGATGCCGGGCATGGTGGTGCACACCTGTAAACCCTGCACTAGGAAGGTTACAGAGGGAGGATTGCCAGGAGTTCAAGGCCAGTTTGGGCTGCATATAGAATTCAAGGCCAGTATGAACTATATAGCAAGACTCTGCTAAAAAACAAACAAACAAACAAACAAAAATACCATAAGGAATTTCCAGGAGCCCAGAAGTCAAAAATGATCTTTAAGAAAGAACAAAGTATGAGTTATGCATTTCAGTTTTGAAACATACTATAAAACAATGGTAATCTAGTTATGTTATAAGGACAGATATATAGGTCATTGGAATAGAATTGGAAGTCCAGCAATAAAGGCATGTATACGGGCAGGTGATTTTCTACAAGGAAATGCAGATCATTCAATAAAGCAAGACTAGTCTTACAAGTGGTAATAGGACAACTAGATAGAGAGAAGCAAAAGGGTGAAGTCTCAACTTCATACCATATATGAAAATACGTCGAAACAGAACATGGACCTAGGTAAATGTCAAACTTAAAGATAAGTGGGGCTGGGGATTTAGCTCAATGGTTCCACCATCTACCTTGCAAGTACAAGGACCTGAGTTCGATTCCCGGTATCAAAAAAAAAAAACCCTTAAAGATAAGAGCTTCTCTTATAAGAAAGCACCCTAACAGAGTGATGTATTAAAGTACCTTACATAACGGATTAAGGCTAAAGCTGCACATACTAGAGCACTGTTTGCATGAAATATGAGCTCTGATATACAACTACATATCCTAAAATAGACACAGAACGGGCCCTATTTTAGTCACTTTCCCATTGCTGGGCAAAATATCTAACACCCACAATTTGAAGAAGGAGTTTACTTGGGTTAATGGTTTCTGACAGTTCAGTCTGTGGCTGGATGACTCAAGAACAGAAGTGGCATGGTAAAGGGCATGGCAGAGGAAAGCTGTTCAGCCCACGGCAGCCAGGAAGCAGAGAGAGAAGGAAGAAATCAGGAACAAGAATACAGCCTTCCAGGTCACAACCCCAGCGACCTCTTTCAGCTTCCTGAAAGTATAAACTCATATATGGATTAATCCACCCCATGATCCAACCACATTTGAAAAGCCCCACCTGTGAACATAGAGGACTTCTGCGGGACATTCTAGATTTAACCATAACAGACCCTAACACTCTGCGACTACTTCAATTAAGGATTAATTTAAGGTTAGTTATTCTTCAATTCTTTATAAATTAGTGGGCAAAAATGCTTTTTTACATGTAGGGTGAATTTCCAAACTGTTACTTCACTTCTGCTTGTAAGAATAGGTCATATTAGTTACATGACTACTTTTATATTATAAGGCTATGTAATATCGGTAATAATGTTACTAAATCCAGAACAAGGATTTAAATTGATAATCATCATGTAGCTTATTCAGTGCAAATTTAAGATGAAAATTATTACTTTTCATCACTTCTGCTTAAAAAAGGATTAAAATAAATATGTAATTTGGGATACACAGTGTTTTATAGATGGGTGAAATGTTTCATTTTTAGTTTTGAAATTCTATTGTATTGTTAAATCAAGAACACTGGAAGTTAAATAATCTGATTTAAGAAAACCTTCAAACATAGCAATGACTTAATATAGTGCTACTTCCTTAAATAATACATTTATTATTGCCTGTCTGTTTTATTAGCTAAAACTAAATTTACTCAAGTGTTGTATATTTTAAAGTTTTAAGTCATTGTTTTATGTCATTAAGCTCTTATAACAGAGATTAAACTACAATGTTTTGGGAGTTTATGAATTTCACTGATGATATGCTAAGGGAAAAGGCTAAAAAGATGTAGGAGGTCAAAAGCAACACTTTACTTTTCAAGCCATAGGAGTCAAATTTCTCCATAATCTTACAATGATAGATCTTAAAACTATTTCATTTCACTTAAAAAAAATCCAGCTATATCATCATGTTTTGGTGAAGTAACGATAAAGTGAAAGCAGTAAGAAAATAAACTTTATTATTGCTTTGAAGGAGTAGCATATACATGTACGTTGTAGCCAAAAACAATTCTATTAATATTAGCCAAAATATTATTGCAAACATTTATCCAGTTTACGCACTGTTCTGCTCAGACATGATAAATAGGGACCAGCCCCATCTCTGCTGACAATGCATTGATCTCACATTAATTTGATTGAGGGTGGCTTGCCAACATGTCTCACTTTCTCCATTTGAGAGCACTCAGATAAGAAAAACACAGTGATGTTTAGCAGATAGGCCTGGTGACACAATAGAACGCAACTCATTGAAGAAGTGTAATTATAGTGATTACTTCAGAAAAGATAGTAGATACACAGATAGGAAGAAGTAAACATTGCCACAATTACAGGAGCCCAGTTCCCTCTTCGTATAGAGACAGGCATCCCAGACTACACCAACCTAGCAATAACACCACAAAAGCTTTCAAACTTAACAACATAAAAGCGCTAAAGGTTACAAAATTGCATAAGCTAGTTTCCCAAAGTGTTAAAATAAAGGCTTACTCTGTTTTGGATGAATTCAAGATGCCAAAGAGATTAATACAACACAAAAAAAACCTCCTAAAATTAAATCTAGGTATAAACATCAGATAAATCTGCCCCAAAGGAATATAATTTACAAATGCTTTTGAAAAGCTGGTATTCTGATGGCTCTGAAAAATAAACAAAGTGTAGTATCTAGTGATTTCAGGTAACAGTTCCTAGAGACCAACTGTAAAGGCAAGGAGAGTTTATTTCTGCCATTAATTAGGCACACATAATCTAATGCCATCCAAACACCTGTATCATAACATGACAAAATTGTTTCATAATATAACAAAAGTACACACTTTTGTTATATCAAAAAAATAATATAACATAACAGAACAAAAAAACAGCACTTCTCAATAGTCCACCAAATTGGAAATACAGACACAGAGCTTCAAAGGGACTCTAGAGCTCATGGAAGATATCCCTTGGCTGAAATGTGTGTAGAACGGGGCTCCCTAGAAATTTACCACTTTCCTTACAGCCCATAGCAAGTTGGTGAAAGAATGGACTAGAATCTAAAGGGGTCCTGACTCCCAGTTTTCTGTTTTTCTACCATAACCTCACCATTGCCCAATACTGCACTTTATCAAATAAGGGAGAAAATGATTCACACAAGTTTGTACTCTGAAAGTTGCACAATACCTCAGAAGCATTTGAATCACCTCATTTGATGATTGTCAGCTCTCTGCGATGTACACAGAAAACTTTTGATGTTAGATGTGTATGCATCTGTAGAGGTAGAAATGCAAAGTCCAACTAAGAGGCAAAGTGAACAAAAACTGAGCCGAAACACGGCAGACAGCAGGAAAGAGAAGGAATGATGTGGCATGGGAGCCTGAGAACTAGAGAGTAGGAGTCAAGAAGACGTGACAGAGCTTAGGGAGCGCAAAATCCAAAAAGTAAGTGACAAGGAAGAACACGTACAGATACACGGACACACACAGTCTACAGGCTAGAGGGCAAGAGGCAGAGACCCTGAGGTCAGAAATAATTTGCCCAAGGTCAAACCACCAGTAGTTATCAGAGCTGCACCTAAAAACAGTACTGAAATCCAAATCCCCCTCTTTCCCTACACCCTAAGGAAGGCTGCAAACCATCACAAATAGGGGAGAATTAAACTTATCTCTTTCATTCAATTTTTTTTTGTTCTTTGTTTTTGGCCCCCACCTGATACTCAGTCTCACATCAAAGTAGGAGGATTAGAGTGGAGCAAATGACGTCTTAAGAGTCTCAGAGCACTTGCTATCCTTTCAATACTTAAAAAAGTCACCTGTTTTTTCATTAAGCAATTACATGATGTCCTGGGACTCCTAACATCAAAAGAAATATCTTTGTCCTGCCACTAAGAATTTAGGAGCTGGGCATGGTGAGGCATGTCTATAATCCCTGCGCTCAGGAGGCTGAGGCAGGAGATCACTGCAATTTTGAGGCCAGCCAGGGCTACAAAGTGAATTCCAGACCAGCCTGAGCTACATAGTGAGACCCTATCTCAAAAAGCAAAATTAGAAAACAAAATGACTTTAGCGATATTAAAACATGGGTTTCTTTACCTGGGATTCATGGATGCTTTTGTCTATGTCTACAAATGCCTTGATATTTATGCAAGGCATGGCTGAAAATACATTGTGCTTACAGTGTAGGACACACTGCCATCGAGCTCCCTTAAAATACTCCGCTTCACTTTGAACACACTTACCTCATCACTCTTGCCTCTTTCTGAGGCAATATAAGATTTCCTCTTGCGAATGTCTTGAGTTGAGTTGTCCAGCTGTCCCAAATCAATTCTAAACATTTACCTTTCGTGGTCATTTAGACTTTAGGGAAGCAAGGTTCCAGATCCAGTGAATTGGGTGGAGCTGAGGACACACCCAGAAGGCCTTAGGAGCCAGCCTCTCTGCTGGATGGCGCGCAGCAGCTGTATTCACTGAAGTTTTGATCACACCTCACAAAGACATTCATGAAACAGAACTTCTGGAATTGCTTAAGATAGTGCCAAGAATGACGGAACAGTGACACGGAGGGGTCCTTTAAGGAAGATTAACAGCAATGTGCTTTTTACTGCAATACATTTAAAAAATTTATGTAGATACAAATGTAGGCCATGTATACATTTTTCTAGCAAGAGTCTCAGAGGTTTCTGAGTTGGAATACTGAGTTACTGCTTTATTATGCTTGCTTATAGAAGGAATGATGACAATATGTAGTTTCTTTGGTTTGTAACGGTCTGAATTATTTGAACAAAACAAACTCAATTTAGAAAAGCAGTGGTAATCAATCATCTGTGTTCCCAAACTCTAAACAGTTGTTTTAATTGTAAAATATTTCCTATTATTTTTCTTTCTGTCACTCTTAGTTTGCAACTCTGAAAAGTAGGTGAGAAGGTAAATTTTATTTTAAAAGCATCTCAGCCCAACTTATTGCTAAATTAACTGACTGGGATGGTTTGGTCATAACACCAAATTAGCAGTAGTTTTCAAAAAAAGCATATCCTGTATGAAAATATACAGTATTTCAGTCAAGTCCATTCTTAATCACCTACACTATTCCTCAGCAATGGAAGAAAATATATTTTGAAACTAGACCAAAGCCAAACACCTTATGTCGATATCTAAAAATTGCAATGAGTTACTTGCCTGCAAATAGAAACAGAATTATGAAGTGGACCCTCCTTTACTATTGAAATATGATGCCACCAAAGCCATGGGGACATGTCAGAGAAAACCTACTGAGAGTTTTCAAATGGTTCCAGTAAGCCCCTCTTCCCAGATTTCATTAGTCCCTGCCCAGTTATTCCAGTCAGACACTGTTAATTCTCTTTCCCCATTAGAATGTAGTCAGTGCAAGATACACTGAGGCTGTTCCTTGGTCAGTTTTTGCTTGTTTGTTTGTTTTTGGTACCAGGGATGGAACTCAGGACCTTGCACTTGTGAGGTAGGCACGGTGCCTCTGAGATAAATCCCCAGCCCCTCGGTGAGTTTTTAAAAGTTCTAACATGTCTTTTTCTGTTTTGTGGGGGCCTGGTCTTTAATGTAAGAAGTCTGCCATGCTGCAGCAGAGCCCAAGTGGAGGAGCCACGTGAAGAGAAAAAATCACGGAGACTCACAGAAAGCGGTCCAGCTGGTGAGCATCCTGGGAGCTTCGCCTTTCCGCTGTCCTGACGAGGTACCACCCATTTGAAAGGTCACACTGGATAGTCCAGCATGTGTCCTGTCATGAAAGCAACCACTGTCACCTTGAACAGCTGCTCATCTGCACCTAGTCAATACACGTAATCATGAAAACTAATAAACTGTTATTGTCCGAAGCCACTAAGTTGTCTTAAGTAGCAATAGATAACCAAAATTGATGTCAAGGGTAAAATGGCTTGAATAGCGAGTTTACACAAGGAAATGCAGATGATGGTAAAGTGCTAGCAACTGAAGCCTATCCCGGTTGAGCAGGGAAAAAAAAAAAATTAAATACTAATTTGCTCATCACTTATCTCATTAAACCCCACTGCTACACCGACAAAGGGAGTTTCAGTAATATTTATTGCTGTTGGTCACATGGCTCAAAAGTGGAAGACTGAGAACTGAGGACAGATATAATTTCATTTCCTAGATGTCCTCGTTCCATGACATCGACAGAGCTGTGAAGATGAGGAAGGAGAGAGGCTCACACAAGGACAGGCTTGAAATTTAATTATTTGTGGTGAGACTTTTCTTAGAAATATGCATGCTTCTAAAAATATGACCTACGTACCATTACTTACCCTGTCGTAATGATCATTCATTATTACTGATACCTAATTATAATTACAATGTGTTGTGACAGACTGATGTACTGAGATATGTAGGGTTACTAGATTCTATTAAATTATCCCAGATGCTACACAAATGTCATGTATATAATATACAGCATAGACTATAATTTTTCTTCCTGATTTTTATATGTTTCTTGTTGCCAGGCTGTTATAGGAATGGAAAACAGGACAACCAAGCTGATGCATTCTTTGTAAACGAACGTCATAGACTGTAGAGCTCTCCTTTGCATAAAATATACATTTAGTGCATGCACCCTAGAACATAAAACTTGATGTGTGAGAAATCTAGCACTGCCAGAAAAGTATGTTCCACATGGGAAAGTTGCTGGTATACTTACCCAATTCCTTAGAATTTGTGGCTTTGAATAAGAGCTAAAGAAACAGGTTCAGCTTTAGAGGGCTCTGAGTCCTGAGAACGCCTAGTGATTTTCAAGTTGGGCTCAGTGGAAACCCCGGGCTCTGTGCCAACTCAGCAAAAGACATTGTACAGAGAGACTACAATCATGTATTTTCTGGTAAATACTAATGACTTAAAATTATCCTTTTACTGCTTTTATCCATTTCATAGTTTGGAGTCCTAAGTTTCATTTAGTTTGAAAATAAAAATTTTACCATTCAAATGTTTTTCAGAATCAGTGATTTGGGAAACACAGTGTGGTTGAGAAAGCAACACGGTTTTGGCCGTGCCTAGTAAAAGTGCCTTAAATATTTCATCAATTTATATGTTGTTTGTACAGTAAGAGATGTAAGTCAAAAAGGAAGAGCTAATCTTTACTAAAGAGAGTTTGTATTGTTGATACTCGCCTGGTGGTGAAGTGTATGACTCAGAGAGCTACAATACTTGCAGTGTGTCTAAGCTCAATACATTCTATTTGAGAGATGAAAAGACTCTCAATATCAAGTCATTATGTTGTAGGCAAACAGTTATAATATATAACACTTGACCAAGCTATTGTTAGGGTTAAGATACTGCGCAGTGTAAGATGGCCAAGAAGTTTCTAAAATGTCAATTTAATGCACTTAATTCAAGCAAAACTTCTGACTAGTAATAATGGCTTCTTTCAAAGGGAATTTAGGGTATTCACCGATCAAAATGTGTACAGCTATCCTATACAGACATCCGCGATTATTACTGTTGTCATACCTCCAGTTAGGCAGTTCAAATTGCTTAAAATTTGGGTAATGACTACTTGAATATGTTTGAATGAAGATCATCTACCCCCACATTCATAGCTCATAGAGCACCTTTCATACACATAGCTTAGGGTCCTCTACAAAAACATTAATCAAGATGCAAAATAACATTGTAGCAAATAATCTTGTCACAAATTCTATCACACAGTAAAAGTTAAAAATTAACAGCTTTTGTGACTATATTCAAAAATTTAGGTCACTTAGGGTCAGGCAATTTAGACAGTTCTCTATGAGAGAAAAAGGTGACAGGAACATATCCATTAACTCACACATACTCATGTGCCTGCACATGCATGCCCACATACGCGCACATGTGTGTAAACACACACACACACACACACACAACTTTCACCAAACAAAAAATATTAGATCCAGAAAATTAGTACTTTATTCAGAGGTTGGGTTTTTTTAATAGAGTTTTAATACATTTTACCACAAATGTGGGTAATTGAACTACTATGAAGTTTTTTAATGTAAAAATATTCACCCAATTTTAGACAGTAATATAATATCTCATTCTAGACATTTACCCAATGAAATCAGGTTAATTAGCATACTTTCTGCTAAATAAGTTCATGTGATTCTGTTTTAGGGGTGAGGATGTGGCTCAATGGTAAGAGTGCTTCCTTAGCATGTGTGAGGCCCTGGGTTTGAAAGAAGAAGAAAAGGAGGAGGAGAATGAAGAGGAGGAGGGGAGGAGAAGGAGGAAGAGGAGAAGGACAAATGAAGTATGAATTATCCCCATTTCCATCTCTTGGACCTCGCAAACACACTTTGAACTTCCTGAAGGACAGAATTTCTTTAATATTCCTATTTTTGCTGAGTAATTTTTCACTAGTGTCCATTTAAAAACTACCTTTCATTCCAAATTATCATTTCTCATCACAAGTAAAAAAAAAAAAAAAAAAGAAAATAGAAGTTAAAGAAAGTGAACCAGCAGAACACACCCTTAGTGCATTGCATGTAGGAGTTGGCTAGTTCCTATAGAGCCAAAGAAAACTGATGGGTTCCTCCTTAAACCTAAATGTTTCAATCAGTTCTTCTTCCTTTGCACTACTCCTTTTATTGGTCTTTCACAGGAAATGTATACACATTGACTGGATAGGAGATTCTTCGAAAAATGATTTCTGGCTCATAATAAGCTTAAAAAGTACTGAATGATTACATAAATAAAGTCTTAAAGCCAGTCCCTGACACAATCTCCCAAATGCATGCACCTCAATATAGTAACACACATACTGGCTGAAATACATGTATGTCCTCTTGCCCTACTGGCTTTTGAAAAACTTCACGTGGTGACCACTGACTGAACATAGTAGATTTTTTTGTTTACTTGTTTCTGTTCTTTCATTCATTCGATATTTAAAGTTTAGCTAACATATGCAGTATAGCATAATGGTGGTCAAGGGATCATTTCTGGAGCCAAATTTTAGATTTTCAATTTTAACCTTACTACTTACCAATTATATGACCTCTGGCAACATAACTGATCTCTGTGGACCTCAGTTTTCTCATCTACAAAGTAGCAACTATGCTACCGGATTGTTTTGAAGATTACAGTGTACTTAAAATAATGACTGGCACATAATAAGCATTCAGTATATTTTAATTCATCCTACCACATTTTAGGCTGCAGGCTCAGGACTAGGAATGAAATTTAATTAAGCATAAGCAATATTTCCTCACATATTCAGTCTAGTTCTTGAGTTTTATGTACTATTTCTTCCCACGTGTATTAGGCAGTTCTTACTGGAGAACTAGATTTAATGCAAGATGTAGACAGACATAAAGATTTCCAAGACAGGCTTATTATGGCGACCCCTAGAGTCAGGTGTTGAGGAGTGCAAAAGGGCTGTCTGCACTCTGGAGATCCGAAGGACCCAGGCAGAGGCCTGGAGCTCGCTGCAAAGCGCTGTGGGAATCTGTGTCAGGAGGCTAAAGGGTCTGTGCCGGAAGCCAGGAGAGGATGTCCAAGGTGAGGGTGAAGACTGGAGCTCCTGGAAAGAAGCAGAAGTGAGCTTTCCTTCGTTTGCTTTTTATTCCATTCAGGCAACAAGCCTGTGGGTTGGTGCCACTCACCCCCAGGGTGGGTCTTCCGTCTTCAGTAAATCTCTCCGGCCACACCCTGAACTATGCTGATCCGATTTAGATGGAGATTGTACTCCAACTGACACAGTCAGTTAACTGTCACGATATGAAAATATAATCTTACAGATAATGGAAAGACTTTAAAGGAAGAAAAAAAAATTTAAATGATTTTGAACATCAAATTTAAGGTACTATTTCACTTTATTTAATGTTTCATATTTTGCTTCTGTTAAGGTTAAGACTGTGTGACAAAAGCATCAATTTTTTTTTTCCAGAACCAAATTATGGTTTCAGTTTATTTTGTGATTTATTGATTACCTTAAGGCATTAGTATTAATATTTTAAAATATTGTTGCTAATGTTTTATATCAGAAACTCATCCATTTTAGGTCTGTGATTTTAAAATATTTATGTGATCTTAATCTATTCAGGGAAACCCCACCCCTTCACCAGTGAAGCGCTATCTACAAAAGTATAAGTCAATTTAAAAAGAAAAAGGAAAAGAAATCAGGGCCGGGGATGTAGCTCAGTGGCACTGTGCCTGCCTCAGAAGCTCAAGGTCCTGAGTTCCATCCCTAGTACCTACAAAAAAAAAACAAACAAAAAAAAATCAAAATAAAAAAATAATGCAAGCAAGCCAGCCAGCTCAACAAGGTAGCATATGCCTGTAATTCCAGCACTTAGGAGGCATCAGGCAGAAGCAGGAGGATTGCCTGAGTTCAAGGCCAGCCTGGGCTACATAATGAGGTCAAGGCTAGGAGGAACCACAAGGTGAGACTCTGTCTCAAAAAAACAACCAACCAAAAAAAAAAAAAAAACCCCAAAACAGTTTTTTTAAGGTTCCTTTCTAATGCCATCTAAATAATCCCTACATATGAATGTAAGTTTTCATAAATGTTTTTCTGCACTGGGGCAAAGTGCTACTATGCATACATTAAAAAAATCTAAGACCTAAAAGCCATGGGGTTCAAAAGATCTCAGTTTGAACAGGTGAGAATCTTTTCCTAGGAATACTCCTGAGGCTTTAGGGGCGGTGGGAAGTAGGAGTGGAAGATCTGCGCACCATGTAATACAGTATATTCTTTATATTTGAAAAGAGATACACTGGAATGATCAAGAATATCTGTTAGATTTTAACTTTGATTAGTCAAGGACCTCAAGTTATTTGGCTTTAATTTTGGTTCAGTACTTGGCACCAATTAGACTAAGAAAATATTTACTATAAGTGAAGTTCCCGACATAGGAATCAGGATTTCATTCCTTTCAGGCATCGGTGTTGGTTTCTCCATACATAATTATTTCTTCAGGATAGCTGGAATTCTAACCGACTTTCGTTCTGGTAGTGTTATGAGTGCAACTCAATGTTGTGTTTACTTCTAAACACCAAGAAGAGATGCACGAAATGGATTAGGATGGTAACATAAAGAGGAAGGAGAAAGGCAATGAAATAAACACACATTATGAGCCAGGCCCTGGTTATTTTTCACAGGCACTCATATCTAGTCATTCTATTTTCTAAATGTGGAAAAAAAAAAGCAAAGTGACGACACCTTGTTAATTTGCCAACAAGGAAAGAGCCAAAAGGAGAGTGAATAACTTTAAAGAACACTCCAACCCAGGATGATGAACCAGACAAGGGACCGTTAATGTTAGCTCACCACCTCTGCTCTCAGAAGACTTGAAGGTAAGACATACCCTGTGAAAGATCTCTGTGTGATTGTGCATCGCATGTCCGTGTGCACATGCACATGCGTTTATACACACGGACATATGGGAGGAATTATTCTATTCTAAGCAATGTTTTCTAAGCTGTATAGAGCACCCTATCTGTGGTTATGTCTTTCAAGCTACAGTATCTAAGACTTGACCGACCATATGACTTTGAGATACAACTGTCAGTCCAATGGCTCCTCATCTTGTTTAACAAACCTTGCACCTATTAAGCACATCTATTTGCCAGATGCCAGCGCCACAAAATTTCTTCATGAACTTCAAAGTAGCACGATGTAGACAAGATCACAAATAATTATTAGATAATGTGGAAAGGGCTAAAACAATTAGACAGCCTGTGATCATTTTCACTTGACACCAGAAAAATAATATACGCAGTTTGGAAACATCACGCATTCCATGTTTCCTCTATGTTCCTAACATCCACTATCAAGTTCTACTAGCAGCGTTTGCCATTAATCGTGTTCTACTTATTGAAAAGATAATCATGTGTTTACAATTCATGAGTGATAAAGCCATTTTGATATGCTACCTTGGAAAATGAGGTACTATTTCAGACTCTTGAGGCTAATGTTCTCTCTTCCATGTATGCCTTGGTTTATGTAGTTTAAGATTTAAAGATTCGAATGCCTACTATAATGAAACATTTCATCACACTATACACATGAACACACACACACAGACACACACATACACACACACACACACACACAGACACCTGCACTTGCAAAGATAAGTCCTTCTGTAAACACTCCAGGCAGAAAAGACATTTCAGGTCCTGCTAACAATATTCTAGAGGTACTTTCAGTATGAATGGCCTGAGCGAGGGAGTCTTTCACTGCTTCTACAACACCTTTTGTAACAACTCGTTTAACCATTCATACTACATCAAGGTTAGGCACCCTATTTTGAATCAAATGACTCAGATTAGGAATAGGCTTCCTTTTGCAGATCGCCACTCATACAATTAGCAACCAAATAAACCTTCCCAAATATGTTCATGCACAAAATAAATATTTTTAAGATTATTAATTAATATTACACTGTAGTTACTCTTACCCTTTGAGATAACCAGAGATAATTATGAAGATGCATAAATTTTTCTTTGATGCTGTTTAGTAGGCACTGAGAATTCCAAATAGTGAGAATGTTTAAAGTCAGTCATGTGACAAGACAACCTAAATCAGTGCCAGCTAGAAATGAAACTTTTGACTATAATGGAACAGCAAGAAAAATAGAAAAGTATCCTATAAAAGCATAAAACTCTCAAGACTACAGGTGACTCAGAACATCCAAGTTCTAGAACTAACTGTGTCCCTTAGTTACAGCTGACAGAAAGACCCCAGTCGTGGAGGGGTTCTTCAAGCCAAACTTCTGGGGTGTGCCACGTCTGAAAAGATTAGATTGCTTCCACCTCCCCAATCAGTGAAACTGGGACACTAGATATGGCAAAAGTGCCTGGGTTAGAATCTACTGGGAGTCACCGTTAAGCTACTAAATGATTTAAATTGCTTCTAAAGGGCATTATTTTCCTCCTTTTCATCAATAAGGAAGCCAGAGCCTCTGTACTATTTCACAGGGTGGGAATGCTTTCTGGAGTTAGATTGTCAAGAGCTGCTTTTTAAAATAGCAATACTCTTATCATAGTAAAACTTGCCTGCTGAGTCAAAAGGAAAGTTGGCCTCATCTACCTTTGGAGCCTAGGAAGAATTTAAAATGTAAAGATGCCTGGCATGATTCCAGCTGTTGGCTGCTACAGATACTTTTAAATATCCCCTTTTTATGGATCTGAAGGTATATGGATAAGCAGATATATGCTGTAAATGGAAAACAGAAGGCCATCTTTAAAAGACCAACAGACTAAAAGAGAACAATAAGAAGCCTCTCTTTTTCTTTTGTCCACCTAAAGAATCTAACTTTACATTCCAAGAGGGGGAAAACACACACACACACACACACACACACACACACACACGAACGAGTGCCAAGGCATATTACATTCTTATGATGTTAAGGACAGGGAAACATTTTTTTAAATCCCCAAGGAAACAATGAATCTAATGCTAATTTGCTGCAAGCAAATTAGCCCACTGTAAGCTCACTTTTTCCTCTAACTCCCATCAATTTTTATTCAGTTCAATCTGAAGCCATCATAGAACTCTTTTAGGAAGTCTCTTCTTTCCCAATAACTTTAATGAGCAGGACTAATACAATAGATTCTGTAATGGCAAACAACTAGATGGAAAACATAAACATTGATGTATTCTAATAGGAAATGTTGGCTTAAAATGCATAGAATGTCTTAGAATAGGCATATTCTCATGTAACGCTGGGTATATCAAGGATCAGGATAAGGAGGTCAGTCTTAGGGTGTGTATTTTTGGTGTGTGCACCAAAGTGTATTTGGATAGGATGTCCCAAAGCTGACTGCATAAAGCTGAAAATTGAAGAGGAATTCTATAGTAGGAGAAGGTCCTATAATTAGAGAAGCCTATATATAACGAGCAATGAGTTCTTTCACTTGGCCAGATTCATTTTAAAAGAGAAGCAGATTCTCTTATAAGATATTTTAGTAGGTCATACCAAATAGTGTAGAATATAAGGAGAATTATCCATATTTCAATGAAAACATTTTACATTCAGTAGGATATGGTAGAGAACATATTCAATTTGAGATTGATATTTATATATATGTATATAATTATATACATACATGCACACATACATACATTTGTATATATGTATAGATGGTAAATTTGTGATGTGCAAAGCTTAAGAATGAAGTACAAACTGTAGTTAGAGCTCACTTTCCCAGATTTAATATAAATGTGCATGCTGGGAGTAATGTACCAACACTATTGCCTATTGCACTGGTTCCTCAAGAGGTAGGGAACTGTAAGAGCTAATTAAAGTAAACCAGGAGAGAAAGACTAGAAAAGCACTGGCATCAGGACTAATTTTTTTTTTAATTAAAATCACTCTTACTTGAGAAGAATAAGTTGTCCTCTGGAGAATGGATATTACTGGGATAATCTTGGGAAGGACATTGCTAGATCTAGGCAAATTATTTCTTAAAAAGTAGAGGAAACTTTTAGTCATCTCACAGCCCCACCTGTGGAATATTCACCTCTGCAGTGCTAGGACACAGGCTGGGGCAGCCTAAGCAGACTGGCTCCAGGCACATGGGCACAATGAAGGCAACACATTTTTATTAGGAAAGATGTCTTTGCATTCCCTTGTCTCAGATACCACCGATGACAAGACAGTAAAAGAACCCTTGTTGTGAGCATTAATTTTTTCACACACCTAAATTATGTTTGAGTGTTTGAGAAAATCCATCAAACTCTTTGTACACAACGTATGATTTCACAGCCAAGAAGGCATCAAATAATCACATCATTCATACGCACAGCATTATCCCACCCTGAATATGACTCTCTAAATACATAAATTTCTTCTGTGCCAATGAAATATTCAAAATTTCTACAGTAAAAAATAAAAAAACAATCTAAAAGAAGAATGATAAGTCCAGAAAATTTGCTCAGTAAATAAATTAACATTTTGGAACCAAATTAACATTTCAGAAAAGAGATGATAAAAATCAGAAAAGAGCAATCCAAGAAGGAGAGCATCTGCAGAACACTTGAAATGTACATTATTCTATTTCATAGTTACCATTTGTTCAATAAGTTGAGATGAATTAGCATATTAATCCCAGTTGCCAACCGAAATTATTGGGAAAATTGCGAGTTGGAAATACCCACAGAATTCTTTAAATGGATTACCAAATCTATTTCCATGTGTAAAATCAAAACCAGATACTCCTCTGGCACTTAGGATCCAGAAACTCTAGGGCAGATACAGTCTGTGAGGAGTCTAGGAATACAGCTAAATTCCTCCCAGGTAACTCAAAGTTTGATTTAGTGAAAGCCCAGTTTTTGGCTCATCTCCAAAACAGCATCTCAAACAGCTTGAAATATCTTGGTATATATTATTAAGTGATAAAAGTCAAATGGCTTTTAAGAAAGTAAAAAAAAAACAGGCTTCTTACTGTATTTATTGCCATGGTAATTATTATTATTTGTTGAGTATCACAAAGCAGGTGATCTTTTTTTTTCCTCCCTTTCCCTAAATTAGCAGAGACGTCACTGAAATACTTGGTACATCTAACAACCGTGGATACTAAAACTCAAATTTCAGCTATGTTATTAAAATAAGCTTCAGAACTCTGAAGTGTAATTGTCGTTGCAATAATGAGGAAGAAAATTAACAATAAAGGAGAATGTGTCATACATTTTTAGAAAGGATGAAGGGAAAAGGTGACCTGTCAGTTTTTATCTAATTATATGAAGTCGACTCCCTCCTTAGAAATCTATCAATTCTGTAGGTAGTTCAAATTGTTCTGCAGTGCAATATTCTTCAAAACTTTCAACATCGTATTCTATGCAGCATAATGCAATTTGGGCCTGAAAGAAATGATACATCTAGTGAGAACTGCTTTACTCCCTTCTCACTGATGGTATATGATCTATTAGATAAAGAAATGTGCTGAATTGTCATAGCATACATTTCAATGTGAAAAAATCACTATAGTGTAGAAATATTTATGAAAGTGCTGACAACATATCAATTAATAATGCCGACAAGATACAAAGAGAGAATATTTTATCCAAGTTGAGCAAGAGCCAAGTCAAGCTAAGACCTAATTTCATGCAGCCTCTCATATTGCAACATAGCAAATAATTTCAACTGTAGTGGACGAGTCAAAATTGAGATGTGTGTGTGTGGCGTACATATGTGTGTAAGGGATTTGGGGTAGAAGTAACCCTAAGACACTGGTCGAGTGGTTGCCTCTTAGGTACCATGGGTCAGGGAAGGCTGCACACTTATTTTCACTGCATGTTTTTTCTACTCCTTAAATATCTTCTCTTCCTCTTCCTCTTCTGCTCCTTGGCACCTATTATTTAAAAATGGTTTGAAAGAATGGCTGGAGATCAGATGAAGAGAATGTGCACTGATGAAGCATAGTCAGCAAGCTTCTGAACAGCTGTTCTGAGTCCAAAATATCAGTTGAGGAAACAGTTTTCCCTTCGACCTGCAGGCAAAGCAGCGATTTTTAAGTTGTATAAAGATCGCCCAATGAAGGGACGTGACCTGGAGCACCCCAGTCATGCCACTTCTTGGTTCTCTGTCCTTGAGCATTTAGCTTCTCTATTCTGGCCCATAAAACAGGTATAACTGTATTTGTGCATACGTATCTGTCTGGTAAGGGTCATGCCAGGTGTAATCAGGCTGAACACATGAGGAAGGGGAGTGGATCTTTTTGAGAGAGAAGTAGAACCCCAGTACACTGTACTAAGTGATTTAAAGATAGTAGTTTTCCCCATTTTAAAAAGTAAACAGGGGCCAGGGATTTAGCTCAGTGGTGCCGCTGCCTGCTTCGCAAGTGCAGGGACCAGAGTTCGAACCCCGGCACCAAAAAAATAAAATAAAATAAATAAAAAGTAAACAAGGTCAGCGAGAGTTGAATATCTTTCTTTAATTTCCTGTCTTTACAGTTGCTCCTTCAGCTTTTGGTTCCAAACCTGCTTTACCTGTGATACTTTTCTCTAGTTATACAGATACTGGAATACTTTTGTATATTTCCATGGGTCTACATTTCTGAAAAATTAACAGAAATGCTTATGTGTATTCAATTCCAGTACATACATTTATGGCTCACTTAACATTCTAGACATAAAACCAAAGCCAGCCAGCCATCAGCTCCCAACCCTATTTATTAATCATAAATGTTCTTCCATAGCAATTTAAATATCTACTAATTTTTAATACAGGTAGTCAGTAGTAAAACATTGTTTCTTTTCATGTTTTCCTAAAGCTATCTATAGGCCAAATGGATTCAACTCAGACTGATACAATGGTGCCTACCCAGCAAAAATCTATTCAACCTGTCTTTAATCTTTAGGAAAATTTAACTTCTAGCTGAGGCTTAAAAATTAAGCTATGTCAGTCAACACTGTAACCACAAAGAAGCAACAGGTTTCTCTTTGAATGACTTTATTATTTCATAGTCCAGGAAACCAATTACATGAGTTCTTAGGTTGCACCACATCAGTATGAGGCCAGCTGATATTTACTTGAAGGTAACCTGGAAGAAAACTGAAAACAACTCCTCAGTCTAAGCTGATTGCTTCCAGTTTGGGAACTGTTTCCCAAAGCGCCTGCAAAATGAACTGCAGTTTCGTATAGTAACTCGGAAGATAATTGATTACTTGCCAAGAGTCTGTTTGTGAGTTGCCACCTATTATTATTTTTTTAAATCTACTCTTGGGACATACTTTCAATTTCACAGTCTTTTGCACATTGGGGACAGTGGTGTTTCATTTCTTAAAAGAAAGTGCACATGCTCCTACTGTAGTTAGACAGGGGGCTTTCCAAAGGGGAGGCAAGGAACTTAATATCCAGGGAGCAAATACCTAAGCTGATGTTTGCATGTTACTCCACCCATACAGTTGTGGCTTAAGAGCTAGGAAGGGAATTAAGAAATAGTCATTAATCATGTAAAAGAAACCTTTGTGTCTCACTAGCTTAGATGTTCCATCTGAGAGATGGTAAACATTCTTAGAGACAGCACTCTTAATTGTTTATGGATTACTTCATTTTATTTTACCGTTAAAATAAGCGTTTCTAGCAGAGTTAAAATTTTTGTCAGGAAACAGTTGTTTTCCTCCTACAGACTAACATTCCTGCAGGCAATGCAGCAAATTAACCAATATAAATGTTTCCTTCAAAACACAGAAATCTTTTATCTATTTAGGGACAGATCATACAGTATAACATGCTGAACTATTTCTATTAAGCCCAAAGATGACAAAAAAATTGAAAAGAATAAATCCATTATAAAGAATTCATATCTGCTGCTTTGTGAGCAATCCATAATACACCGTATTGTGCAAACTATAGGAGATGATGACCCAACAATACAGAATGTAGAGAGGGCTTTTGACAACAGAAAAGCATAAGAGAGAATATCATTTAATGGAGAGTGAAAAAAATGAGCCTGGATTCTTTTCCCCCTTTATTTGTTGTATCACTTTGTAAAACCTCTCTATGCCTTGTTCTCTTCATCAGAAAAATGAGACCTATGGTTTTATTTTTATAAAGTGCTTTAGGATTTAGGAGAACTCAGAATCAGAATGCATTATATGATGAAAACCACCATGGTGCATGTCACATGACTATAGCAGAAAGAATCTAGGAACCAAAAGCAAAACATGAATCAGCAATGAACACTCATTTTGTTTGTTTAAAACCCCAGGATGTGCAAATATATGTTAGAACTAAAGCTGACCCTTTTCTTTTAAAACCACATATCACTCTGTCTGGCTTTGGTTTTGAAACTGGAGTTTAATGAAAAGAATATAAATACAGGAAAGTGTAAGAGGCAAGAGTGAGGGGCAGGGTGTCTCTCAAGTGAACTCTGAGTCACTAGAATGTCACTAAGAGGGACACTAACACTAACCTCTCTGAACGTGAGACATAGAGCGCTGTGTTTTTTTGCCTTTTACTCTTTACTCAAGTTTACCCCGTTCCCCAAAAAGTTATTCATGGAGGAGACACATCCAAAAAGGAGGAGTTGTCTTCTCCGACTGTTCCAACATACACTGCTCTGTGGACGACAGGAGAATCAGGAGTGGGGACAATCTGAACCACATGTTGAGATGCAAGTGAAGACTGTACTAGAAGTTAGGGTTCTAGGTGCCAGTGCTCACCCCACCATTAACTCACTGCATCATCCTCTGCTTTCTCAACTGACAGTAAGGATGAGCAAGGTAAAGGATTGGTTTAAATTATTTGCTTCCAAGGCCTAGAATTCTATTATTCTTTGAGTCGTCTTGTGACCTGAAATACAAGATCCAGCAGGAAAGGTTAAAAAATGTAAAATACAAGTTTCTCTGTAAACAAAAAATAAGCCAACTCTGGTATCTGGCTGTTAGAAATGATTACACAAAATCTCAGATGTACCACAATCATACAGAGAGTTAGTGGCAAAATCAGTATCAGAATTCAGAGTTTAAGCATACATTGATATACTTAAATGTCAATAGTTAATACTGATCTACTTTAATAATATACTTTAATATTAGATTGTTCTAAATTCTCTCACTTCAGAAGTCTAAAACTAATTTCATTTTTAAAAACTGAGTTATAAGCACACTGGCTAGACACGGGTGGAGATATGAACTGCACATGTTGTACTTATCAAGTGAGTGTTATTCCCGTGTGAAACTGTTCTTTCTGCATCTCTCCTTTTGGTTCATGTCACTCCAGCAACAGAAGCCCCGGCATCACTGTTTCATGTGCATCCCCACCCTGCACCGCTCTGCATTTCCACAGGCTCACCGCAGCATCTGACTTCACCTCTGACTTATTTCCCGATTCGAAATCCTTTTCTTCATTCTCAACATGTTTGTATCCTTCATACCTTTCTTTTGCTTCACTGATTCCTTCCTAACTTGTCTCCCTGACTTTAAATTCCTTCTCCATACGATCCTTTAAAAAATCTTTCTAAAATAAAAATGTAAACATATCTTCAACCTGTTTAAAAATCACTAAGATTATCTTAGCTTTCACACAGAAAAAAAGTCTCAACTTCCTTTTAGGAAAAATGACACCATTTCTGCCCAGGCTTCCTTTCTCAGTTCAGCTCCCTCTATTTTCTCCTCACCTTCTATCCTCCGTCAAGAACAAACATTTGCAGATATTCCCCAGGCACTGCATACCACTGTGTCTTGGCATATGCCAGGTTCTCAGTCTGGAAATCCCTGTTCTTTTCCCATTGCTTATTACATGAAAAATCCCATTCATCTTTTAAGCCACAAGTAAATCATTCCTCCAAAGGGTTTCCTCAAACTTCACATTCCCTTTAGAGTCAACATATTCCTTTCTGAGCCACGTCTGCACTTTGGATAGATTTCCACTGTTGCATTCATCACACTGTACTGTAATTGTTTATCTGTGTGCCTCCCTACCTCCTACTTCACGGTTTTGTTTTTTTTGTACACATGTCTGCATCTTTGGTACAGACCCTGAAAGACAGAATGCACTCTTTATATATGTATGTATACTAATGAAAGAATGAAGAAGGCAACAATCATGTACTCAACTATTATTTTATGTTGTTCAGAGTTCAAAGAAAGATCCGCAAAACAAAACAACACACAAATAGAGAAACTCTCTATAAATAAAAAGAGAAAAGCAAAAACCTGATTGGTATAAGACCTATACACAGAAATAGACTAGGATGACAGAACAAAGTGGGAGTCTTTTATGATATAGTGAGACCCTGGCTCAAAATAAGGACAGGGTTTGGCTGGGGGTTTGGCTCAGTGGTTACGCTGCCTGTCTTTCAAGCACAAGGACCTGAGTTCGATCCCCGGTACCACAAAAACAAACAAACAAACAAACAAACGAACGAACAGGGCTGAGGATGGGGCACAGTCCCAAGGCTGTGGGTTCAGTTCCCCATTACTGTCGTTCAGTTGCTGCTCTGATGAATTAGCAGTGGCCCCGACTGAGCCAGGAAGTGTAATCAAGGACAGTTCAAGGAGTTTCAGTTTCAACAGCAAACAGACAGTAGTGCTAGGTACTCAAGTCTGGGACAGGAGTAAGTTAGTGAGGAAAAAAACTAAGTTATTCATTTGGTCTCTTTGATTTGTAGATACTTACAGGACATCCAAGGAGAGTGTCAAGTAGGCAGTTAGATATAAGCGTCTGGTGGCTTAGAAGTCATCATGACTAGAGAGAAACACTCTTGAGCCATCAGCACTCAAATAAATAGCATTGAAAGAGGGTGACTGAAAGCACCCTGAGAAAGAACAGAGTTTAATAAGGAGGACCAAATCGTGGGAGACCCTCTAACGTGCAGAGTTCAAACAGAGGAAGAACCAGTGCAGGATACTAAAGATGCATGAAGTTATAAAAAACAAATCAGAAAAAAAAAATCAGGATATCATA
Source organism: Fukomys damarensis (assembly GCF_012274545.1). NCBI lineage: Eukaryota > Metazoa > Chordata > Mammalia > Rodentia > Bathyergidae > Fukomys > Fukomys damarensis. The sequence continues at coordinate 30,752,182 of NW_022900938.1, read as the reverse complement.
GTAGAGCAAAAAAAAAAAAAGACAAAGTCAATGAAAAACAAGAGGACAAAGTCAAGAAGGACACAGTGGTCAACTTTGTTGAACTTTGCTGAAAGCTGCTGTAAGATAAAGCACTGTTTCTTTCATGCAGGACACTCCTGAGTTGGATAACCACTTTAACAGTCAAGACAGGAAAGAAAGCCTGATTGGAGCTGCACCCATTTCTTTATATGAACTCATGAGAGGAAGTGAGGTGTGCTGGCCCATGCCTGTAATTTCACTTACTTGGGAAGCCGAAGCAGGGAGATTCTGACTTTATGGGCAACTTAATCAGAGCCTATTTCAAAACAATATCTAAAAAACAGCTGGGGATGCAGCTCAGTGCTTCCTGGGTTCAATTTCCAGTACCAGAAAGAAAAAAATGTTAATAATGCAACAAAATTATAAAATAATACATTTTTTTTAAAAAAAAAGATCTCTGGTGAAAGCAAAACCTAAAATAGGGCAAAACCAGAAGAGATTTAGGATGGATTTCAGGGGAGAATTTCATATCAGCAGTTAATAAAAAGAGAGACTATAACCCCCATATCTCTCTCTCTCTCTCTCTCTCTCTCTCTATATATATATATATATATATATATATATATACAATGACAAAGAAAGACATATGTCATGCGTCATAGTTTGCTTTTGGTGGGTTCTATTCCTGACCTATACACCTAGTTCCACTCTCATCCTGTTTTTAATGTTAATCAATTTAATCATTCCTTTTATTTATCTATATTTTCTAAACTGAAATAATTGCTGGTTAATCATTCAAAATATAGGGTACATTTCTTATGAATCCAGAAACCCATTGACAACTACACCATCATTTCAGCTTTTAGGACCAAGAAAAAAGGATATCTATTTATCCTTATAAGGACATCTATTTCCTAATATTCAAGTAAAAATTATGTAATTGACTTTTTTATTATCTAAATAAGCTCTAACCATCATATTTATGGATTGGGAAGAAAACCTACTCTAAGACCTGTAGACTGAAGGTAAAATGAAATGGCACATTCTATAATCAAACCATCAGTCATAGCAAAGCTGAATAAAACTATTTCCTTTTACAATTTCTTTATCTCATTACTATTGTGGCTTTCTCCAAAGAGATGACAAAGATTTCAAAAGTCATAAATTGCTGAGCAAATTCCCAAAGAAACTGAGCTAATATAAATAAAGATGCTTGCCTCTATGTCCTTGTATCAAAAGTGTTTTTTATTCTCTTCTAATTGCTGAGGACTTCTATGATTAAAAATGAGTAGCCTTAAACATGGCCTTTAATTCAAATTACCTTGAATTAAAATTAATTTAAATTCCCACTCATGACCTACTCATGTGCGCACAAGTGTTGATACTCCTGCTTACAGGGAGCAATAGCTATTTTAAAATTTTGTACATCAATGGGATATCTGATTAAGAAACAGGAATGAATATCACAAGGTTTCTGTGCTTTTATAGTATACAAAAAGATGTGCAAAGGTAACTCTGATGGACAGCAAGCTCAGCTTTAGCAAAGCTAGAGCGATTTGGTTGGGTGCACCACAATAATTTTATAATGATATTAAAATAAATGTGATCCGTTTTAAATTTTAGCTGCCACAAAGCATTATGTCAAATATTAAAGTGATGCAATGTTAATATGGCACACGCATGTGCCTGGCAACTTGGTTTGGAATAACAGTATAAAAGAGCTTTTTCAATAGAAAAAAAAACCCAAAAAACAAAATTCCTACAACATAAAAACAAGTGCTATGTGGCACCTGGAGCATCTGGTAAGTATATAGTATAATGGCGTCATCAAATAAATAATATACAGTGCTACCTGAACACAGGTTTCTAAGGCCAGGCCTGTCCATTTTTACTTAAATTGCTTTATAAAATTTTATTTTGTTTTACAATTCACTTTTCCCTGTTTTTACTAAGCTATTGATAAACTTTTAAAAGACAAGATTTTTTTACTCAGCCACCATCCTTATTTATCATCTGTGAATTAAATATGTTCAGTAATACCTTCTACAAAATACACTAAATGCGTGATCCAAAGATTATGATATATGTACATCATGCAGTACAACAGATTTGGCAAAGAGTGAATAGTTTTTGCCTTTATGACAAGACAGTGTAGCTTTGTTTATTCCTAGAGAGTCCGTTTTAAAGAATGCATTTGGTTTCTTTTAGGAACGTGATTAGTTCATCAATAATACTTAACCAACCATAACATCAAGATGAGCCGAGAAGAGGAACCACTATGATGAGTCACACTGTATACCCAGCTGGCATGACTTGGCAAGCAGTATTTTACAGGATAGTGAGCCAGCTTGTGATTGTCTAGGACGGCACACTCCCCCTCTCTGTGAGTGCTGTAGGTGTGGCATGTAAACTCTGCTAGCTGCCATCATCCATTTTACTACACCCTAGCAATTGGCAGATATCCCACGCGTAGCACGGTTGGGGAGTGGAAGGTTATGAATAGGAGACAGCAGGAAAAATAGTGCAGATAAAAGGGAATCAACCTTCATAGCATACTAACCATTTAAGGAGCTTGAAAAGACCATGAAAATTGGAAACTTCTAGCAAGATACAGAGCGGTATTATCAGATGCGATACATGCTACAGCCAACCACAGGACAACTTACAGAAAAAGGACTTAGGACTATGAAACATACCCAAACGGGCATTTTATATATATGGGACACATTTATACTCTGAACTCAAGAGATTTACAGTTATATCTTGTGGTAAATTGCCCCAAAGATTTTTTTTTAATTTTTTTTCTTATTATTGAGGTTATTAGTACAATCTAGGTATACAATACAATTACATTCATCATTGGGATTCTGTACCTTTACATAATAGGTCTTGATTCTCATTTTTCCCCTTGTCCCTGCCCTCCCTTCACCCCCTCCTCCCCTCCCCATTTACAAACATTTTATTTCCATTTTTTCAGTTTCTCATATTTTTTTCCTCTCCCTTATTACCTTTCCCCCACCCTTCCCACTTTCCCTACACCTTTAGCCCTTTACTTCCTATTTCACATTATTAATTATCTCATTAGGATCCTGTGTACTATTGTAGTTTTTCACACCAAAGAAACTATTCGGCATTTCAGTTAAAGAAATCTCTGTATGAACATTAAAAATAGGGAATCCTAAAATAAAACTAAAAAGGAAAGTAAAAGAGAAAAGGCAATGATGTAACATCAAAATAATCCTTAATTCTGGAGATGAAAATGGTCCCTGAACATATTTAAATTGCTTCTCGCTCTTATAGTCTTACCTTATTCTTTTTTTTCATTATTTAGAGAATACTTTATTAGTTTCTGTAATCAAACTCATGTAGATATGACCTTACATATTTAGTACGATGTGTTACCCCCGTACACATGGAAAAAAATAAAAATACAAATAAAAATAAATTAACATTTCTAGACCAATATGGTTGTCCATTTCTGTGCAATGCCAAGTCACACAGTAAATTGGGATGACTTTTTCCAAAGTTGGCAGCACCATTAAAGTTTCCCAAAATTCAATTTATATATGTGTGTGTGTGTGTGTGTGTGTGTGTGTGTGTGTGTGTGTGTGTATATATATATATATATATATAACAGCAACAGCTTTTCCAGGTTCTGCAGTCATCTGAACAAAATTATAGACATTCAGCACCCTAAGGAAAAATTGGTAGATTTATAGCCATCTATATGACTACTTCTCACCTATCAATGATGAGTCAACATATTAGCAACTGAAAGGGTAACTGCAAAAACTGGTTTTTTGTTTTGTTTTGTTTTTTGATACTGGGCCTTGAACTCAGGACCTTGTGCTTTCAGGGAAGGTGCAGTGCCACTGAGCTAAATCCCTGGCCCTGAAAAAAACTGGTCGTGCTGTTTCAAAGACTGAGCACTTGTAACTATTTTCAGGAAAGTAACTAAAAAGCAAAAGTTCACTTATTTAAGTGTTCTTACAGTTTTTGTAACTGGTTTTTGCCATATTTTGAGTACCTATAAATGTGTTCTGTTGTGTATAGCACCAAAGAATTACTCACTACTCTGACTCATAATAAAAACAAAGCAGGGGCCGATATCAATTAATCAAATAGGTGAGTATTAACATGACAAGAATATGAAACATGTACATAATAATTCTGAAGTTTTCATCATTACTCCCTGCAGATAAATTTAGTATAATTTCTTTGTAACTTGTGAATCACTGGCCAACTCATTACAATAATATAATCAATATATTATTTAGACAGAAATATCCTGGTGATATGGCAAGACTCTAGAAATGCCAGTTTCTAAATTAATGTCAAAATCTCACACGTGTCATAAACGGCTTACAAAGAGATGCCAAATCATCCCTGTTGCTGAGATAATTGTTCTACTTTGAAATTCCTGAAGATCTATTGTGTTGGTTCCCAGGTCAAAGCCATCTCTCTCGCTCCTTTTTCCCCTCATTCTTCAATCATAATGTAAAATTAGAAAAATTATTTGACAATGAGATAACTGAAGTGATTTCAATGGTTTTAATGTAGCATTTTAAAAAAAAATTCTATTTAGCTGGTTTTGTTAGAATTCTTGATTTACTTGTCAAGTTTTATTAGAGAAAGCCTGCATATTTAGGGCTGTTTGATAACTTTGAGAAAATCGTGAAACTAAAGCATGAGTTTGGGGTGCACAGGATGAAGCGCTCCTATTAAGTCTGGGAGGAAGCTATGTGTGGTGGCGCACACCTGTAATCCCAGCGCTCCGGGAGGTTAAGGAAGCAGGACTGTAAATTCAGTTCCAGCCTGGGAAATTTAACAACTTAGCAAGAGACCTGGTTCTCAAAACAAACACAATAAAACTGTGCTAAGGATATGGCCCTGGATTCAATCCCCAGTATCACATATACAAAAAATTGAAACATTATATAGTACCCCATTAATACGTAAACTTTCTTATATCTGCTTGTATTAATTCAAATAATTTTTTAAAAAATACAATCTGTGCTGGGTATTTAGCTCAGTGAATTGCGCCTGCCTCGCAAGTGCAAGGTCCTGAGTTCGATCCCCTGTACCAAAAACAAAAGCAATCTGTGAGAAAGGCTTTAATTCCTTAATTATATTTCCAATCGCATATTCTGTGTGTCTTCTAACGAGACTATAAACTCCTAAAAGGAATTAGCACAGTGTATTAGACATAATAGAAGCTGTGTAAATACTTAAAAGATTATTTCTTGAGATGGATTCTATAGATTACCTTATGGAAATTCATGGAAAAGTCTTCTTTGAGGAGAACAAAGTGTCATAGTCATCATTTTTTTCATAGTCATCATTTTGTTTCTAGGTTTCAGACAGTTTGACAAAACACTAATAATAACCAGCGATGATGATGTATAAAAGTCTAAAATCTTTCATTGTTTAGAGTACATATTGCATATTCGCATGCTGAGCAGTCGCATTTATTCCCTTCTTGGCACCAAACACACATTTTTGGGAAACTACTGTGTTTTTATAAGTTGATTCATTCATTCTCATTTTGTATAATTCTTTGGATGTTTTTACCTTAATTTATTTTACCTTAATTTTTTTAAGTGTCACTTTTGTATCTTCCCCAAGAGGAAAAAGAGATACAAAGTGCCACAGGGAGCTGCTCTGTTGTTTTATGTTAATGATGAATTTTTAAGGCCAATGTACATCTGCTTATAACTTCTAATCAGAAAATATAAACATGTTTGTGAGGACAGAAACTAAGCAACTCAAGATAGAGATACTCTTCCAAATAAAAAGAAGGTCCTTACTTATTAAGACATGCAGGTGTGGGGAAGCTGTAGAATTAACTCGCCCTAAATGTGGAAGCACAAAAGTGGATGTGCAAAGAGTAAATAAACATCCTCCTCGGGTGTAGCATTCACTTAAGGATTTCTTCAAATGGAAATGAACTTGTTATGAGACTCTGGGTCCCTGAGGAAAGAAAGCAGTAGAAACAGGCTTCATTTCTATTGCTTTCTGTGTGACAGTTGATTCTCTTCTGGACAAGGACAGATTTTAAGACAAGAATGCAAACATAGTCCAATTTTTCTGCTTTCCTTTTATCCTAGATGGCGCCTCACTAGGAGGATTTCAGTGCATGAGCTCAAGTTCAGTGAACTGCCTAAGGTTACCCACCACGCATTTCCCGAGGAAAAGACACAAAACTACACTGCCAATTATATGTACTCGTTTCATTAAATCCTTTAATTGACTGAGATTTATCAAAGAGCTAGTTACAAAGCCCCACTCTCCCCAGCTTGCAAAGAGGAACTTAATGTTATGTGGTCTTTGTGAATGGATGGTGTCTGTTTTGTTCTGTGCTACGTAAGTGTCCATTGTCCTGCATGTCTTGTCTTCATTGTCTTGGAGTGTAGCGGCCATATACAACACAGTAGTTAAGAGATTAGCACTTTGGGCACAAGTTGTGCTCCTGACTTGCAGCACAAGTTCATAATGCCAGCGATTTTCCAGGGAGTAGTCATGAAAAAGTTGTGACCAATATCTGAATGCTTCATTCCTTCACCTGTTATGTGTCATTTTACAAAATTTCCTATATCACCTCATTATGAATAAAATTCTCATCGTTATTATCTCCTGGCACATAGGTGGTACTTGATGTCATTACAAAATGAATAAATGAATATACCTATTAAGGATGAAACCAGAATCCTGGCTTTTTTCACTTCCCTCTCTATACCTACCTACCTTACTTTAATTGTATATGTAACAGGAAATGCTCTAAAAGTTACTGAGTTTAATTTTACTAACTCAAATACAGTATCTTTTGTAGGCAGGTGGGAGGGAGGAGCTTTCCATATTTATGCTTTGTACGAGCTATGCATATTATTTTTCTTAGTTTTTTAAGAACACAAATGAATTGAGCTGTTTTAATGTAGAACTGTACTGCCAAGGTAGTACCGCATTGCATGACTTTTCCATTATCTGTAACATTCTAGAAATGCTACTTCTAGGATTTCCAGCCTTCAAAGTTTATAAGGAGAAAAATGTGGACAAAAATAATTCTATTCTACAGTTGTTTTTGGTCTTAGGTACTAAGACTGCCGATTATATTAACGATCTTTAAGAATACACAGTGAAATTCAAATGGCAAACTTAACCTAAACTTAGACTAATGTAAACAACTGTTCAATTTTATGAAACTAAAACGACTGGAGCCACAATGAAATTTTTTGAAGAATCACATAAAGTTGAATATTTAATTTTTATATAAGTAGAATTTAAAGTAGCATGAGGGATTCTGTAAGAAATTAAATCTCAGAAAATGATCACGTAGTTCTTTGTATTTCTTTAGTGCCTTCTTCCAAAGAGCTTCATGATATCTATGTATAGTTGTTCTTTAGAGCACTTTTGACAAAAAAATTAGAATTCAAGGACTTTTCCACAGACAGAAGAGCTGAGACACTGGTATTTAAATGGCTTTCTGAGAAGTACAACATTAGCTCATAAAAGCAAGAAGGAAAACATGCGTCTTTGGTTAGAATTCACTAATTGTGATGGATCTATAGCAGCTTCTAAATAAGACCCTTTTGGAGTAACTGTCATAGATGTTCACCTTCAAGATTTCTTGAAAGTATTTCACATTAAATCTTAGAAAATTATATCAAATCAAGGTCATGAATTTTTCAGGCTATATTTGGGTTAACATAATCGCGTCCTATGAGTCCAAAAGACTTGGCCTGATAGTAATAGAAATAGATATAACAAGGCCTAAATAAACCTGTTTCTCCTTCCTTTCCACTTCGTCCATGTTCCTTGCTTCTAAGTGCTCTGTCTGAATGGAGACAGTGTGTTTATGGTTGCTACTGTTTTGAAATCTCTTAACACACAGATTTCTTACTGTAGGAACAGTAATAATCTGGAAAGGGTGACATAACATATACAGGAAGGAGCTCTAGCTTCTCTTTACAATCTAGAAATTCTAATCACAGCCTAGGGAGGGGTCAGAGTCCCTAGAGGAGCAGTCACATCGTTACAGGGCAACCTGTTGGAAATATAAATTCTAGAACTCAAAAGGAGCTCTATTTAGCCAGAAATGCAAATCCTAGAGATCTAATTAAACAGAAATTCAGTGCAGGAGTAGGGACTGAAATCTGTATTTTAACAAGGCTTTTTGGAGATCCTGGAGTATTTGCAAAGGCTTCAGAACAACCAATAAGCTTAGACTCAGAGCTTAGTGATCCAGGTTTTCTATATATTCGCATCCTCAAATCCTATGTTTCTAGTGACACTGTTTTCCTCATTGCCAAGTTCTTGTGTTTGAACATCTTTGGCTGTTTCTCTTTTGTTTTGTTGTTCATCTACCAGCCTCTTTCTCTCAACTGTATGGAAACACTGCACTTCTACGCAGGAGAACCCAAGATAAGATCACCTCCGTCTTTGTTTCTTTAAGTCTGAATGCAATGAGTTTAGGTTGTATATACAGTGTACGAAATGCACTCTGGTATATATAAGATATTTTAAAATCCACTCAAGATTCTTTTCATAAAAAGTTCTCAGTAAAATAATTACAGCACCGGGAGAGGTAGAAGGGTATTTCACAATAAATTAAAAGATAATGTGAAGTATGGCTTAAAAGATCACCATGACTTCAATATTAGTCATCAAATCCTCCAGCAATGCAGTAGTCAGTTTATTTTTAATTATTCTAATCCTTGATACTGGTGTTGAATCAAGTTGCTTTTCAAAATAATAGAAAACTTAGCTCTGCATCTACAGGTAATTTATGTTGAGCAAATACATATGATATCTTTTTTTTGCTTAAATTCTACGTAGAAAGTTTCTTAAACTTTAGTAAACTATTAACTCATTTTCATTAGAAAAAATTATTTTGCAGATGCTATAGACCCAGTTCCCAGATGGATAAAAAAAATTGTTGTATAAAAATATTTGTGGTTTGAAAATTTTCACTCTCAAAAAAACCCTTTTGCTTATTCCTATGAAATATTTTTGTTTATCATTAAAATGAAAACATTTCGTTAAAAGTTCTCATGGATTATAGGAATACACAGAGAAACAAGACTGCATAGCATTCTGTGAAATGATGTTTTAAATAAATTGTATTACTACATGTTGGAGCACATGTTTACATTCCTTGTGAAGCTGGCACATGTATACAACACATTTAGTTTCTTCTTCTAGTCCCTTTTCCTCCTCTTCTAGCAGTTCCACCCATCAGTTGATCCCCTTCCCATCTGAGAAAGACCTATCTCCCTACTTCTTGCTGTATAAAATATCTAGACAAAAGAAAACACATGCCCAAGCTTTTAAAGAAAGAAATCACTGTGTTATTTTTTATCACCTACCAGGAAATCTGAAAAATATTTCCATTTCCATTTTAAAGCTGACAAATATCAGCTTCAGCTTTAAATTTACATGAAAAAACACCCGATTTTGTTTACTTACACAGATGGTCAAATTCATTTGTCAGCTTGAAGCATACTTGACCAATACTTTAACCATTTACACCGAACTATCCAAGATATCCACCACTAATCCCGTTGGAGGATATTCAGAAAGGGGAATTCCATAGGATATAATACCAGAAAAATCATAATCAAAATTTCTATGCAAGAAAATATTTATAAAGATTGTGTCTCATACCACACACGTGACCAATGGAGAATATATTTTCACTGAAGGAGAGAGAGATGGCTTTCAAATTCTTAGTGTCACCCACTCTGCGTATGTGCTAACCTTCATGGATAGCGATGGTACCATTGTAGACCCTTGAAGCTCTACTTTAAGCCAAAGCAATCCGGCTCAAGAAAATTGTGACGCATTAAGTTTGCAGAATGGGCATGTCTCTGCCAGTGTCTAATCTACCTGAAAGATGACATGGCTTATTTATTCCCTGCATGGAACTGGAAACAGAAGATGTGGGGAAAAAACAACAACAACAACAACAAAAAGGCTTCTATTTCAAAATTCTGTTTGGGTTTCCATGATTCCCACACAAGCCATACAAATAGGTAAACGATAATACCCAAATCTAAATATGAATAATTTTACTTCAAATAACCCAGATACTGCCAGTGACATTATTCAGTTCTGTGTGATGGACACGGTGCACATTTGTTCTGTCCAAATATATGGTAGGTTCTGTCCTTAAAAGCATTATAGCCACCAGTAACATGTTCTAATGAGAATTTCAAATGTATTTACTGCAACCAAGGATTTGAATCTTTACTTGTTTAAGTAAAGTTTTAAATTAAATAGTCACATGTCGCTAGTGGCTACTGTACTGGACAACAGAGGAGATAAACCTCTGAAAATATCACACTGGCCTTTACTTTCATCAGGCCATTTTGACACTAAACTTTTACTTACACGCTTATTCTTTGTATGTTATATTCTCCTTCATAATTTAAGCCAATCCCCTGACCCTTTTTGTCTTCTATTCAGTGACATTGCTTGTAGAAAGACTTTCATAAAATGAAACAATTTTCAAGTCCCTGTCACCACTGTTCTCTTTGTTAAGATCAATTTAATTCATTTAGACATTTTCATTACTTTGTTTTACTGCTCTTTCGTATGGTACCCATCTTTCTCATATGTACTGAATATGACAATGGTGTTTGTTAGTGTGTGGCAGCACACAGGGTGAAAAGTGGTTAGAATAATGTTCAATTTGGAGAAAAGTGAAGATAGGATAAAGTTTCTGTGTATCTCATGCCCAGTTTCCTGTGTTATTTACCTCTCACATTAGTTAAGTCAGGTAGAGTTGTCATAAAAATGAACCAATTTTGATACTTCATGACCAACCGATATTCTCGTTTTATTCATATTTCATAGATTTTATCCCATGCTCCTTATCTGTGCCAGAGTCCTATCTAATGTGATTTAAGTTGGAAGTCTTCTTGAGCTCCTCCAGACTATAAGAGCTTCACACACTTTCTTGCTGACTGACATTTTATTAGATTTATTGAAGTTGAGCAAGTTCATGATTGAGCAGCTAACGGCAGAGGAATTAAGAATAAGACTAAGATCAAAGAGGTGATGTTTCACCAAAAAGCTTAGTGGGCAAACAGTGAGAGGGACCTTTACACACAACACAACACAGCCTGGAACAAGAAAGATATCCTTGGGATACGCTCCTGCACACCAGCCCATCATGGCTCACTTCCTACACTGTGCTAGTCACTCTTAGAGAATGAGAATTGACTCAAGAGTTGTTTTTTGTTTTGTTGTGTTTTGTTTGGTTTTCAGCTTTGGAGATTGAACCTACAGCCTTGACACATACTAGGCAAGTCTTCTACCCTCTGAGTTATATCCTCGGCCCTTTTATAAATTTTATTTTGAGACAGGGTCTTGGAAATTTGCCTAGACTGACCAAATTTGCTAGCCCCCTGCCTCAACTTCTTACTAGCTAGAATCAAGGAAATACCACCATATCCATCTAGCCTCAATTTCATGTCTAGTTCTTTAAGGACATGATATGAGACTCACATACCTTATATTTTTCCCTTACACACCCACCCTGCCTTATACACACTCAAAGTGTGGCCTCTCATTTTAGCCTAAAGCAAATTGAATTTATCTGGAACAATTTGTTCTTCAAAAGCTTGTCTGTGGCTACTTAATAATTTGTGTTACTTATACCATAGCAAATGATAAATGAATGACTTTTACAGTATTCTTATACATGGATTTTGAGCATAAAACACTGTATAAATTTGTGATCCCTGAATGATAGAAAAACATCGCTTATTGGCTTTTGAATATAGTTTCGGAGCTACATATAAAGAACCTCAGAATGCATTCTATCTGAGCCAACCTGTGGCTTCTACTTTTTGAAATGCACCACAGCTTTAGTCTTTAGGGTCGCAATAATACTCTTCCTACTTTTTAAAAATACTTGTATTTTATTTTCTATTTATTGGATGTTTGCATGAGGAGCAGGAGGTTTAAAAGTTCAATTTTCCTTGGTTCCTTGCTTTGACTGCACGTAATTTAAGACTATTTCGCCACTCCTCTTGTCACTTTCTCAAATTTGTCCTGTACAAGATCCTATTTGTATAGACTCTAATCTGCCTCAATTTTTACATCTTCTGACCATTTCAACTTGCTTTTTTTATTTAAACAAAACTTATGTTTAAAAATCTTTGAATAATAGAATTTAAGAACGTGAATCAACTCCTACCTTATCTGGAGCATGGTCTTCATAGGACTCATGAGGAGCCCGAGGCTCAGCACTCACCAAGATCAGTAAGTTTGTCAGCCAAAGAGTCAATTTCCGATTCTACACAACCCACGACTAACATACAGCTTGAATGATTCCATTACACTATACTGCCCCTTCATTTAACTTGAAGCATGTTTTTCCAAAAATGTAGTTTCTAAGGTTTAAAAGCACTTCTCCAAAAGGGTCTAACCTTTAAGATATAACTCAAGTATCCCCACTAAACTTCATAAGGTATGTGCAAAATTAAGGCTCAAGAGTCATCCTTAACATATCTGATTCCTTTTGTCCCTCTACCTGTCTGTCAAGATCATTGTGCTTTAATCCTGATGGAAGCTTTCTTCTTTTGAGGTTCTTGCTATGTGGATATATATTATATTTATATATTTATAAATTAGGTGTATATATATTATATGTTTATTATTTATTTGTGGACTTTCACCATATATCTAGCATAACACATCAGCTGCTCACTACCTCTGGATGCCTACCAACTATCAAATACCTCTGGACTCCCTTCTTGGGCAGTCTCCTTTTTCCGCTAGCAAGTCAGAGTCTCTGAGAAGAGGCAGCAGCTCAGTCTGATGCTACAAGCCCAATCTCTTTGCCCGTCACCCTTTCACACTGCAAAAGTACGCAGCGACTCCCTAGATGGCTCCACTCTCTTTCATGCTCCCACGACCCTGCACATGCTGTGGTTGCTCCTTGTTACCCTAAACCCTATCACTTAGCAGCTACCAACATATTCTTCAAAAGTCAAAATAAGCTATTACCATGTAGTGCTTTCCCTAACTCATCCCTTCCCAGAGTTAGATACCCTCAGTTTCCGATAGTCAATCAAATGTTATTCTGTTATAGTACCTGTTATACTAAGGTACACCTGTGCATATTCCCTTCACACTCGACTACAAGCTCCCTAACAGTAGGAACCATGCTTTATTAGTTCGTTTCCTTACCAGGCTGCCTAGAAGAGAAGAGGTACAATAGTTAAGAAAATATGCCAGGTGCCAGGCACTACACGAAGACCTTTATAATTATATATTCCTCCCAGTGACCATAATCAACAGTGCTGTTGTGATCACTTCGTAAAACTGGGCAAGTGACCTACTCATGTTCATACAGCAGCTAAGTCTGAGAACCCAAATTCAAATCTAACATTAAGTCTAATTTCCTATATATTTTATTGCATCCCTGAGAGAGTCAGAAAGGAGTTGTTGAACTAACAAGTGCATGAATGTGTGTGAATGATAGGAAAGACTTTTCTATGAAAGCAAATGATATCAAGTTTTTTTTAAATGCTTGAGTGGCTTGTTATACAATATTAGGCTGCAGACTGGACGGGCTAGTCCTCGGGGTTATGTAATACATACAAACTCCTCGTTTACTGAAGACAAGACAGGCTCTGAACAATCCTGCAACTTTTTTCTCTGCTTTTCACCATCTGTATACACACTTAATTTTTTAAAAGATGGGACCTCCCAGAGAAACACGTACAAATTTAAAAATATATAACAGCTCCAAACATGATTTAGATGCCAGAACTAAGAGCAAAATACGGCTGTTTTCCAAACTCTGGCTGTGCACATGTAGCACTTTATATGTAAGGAAAAAGATAGACATGCACTGGGAAGTTCATCAGAGTACGCATTTTAGGGGACAATACAGTATTTGAATGCTTTCGCAGGGAAAACGATAGCATGACTTTTATTCCTGGCTTATGAAGAACTCAGCAGAGAATGCCAGAGTGGCTGCTGTGAACAAAACAGCCTGAAACCAACTCAGAACCACTCTCTTTTCTTCAAAGGGAAATTCTAATTGGTCCAGCCAGGAAGTGTGGCTCTGAACAAGGAAAGCAAATGTGAGTTGGCTCACGCTGGACTAGACATTTCCCAAGCGTTTCTTTCACAAAGCTGCAGTTTGGCCTTGCTTTTAGGGGCTCGTAAGCTAAGTGACCGAGACAGAGCACACTCAGCAACCTCGGGAGGAAAAATGATTCTGGCAAACACCAAAGTATTTAATCTGCTTTCTTTTCCTGTTCCAATCATTTGTGGGAAAAAAAAGGTCAAAATGAAAAGAATTCAAGTTTATTTTAATGGGAAAGGAATTTGGGGGCTATAAATGTCCTGTTTGTTTAATTCTTTAACCAAAGAGCATTTCTTCTACTGAGTAAAAATTCAAACTTCAAATTTTGGGAGATTTGATTCTGGTGTGTTTTACTTACTATTAGCAGAAGCATAAAAACTAGGCTGGTGCTGCAGGGCAATCCAGTAATCCTACAGAGTGTTTATTAAGGTCCAAGTTGTCTAAGTTGGAAGAGACAAAGGTCAAGGCAGAAGGGGTCACACAACTCATGGAACAGACATACAGTCCTATTATACAGAAGAGAAAACAGAGTACAGGGCAGTTTGAAGAGACCTTAAATATAATTAAACAAGTTATCTATACATAGTCATGGGTATAGAGAAAGTCTCTGGGCAGAAACAAAATGAGATATGCATTAAAGGATTGCCTTTATTAGTGAAAGTGAAAAGGTTTTTTTTTTGTTGTTGTTGTTGTTCTGTTTCATTTTAAGGTACTCTTGTTATTGTAACAATGTGAAAAGAAAAAGAAAAGCATGAAACAGAATTCAAGTGTTCATTCAACAAATATTTGCTGAACACCTGTATGAATAAGGCCTTGTGTCAAGGGCTAGCATTACGTTTCTTATTTTTCTGCGCAAGTGAAAAGAGATCGTTGCGGCAGGAACAAAGGGCACGTTTTAGCTGTGTGACTTTGGATGAGTCACTTAACCTCTGAGGCTCAGTTTCCTCCCTCATGAAATAAGAGGATTAGTCACCAGAGGTTTTCAAATTTCCTTCTTTTTTCCTACAGCTGTAAGATTCTTTTCTGTTCTAATGAAATCTAAGCACTACTAAATATATTTTTAATACCCTAATAGATTTGTTCTGGGTTAAGGGAGAAGAAAGTCAGGATGCTCCTCTTGTTCAATGGCCCGGCCCCCGCAGCCCATGCCCCAAATTCCCCTCTGCAAAAACTCAGGACTTCAGGGAAATAGTATTTTAAAACAACTCATCTTCCTGATTCCTTTGAAACTGTAGAGCTGCACTGAGAAACATAATCAGAGGCTCAGTTTTTTAAAAACAGAGATTAATTATACAGAATCCCTGAATGCTAGGACGCCAAAACAGTATAGCTTCTTAAATGAGATGAAGAACGGTTGTTTCAAAGTGTCTCGTACACCAGGTAAGAGGAACTAGAAGAAGAAAGCTGCATACCAAGTTATAAAGGCCTGGGTTGGCTTGGGCATCTGAGAATGGTGGGGTCAAATGAACACAGCTAGGGGAGAAGCTGCAGAACTTGGTCAGATTAAGCAGAGAGGAAGGAGACAAAGAAGAATCAAAATAGCATTCCAGGAACATGGATAGATATGGGGAAGTAGATCTCAAACTAGGGGCACACTGGAATTGCCTGGAGAGCTTCAAAAAGCACTGATAACTGGTTCTCACCCCAAGGGGTTCTGAATTAATTAGTTAGGGGGTGGAGCCTAGGCAGTGGGATTTTCAAAGCTCCCCAGGTAATTCTAATGTGTAGCCAAGGTTGAGAGCTACTGAATTAGAAGGGCTGAGAGTTATGGCAGGACTGAAGAGCACGTTTTAATGAACTATATTCTGTTACTTTTTATGTCCCAGCTAATTTTTTATTAAATATTTTCAACCTTTTTTTTTTTTTTTTTTTT